>NC_050471.1:14078950-14678950 GCF_013373865.1 Monomorium pharaonis
ATTATATTTTGTTTTTATAATATCAGATACAGTTTGTGGCGTAACTTATTTCTTTCTGAACTCCACTGACTTTTTATTAGAAAATACTCTTTCAACATTTGCATTATGAGCTGGTAAGCAGAAAAAGAATTGTGCTTTTTTTTTAGTTCGTGACAGTTTTTGCCAATTTCATATTTTTTTAAAAATTGCACCAAAATTTATTGCAATTAACAGTAATTTTATCAGGACAGTTGTTTTACAAATTTTTGAAAGCAAAGAAATTCATTAAATAATTTTCTTCGTCGATCACTATGTCGTAAAAGCGCAAATATTCAAGTGTCCTTTCAACATTTGACCATTGAGCTAATTTAATTTTATTAACATCCATCCATTCAAAAACATCTAGTTCTTCAAGAAAAATAATCCAAGAGTCTAAGTAATTTTTCATTATTACATAAAAACTGTTTATTTCTTCAAGGAAGAATTCTTTTTCTGTATTTTTAATTTTACTTAAAATTTCTTTTACTTTTAATGGTATGAATTTTTGAGTGATTCTTTCATCTAAATTGTGAAGAATTTCTTTTAAACTTTTTTACTTCAATAATGGAATTATCGGCTCTTTCAATTATTTCAATATTTATATGCATTAGGTTCATGGTTGAATGGATAGTGAACAGATATGTTTCACTAAAATCGTTTTCGAAAAAACTTTTAAAATCTTTGGTGGATTTTCTAAACTTAAAAAATAATTTTTTAACGGTTCATATAATTTTAATAAACCTTCAATAGCAGGATATAAACTTAACCATTTTGTCTTCGAGTGATATAAAAGTTTGGAATATTCGATTTCAGATTGTTCGCAAAAATCTTTCAAAGCTTCTGTTCTTACAGTAAACACTGAGAAATGATTAAAAATTTTCATAATAATTGATTCTATGTCAATAGAAAAATTATCACAACCTTTATGAACCGTATTATGATAATATGAGCTGGACAGCCAATACCAATTATTTGTTTCTGCAGCCTGCTCTTTAACTTGGCATAAACATTGTTTTGCTCTTTTCTATCTTTACCACCAAAATTATTGCAGTTATCGCCACTGAAAGCAACACATTTTGCCAACAAAAAATGTTTTTTTATTAATTTGGTTAAAATCATATCAGATATTGTGTCAGAAGTTTCTTCTTTAATAGTCAAAATTTCTAGAATTTTTGTTTTAATCACTATGATTAACTTCATAGTATTGAATAAGAATAGGCAATAATTTTATAGCTCCGTGATTACTAGTATCACATGAAACACTTATAAAATATATGTCTTCAATTTCTTTCATTGTTTTAGATATTAATAGTGGAGATAATATATTTTTAACTATAGCAATGGCTTTAGTTCTATTAGAAGTAGCGGTTTTAGCAACATCAGAATCTTGAAAAAGTAATTTATTTAAACTCATAGTACAATCGAGAGAAAGAAAAGAAATATGATGATATATTGTGTGATATACAAGAGTTCCTTCAACTGCGTGAATTTTATCGTTTTTGGATTATTTTGAAAAAATATTATCAATTTTTTAAGTACTAGCTTGACTTAGCTCCCACTTTTTATGTTTTTGTGTACCTAAATGTTCGGCAATATCATGTGAACCTTTATGTGCGACTGAAATGGTTGATGAGCATAAGGTACAAACTACTTTCCAATCAAAACGTCCACGTTTCATAAATGGGTATTTCTTTTTAATTCTTCACTAAAGTTACATTTTCTCTTCGGCATCTTGTTAGTTCTAAAATAAAATTTTTAATCGTGAGATTATGAGATATATTAATACAGAGGATATAATGTATAGGTTAGGTTAGTTATGTATAGTATAGGTTATGTTATGTTATATACATTAGATAAATACATAAACCAAGCATATGAAAATAAAAATATTCTGAATTGATTACATTATCCATACGTACATCCTTTTGTATGTACTTACATTCTTATATTCCTTTTATAATACTTTTGACTAGAAACTACTCAGTGAACACATTTTATAGCGGCAATATAACATGGAATAACATGGAAGTTACATGTAATTTAACATTGTTATTCTTGTGATATGTAGGTGCTATATGACATGGAAATAACCTGTTACGTAATATTTGTTAAACGCAAGTGATATAGCTGTTATACATCGTTTTGGCGTTACAGTTATTCAACAAAAATTGTATAATCGTAACATAACACGTTCGTATCAATGTTATTACGGAACGATGCGTCGTAGTTGACTCAGAAATCAGACAACATTATAACATCCTGAATGACAGATTTATTTGATAATAAAAAAAATTATTATAAGATAATGTTTTCAAAAATAACGGTTTGTCTACAATTACTGCGCACAAAAAATGCACAAAATCTAAATTCATCATGTGCTGAACAAAAACAGAATAATAAATGTATACTATTCAATTTTCTTACAATTATGATCTATATAGTTAACCATCTAATTAATCATTTGAACGCTTCAAAGATTAGTGCTAAATAGATCGCAATTTCCATCAAATTATTAAGGTTATGGAAAAATATGAATTTAACAATGAAATTAATAAGTAAATAAATTAATGCTATTTATTTTTAATATGTTTTGCAAAATTTAATTGCTTTTATAAAAAATAATATAGTCGCGTCAGTTTACATATAGGTACATGTACATGTTATATTGCTGAGTCGGAAATTGTAACTTACATGTAAGTTACGTGTAATTTCAGAGTAACGTAACCTGTTATATTCGGTTACATTGCTGTTACACTGCTGCTATATTACTGTGTTCACTGGGTAGAATCTATGTAATAATTTATATATATATATATATATATATATATATATATATATATATTTGTAGCAAGAATATGCTCTCTACATTTCCAAGACGATTGCTTCGAAATGAAATGGACAACACTACGTGGAACAAATGTGCCAAAAGAATTATGCAGATTAAAAAAGAATTCCGTGCCTAATGTATTATTACATTTAGAGAAAAAAACCAAATTAAAAGCAAAGTAAGTATATATTCTATTGTAAAATGTTATTAATATGTCACTAACGTGTTATATTAATAAAAAATAAATACTGAAAAATAATATAAATAAATAAATAATAGTAATAAATAATATAAATAAATACATATTTCAGAGTAAAAGAAGTTATATTAACTTATGCTGAATTAGTAAAATATGCACAGCAAAAACAGCAGATGCAGAAACACAATGGGCATAATCTTTGTGAAATTCTTAAAGAAGGAACCGTACAAGAAGCAAATACTCTTGGATTAAATATAAAAATGGAAGAGACAAACACAATGTATGGCATAATGTTTACATATTCAATAGTGGTTAATTAATATATTGCTATTAAAGCACACATTTGTATTTTACAGAAATGAAGAAAATGCTAATGAACAAAAGAAAAAACCATACAAGAAACAAATACTCTTGGATTAGATATAACGGAAGAGACAAACACAATGTATGGTATAATGTTTACATATTCAATAGTGGTTAATTAATATATTGCTATTAAAGCACACATTTGTATTTTACAGAAATGAAGAAAATGCTAATGAACAAAATACATCCGTAGAAGAATTAATGCAGCTGTTAATAAAAGAAAAAAAGAAAAGGAAATATTACTAAAAGAAAAAAAATGAATTGTTGCAAGAAAAGTAGACACTTCTCGGAGATAATAAAGAGTTAAAACAACAGATGGAATTATTAGCAAAGACTGTACACCAGAAATCTGAGACCATTACACAAATGACAGTTGATAACGAAAAACATGTTAAAGTGTTGCAGAAAGTGTTCACTCCTGGACAAATAAAACTATTATTGTCTTCAAATACTAAAACTCGCATGAAATGGTCTGCTGAAGATATCACATCTGCTATTGCTTTACGTGCCATAAGTCCAAAGGCCTATCGATATCTACGAACGTAAAGAAAATGCCACTGCCATGTATAAACACCTTAAATAATTGGAGTGCAACATTTAATATTCCACCTGGAATTTTAACAGATGTGCTCCAAATTATGGAAAAGAAAGGGCTGAATCTGTGTACAGTAGATAAATTAACAGTTTTAACTTTCGACGAATTATATATTTCAAACAAAATAGATTTACATCCCAAAGAACAAAAAATATATGGACCCTACAAAACCTGTCAATTTGTAATGGCTCGAGGATTATTTCAAAAATGGAAGCAGCCAATATATTATGAATTTGATAAGCCTATGTGTGCGGATACTCTATTAACAATAATTAATAGACTTTATGAAATGCAATATATTGTTGTAGCTGTGACAAGTGACATGGGGCTCACAAACATAAAGCTATGGTACGAATTAAACATAGGAATAAATGTTACCACAAATACTCAAAGACATATACAAGAAACTATTCAAAAACAACATTATATTACACATCCTGCTGATAATACACTAAAAATATATTTTTTTTGCAGACGTTCCGCACATAGTGAAATTGGCGCGAAATAATTTGTTTGACTCTGGCTTTACAATTGACGGAAGTAATATCGACAAATCATGTTTAGAAGAATTATTAACGCTTAATGTAGGAGAATTAAAAATAGCGCATAAATTAAACCAAGCACATCTGGACGTCAAAGGCTCACAGAGACAAAACGTAAAACTGGCTGCACAAGTATTTTCGAATACTAATGCAAAAGCTATACGTTGGTGTGGTGAACAAGGTTTACTCAAATCTCAACAATGGAAACAAACCGCCGATGTATTACAAATATTTAATAATTAGTTTGACCTATTTAACAGCAAATTTAAATATGGACATAGCACCTCGCATGCATATGGTATAAATTTAAAGGAACAAAATACCATTCTTGATGAAATGAATGATTTCATTCAAGCAATGCGAATTGGAAAACGATTAACACCTATTACAATTTCAAAAAGGCATTATATTATGCAACAAGTCTCTACGTGATATGTTTGTATATATACAAGAGCAATATTCATCAGAAACGCGTCCAATACAATATCTGTTAACTAACAGATTAAATCAAGATCTTCTTGAAAATGTTTTCTTATTTAAGAATGATGGGAGGAGGATATGATGATCATATCCTCCTCCAAGCCCAGTTGAATTAAGAAATAGACTTAAATGGTATATATTGGGCAAACATTTTGGATACACCATTGCATCAGGCACAAATACTGCAGGAGATAGTTCCACAATCCTCACAGATCTTAATGACACATCTTGCGAACTGACAAGTGCACAGTGTGTACAACAGGAAACATGCATGATGGATGTAGGAGAAGAGGAAAGAGATTAATGAACGTTAAGGAAAGAGAGACAGAAACAATGGACATTGAAGAAGAACTACAAATAATGGATACTGAAGAAGAACTAGTGAAGGTATTAGCCCGGATCTACAATAAGTGTAGTAAGCCTTATGCCCTTAGGCTTACTACACCTATTGTAGATCCAGCCTTAAAGCGTTGAAATAACTCTTTATGAATTTGTCGCGCATAAGGATCCTACTTATTATATATACAAGGATCCACTTATTATATATATTATTCAAACTTTTCTAGATTGGGTAATAATATATATTTTGTATGTATTTGTTGTGTTTTACATGATTTAATGTGTATTTCTAGTTGTAAACTTAAGTAATTATACTCCCAATTTGCAAGAAGTAGCATTACTTGAAGCTTTGGAACGAAAAACAGCAACAGATTTAATAGAAAAAAATACTTTAATATACATTGCTGGATATGTTGCACACCGATTCCGATCCACTTATTCTCATTTGGGCGTCCCAACCAGAACACTTCCTCATATACCAACTGATTGGCTTTCATTTATTTCCAGAGGAAATTGCATGTATCCCAATACCGACTTTATAAGAGCAGCAGATATTATGAATAGGGAATTTGAAAAATTCCATGGCAACTTTTTCAGTCGAGAAAATAAAATTTTTGATAATTTAACAAATATTGTATTGCGCAAAAATAAACAATTTTCCTAGAAAAGTAATTGCATGTCTTGTACGACTCGTACGTACATAAGATTGAGAAAACTTAATAAAGAAATAGTTGAAAATAATTACTTAAAAAAAAATCTAAAAAATTTATAGACTTTGTAATAAAAGAACATCTAATAAAATATGATAAAAAATCAGCAATAACAACTGTTTGTACATCCTATTACATCCTATCAAATATCAAGGTGTGCGGGATGCGCGAGGGGAGCCTTGCGACCACGACCATGCGGGGCTGCGGCACGCACCGATCACACCATCCGAGCGCGATTCGCGGGACTCGACACACGAATAGTGTGCGTGCCACCGTTCACTTGTCAAAATCAGGAAAGCAAACCAAGGGTCCTTCCCCTTGGTCACTTGGCGAAACTTATTCTAACGTACGCAGCCCTGATTGAATAGGAGGGATTTACGATCCTTCCCACTCGCGAGCTCCGCCGCGCACCCGTCTTACACAGCAGATCGTTGTCAAACGGAAACCGGAGCAGTAATCTCTCCGTGTCTCGCGGATTCTCGAATTCGGTCAATCTCGCTACTGAATATTCGTGCTCCGAGTTTCCGCAATTTTCTGGATTCGGTTCGCGAGTCTCGTTCCGCCGATTCCAAAAGGAAGAATTACACCATGCGGTGCTGGCGAGCCAATCGGCCCGTGTTCCGGCGTTCAAACGAAACGCGTGCAAATTCGAACGCGTGATCGAAAACACAAGGTAAATGTACAAATGCTAAGACATGCATTTATATCTGAATGTTCAGATATAAATGTCCCAACATTGTACTTTTATCTTAACATTGGTATTATAATGTTTTATTCAATAATGTAGATAGAAAGATGGAAAAAATAGAGATAGAATTATGAAAAAATAAAAAATAATAAAGATAAAATCATGCTTACAGTACAATTATATTATTTACTAATTCAGTATAGGTTATTTCTCTTATTACAAAGGCATTTTTGTACTGCGCTTGTACTATTCTAAATATTTCTACATAATTCTTCCAAATATCTGCATTTTAAGTACACGCGATTAATATTCTAAATATATATGATTGTGTCGTGTTCGAATGGCGCGGTGCATTTAGACCCAAATTTCATTTTGGCTCCGCTCATCGTGCCGCCATCGCTAATGCGCAATGGTACACCTTTCTTATTACATCATGGGATTTACTACATTAACAGTGTTACTAATCTGCAGAAATTGAAACGGTATTGCCTAGAGAATTTTGTTGGTACCAACATTTTCTTATCTAGTTTTCGGGAAAATGTCGTGTAACCCTCACCTCGAGTCCCTCCCCCCACGTATTCACCTATCAGTCCCCCAGAAGAGATACCACCCCTACCCTCACCTGCAGACTCGGATATTGAAATCTTGGTTGAATTTTCTCCCCCCCCTCCTCCTCGCCCACGATATTATCATTATAAAATCATTATAATCTAGTAGTCGTTAATCGAATTATTAAAGCAGTTCCCAATGAAAACCGACCCTCTACTCTTGCTCCACCGTGAGTTTGCCCTCGTCCCGGAAGCAATCGACCTCGACTCCTTATTTTTCATAATATCCTCTCTCGCTCCCACAGATTTTATTCCCATTTTTACATCATACTACCATAGTCCCTTTTACCGTTCTGGTGGATTTTTTCTATAATTTCTTTTCCCCTTCCACCGCCACGCTAGAAAAATTAGAATAATATAACAATCAAATCTTTTGATCACGTCGCCTGAATTATGTTGCCTTTCCACCAAATTATTATCGTTAAATCTACCCTAAATTAATAACATATATATAAACATTTAGACCGCGTAATCTCATGTCAAAAACAGACTTCAGCGCTTAATTGTAAAAAAAACAAATATTTTTGCTGAAAGTTTATTGTATTTCTATGACTAATATTATTAATAATAAATGTTTGTTAAGTTTTAAATAAGCTTTTCATTATTTTAAATTCATAACGACTTGTATTCTATTCCCGACCAAAGTAAGCATCTGGTCCAGTCCCGAGTTAAAGTGATTAAATTCGCTGACTCGAAATTTGGACCAATGGGCGCACGACCTGAAAACGGATTTTAACGTGCATATCGGCACGTTGACCCACATTTCAAGTCATAAAAGTGCGTTCGACCCAGGCATCTACCCTCGGTCTATTGTGTGCCTACGGAACATTTTAAATCCGTTACGTTTTTCCATGTCTTACCTGCATTCGTTTTTCGAATTATCTTCATTACTTAAACAAAGTTAAATTTAATAAGGCTGGACGTAACATATTTTTCTAGTTTAATTTATAACTTCTTTAGTTTTCTGTAATTAAATTATCCAATTTATAATAATTTATATTGCTTATATTCTCAGACAGCACCTAATACTAAAAGGTGACGAAAGTTGACATTTTTAAGTTATCTTTTCGTTAAAGCCAAAAAACGTCAGTAAGACATTTTTTCGGCAGGTCGAAAAAAACGATATAAAACGCATATCTTTTGTTATTTATTTTTTGTTACGTATTCAGCAAATTAAAAAAAAAATGATAAAAATATATTTTGACCAATCTAAAATAGTTATTATTTTATATTATTATTATTTAAATTTATATATGACAACAAAATCGTTCAAAAAATTACAAGAATATTCCATTGTGCATATGCTTATAAAGATAAGTAGAATTTGTTTGTATCGACCGAGTACTTTGTGCCTGAAGAGAAAACAGGTATCATGAAAAAGAACAATCAAGAACAGTTCTATCTATTGTGTAATCTGGCGTAGTCGAGCCCTGTCCTAGTGCATGGTTAATAGAAGTCTTTTTTGGGCGCGAGTGTTTATAGACATATTTCACACGAGTGAGTCCCAGATGCGCACAATAACAAACAAACACCACCAATCAAATTTTATAAATTCATCCTAACCCTAACCAACCCAGCAATCTGATTGGTGGTGTCCATTTGTTACTGTGCGCATCTGGGACGCTCCCTTTCACACCGACCAAATTTTTAAACGTACTTATCATTTGGTACATAAATCACTACGGAGTCTGCGTCGCTGTGACTCTATTCACTCTACCAAGGGAAACATAAACTCCAAATGATCGCCGAAGTGACTCCCCACATCATCACTGATAACATATAAAATGTAATGCAAGCGATAACGAAACTATAATATCAAGATACACGGTAGTGGCTCGCGCCAAGTGAAAGCGCAACGCGAGCCTGATCGTGCTCTTTACGCGAGTACACGACTTGCGAGCACCCGAGATTATGGGATCTCAGAAACGATTAAACCGATCGAGTTCTAACTAAGCTCAATCAAAATATTGGGAAGATTTAATTAATAAATTTAAAAAAAGAAAAAGGTGTTTTTATCATTTATATAAAAATGATAAAAAGACCAATCAATGTTGTGCTTAATGCCACAAACCCGTTTGCGATGATCATCGTTTAAATTGCTGTCGCGACTGTTTTTAAACTGTTCTTTTTCTGTTTTTATAACAAAATTTTGTATTTTTACTATGTATTAAATAATAACAAATTATTATTTAATATAGATGTTCAATTTAAAATATATACATAATTATGTTCTAAAATGCATGTACGTGTCCGAAAATACTTAATTAACAAAAACAATTTTTTTTCGAAATGTCATTTTTACGTACGTAATCCCTACTTATCCCAGATAACCAAACGCCTATGAAGTTGCCGTCATGTTGTTGTCAACCGTTGCAGCGATCAATTTCTAGAAACTCGAGACAAGGTGCTTCAGCATTGTGCGTCTTAAGTTGTACTCACGTGAATTCGACACTAGAATAGCATGTTGACGGCAACTTGTTGATGTTGGTTTGCTCCCCCAATGAATTAATTTGTGACAGCAATATGACGGCAACAAGTTGTCGTCACTTTGCCACATCTGCGATTTGACAGCATTGTGACAGCAATATGACGGCAATATAAAGGCATTTTGTTGTCATCAGTAGTCGTCTGCAACATTACTGTATACATATAAAATTACTGTTTGTCGGAGACATTTTACAGCAACATGATGGCAACATATGCTTTATAAATATTAATGACGTGCATATGACTACATTAATACCTTGTAAACCGAATAGAAATGTGTAATTTCTATTCATTATCTAATTATCTAGACAGATTTATACAGATCCAAAAATCGTATTTTTAATTCATTGAATAACGTATACGTTATTCAAAAAATTAAAAATATGATTTTTTAGACCTGCATAAATTTGTCCAAGTGGCAACTCTTTGAATATCATGAGGAAAGACAAAGAAAGAAAATCAAAGTTAAAAATCGGCCATGTTTACCATAAAAAGAGACACACATACAAAAAATTGGATTTTTGTTTACTATTATATTAATCAATGTACGTATAATCAATATGCTATAAATTTAAAATTAACATAAATATAAAAAGGTACAAAAAGTGTACATAAATTTTTACGTCTTATTCATTTAAGTCTAAGGCCAGTATTCATAGTCGGATCTTATATTTAAGATCATCTTAAGTACTGTCTTAAGATGCCATCAGCCAATCACAGAGTTGTATTAGCATCTTAAGATATTGCTTGAGACGATCTTGAAATAAGATTCGACTATGAATACCAGCCTAAGTCTCAACTGAGGGTACTAAGTTCAGATCCAGAATGTCTGTCATTTTCATGAAACTCGTCCTGTTCGGTTTGCTGTACGGGATTTAAACCCAGGAATTGGCCCGCTTCGTGTCTTCTGCGATTACGCTGTTTGTTCACCTGCGTTAGAGTTTCTAATAATGTTGTTCCAATTTCTTTGTTTTCTACCTCGGACGGCTTCTGCAACGACGCGATAAAATTCATCCCTCATCGGCGGTCTAAAATGTGGATTTAATGCAACGGCATCTGTAATGAGAAATAATAACATTAATTTCAAATGCAACTTAACTCTTTAGTACAAAAAATTATATTTTTAAGTTATTTTCTTTGTATATGTTTAATTTGTATTCTTATTTAATTAATTAATGGATAATCATGCCAAAAGAATGCTATTTCTTTAATATCACATGTGATCGTGATATACAAAAAAAATCAGCGCCCGAATTCATAAAATAGATCATTAATACATCTATAAATATATATATATATATATATAAACTGTCTGTGGAAGAAGAAATAAATTATTATGAAAAATTCATTGACACTTAAGATTTACAGGTCGTTACAAATTTGGAAAATAAAATGGTAAAATTGATTAAACTTAAAATGGACACATGCATACGTTCCAAAACAGATGTTCTATATAAGTATACTAAACCTTAGAGCTAGACTTCGTAAATAAATTTACACAATAATTATTATTAGGCATTAAGACCCGCCGCAGATATTCTGCAGACTGACATAGGCATTTATCCATAATATCTTTGTTTAATCCTCAGAGTTTATATCGGGGTGGTCCTCTTTGCCTACGTTCCCGATTGCCTACTGCTTCGTTTGCACACACAAAAATAATCAAGGCACAAAATACACATTGCACACGTGACGCTATTGCACACGTGCACATTGCACACGTGATATTATTACGTTTATACACATTGCACACGTGACGCTATGCACACGTGGACATTGCACACGTTATATTATTACGTTCATACACATTGCACACGTGACGCTATTGCACACGTGCACATTGCATACGTTATATTATTACGCTCATACACATTGCACACGTGACGCTATTGCACATGTGCATATTGCACATGTTATATTATTACGTTCATACAAATTGCACACGTGCACATTGCACACGTGATATAATTACGCGCATACACATTCCACACATGACAATTACCACGTGCGTTTGCGACTTTCCATGCACCCCTACCGACGCACAGTGGGGCCATATGACACGTTTTGTTTCAAAAAAGTCTAGAGCCCGTAATTTTAAAGCAATCTTGATGCTTTTTTTTAAATAATTGTCTTAAAATTTGCAAGAGATCCCTCGAAGCCGATTTAGAAAAAAAAATTGTTAATAATTATTAAAACATATAAACACAAGAACTTTCACATGAAATGAGACTATGATTACCGAACGATTGTCTACAACTAATTTCAATGGCTTGATAAACGTTTCTGAATGTGTGTGTGTGTGTGTGTGTGTGTGTGTGTGTGTGTGTGTGTGTGTGTGTGTGTGTGTGTGTGTGTACATGTACACACATATATATTTGTACCCATTTTTATATAGGTATTTATACGTACATACCTAATACACATATATGTGGATGATTTATGTACATATATAAATATATGTATAATAAATAAATAAATCTGTATATATATGTATATACAGGGAGTCTGTATATATCTGTATATATATGTATATACACTGTATATACATATGTATATACAGTGACAGAGCATACTGGTCACTGTTCATAAAAAGGTAGATGGGATCGAGATGAACATAAAAGTTCAATATTGTTGTGGGTTTGGTCTGCTAATAATCGAGATATAAATTTTTTAAATTGTGCGAATGAGATCGCGCCTTGCGCGCCGAAGGAAGGGCTCGAGCCGCTCGAGCCATAGCACGGCCTACTGTTTCAAGCATTGGCTGCCGGCGGCGGCGGGGGAAAGAAGAAGAAGCGTAGCGTCGTCGCCGTTTCCACGTCTCGCCGCACTGCGCCTAAGCTCGCGTCGATGGCTGCTACGCATACTCGCGATTACATGACGAGATTATAAATTATTAATAAAATAGGACAAATTTAAATCGTAATAAACTTTTGTAAATAAGAAAGTCGAAAGAGAGAAAGCGATGGAAACGTATGGAATCTGCAAATAATATAATATTTGCCGCATCAAATTCTCTCATCGTTTTTTATGGAATATTAAATTAACGAAGATTTATCACGATTGATTCTTTATACATTCTCCTTTCGTAACCATCTTATTAGAAAATTACGAAATGCACGAAATACTATCTAATATACTAATCTAATATACGAAATATACTAATATGCACTCTTTGTAAAATAACACGATAGAAAAATATTCACGTTTGATCTAACGACTTCAGGATAAATTATTCGATGCAACTTCTATGGTAATTATAAGTAATTAGAGATCAATGTTATGTCAAGTATCGTTAGTATGGTTAACTAGAAATGATTTTCTCTTGTATATGATAGAGAACTTCGAATTTCTTCTATTGTTAATACATTATAAGTCACTGAAAATCTGTCGTAATTAATAATGCAATTAAAGGTAAAAGAAACTCTGAATTCTTTTATTCATTATTGAATTTTTTATTTACTCTTGATTTGTATGTAAAATTGAACTTTGTACTTTTATACTTTGTAATTTAGCAGGAATATCTTTCCCTCTAAAGTATTTACACGATAAACGTCATTTTCAACAACAGTTCCAATCAATATTATTAGAGTTTCATTAAATGTCATAAAATTTTTTTAACAAGATTACTATTTTTTAACATTTTTAACATTAAACACGATACGACACTCAGAAAGAAAGTATCGTGCTGATTATTTATCGCAGTTTTAGTGATAATTTTTGATAATTTTTTTTTCGATCGTGTGTACACTAAAAATATAAAGAAATGATAATTGTTAAAATTTTATTCAAATTACACATAATGAAAGTAGAATAGTACAAACTAAAGATGTTGTTAAACGTGGTAATATTTACTGTATTTGTGTACTACGTAGTGCTTGAGAGAGAAAGAGGGAGGGGGGGGGGGAGAGAGAGAGAGAGAGAGATAGAGAAAGAGAGAGAGAGAGAGATTGATTGATTGATTGATTGATCTTTTATTAGCTTTCTCAGCTATTTTCAATACATATATATACAATTTTATGCTACATCATTAAAAACAAATTCTTTTAGCATTCGTTTAAACATTTCTAAACGATTACAATGTTTAACTTCGTGTGGTAATGCGTTGTACATTAACACACCCTCATAAAATAAACTTTTTTGCGCGCTTCTTGTTTTTCGGAATTCTATAACAATATCCCCTGTCTGCCTAGTTTCGCGTTCTCCCTCTACTATTCTAAGTCTATTACTAAATTGCTCCGGCATCATATTATTTAAGATCTTAAAAATAAATATGCACATATTGTAATACAGCCTTTGTCTTATGGTCATAAATTGCAACGCTTGGTGCATACATTTAACTTTGGTACGTTTGTCACATTGCAATATGACTCTCATAGCTCTATTTTGCGCTATTTGGAGCCTACTTAACTGTGTATCCCCCATATCTATTAGTAGCGTTGCACAATACTCAAAGTGAGGTGCTATAATTGTCTTGTATATCGTACATCTAGTGTAAGCCGAGATAAAGTTCCCTATTCTATTTAAAAAACTTATTTTCTTCCCTATTTTCTTTAGCATGTAATCACAGTGACCGCTGAATCTAAGTCTATCATCAATAATTATGCCCAAGTACTTTATTATTTCTACGCGCTCAATCTCATTTCCATCCAAACATCTCACAATAGTATTGCCTCTCAATTCTTTCCTTATACCTCTAACTAACATATATTTTGTTTTCCCCGCATTCATCTTCAGTTTATTAATATTCATCCATTCCTCCACTACGTTAAATGCAATATTCAATTTCCTCTCTATCTCCGCACTACTCTCACCTGTTACATATATTAACGTATCGTCCGCAAACATTTTTATATTACACACATCCGAGCAAACGTTAACAATATCATTCATATATATTATAAACAACAATGGACCCAATACCGAACCCTGTGGCACTCCGTATTCCGTAGTCAGTATCTTAGACCATCTATCATTAAATTGAACTTGTTGCATTCTATCTTTTAAGTACGACCTAAACCATTCTAGAACTGTTCCTGTAATACCATACTGGTATAATTTCTCTAATAATCTTCCTCTATCAATTGTCTCGAAAGCCCGTTTAAGATCTACAAAAATAACTCCTACTATTTGTCTCTCACTAATAATCAATTTCCATTCATCTATAACTGTTTGAATTGCTGTTTCACACGAGTAATTTTTCCTAAAGCCCGACTGATGTTCCGTTATAATATTATTACTTTCTAGGTAGACCTCAATTTGCTTTTTAACTATTATCTCTAATACTTTTTCATATATTGGTAATATATTAATAGGCCTATAATCACTTGCCCTCTTAGGTTTCTCTACTTTTGGTATTGGAATTATCGTGGATGTTTTCCACTCTTTCAAGAAACAACCCTCACTCAATGACTTATTTATTATATCACAATATTTCTCTTCTATGACACAAAATACCGTTTTTAATATATCGCTAGTTATTCCTTCTTCTGTACCTTTCTTTTTTGGTAATTCCCTAATGATTTTTCTTACTTGTTCTGTCGTAATTGATTCAAATTTTTCTAGCTCTCCCATCTTTTCAATACAATAAATAGTTCTCTTATTTGTGCTCGTTGTATAATTTTTATCTATAGATTTTATTATGTCTTTAATACTTTGTATATAATATAAGTTAAATTTATCAGCTATATCACACTCTATATTATTGTCTAATATTTCAAAATCTATGTTTCCTACAAATTTCGCGCCTATTGGTCCTCCTCTAATAATTTCTTTTAATGATTTCCACATAGTTGTGGGATTGTTACTATTATGATCAATCATGTTTTCATAATATTCTTTTTCTTTGTTCTAATTAAACTAACTACTACTGCATTTCTTTCTATTTTAAATTGTTGCCAGTTTTGTTCCGTGCTATCGTACAGTGCTTTTCTATAAGCCTCATCTCTTCTAGTCGCTAGCTCTTCTATTTCCTTTGAATACCATTTTTTCCCTTCCCATATTTTTGGTATTCTAAAAATTTTCTTAGGTGCTGAGATGTCTAGCGCATCTACAATACTATTAATTAAATTCTTTGCCTTTACATTAATATCTAACTCATTAATATCTAAATCATATCCTTTTTCTAAATTACTCTCCACTAGCTTAATAAACTCATCCGCATTATATCTACTATAATCCCTGCCACTGAATTCTTTATATTTATTTACAATCTTGTTCGTATTTATCACAACTTATCCACGCATGATCCGTTATCTTAGGTTCGTACTTGACTTCTACATTTATATCTTTATTCGCAAAAACTAGATCTATAATTGTTCTACTATTTTCGGTAACTCTCGTTGGTTTATCCACATACTGCTTCATACCTAGACTTTGCATAGTCGTTAGTAGTTTATTTGTATAATAAGAGTCTGTCATACAATCTATATTAAAGTCTCCTAATATTATACACTCTTCTTTTATTGTTAATTCTTCTACTATCTCCTCTAAGAATCCTATAAACTCTCCATGTGACGCACTCGGTGAATGATATATTACCATTAACACTCCTTTAAACAATTTCTCTTTTACTTCTATTGCAACGCACCACACAATCCTTTCTAATTTTTTCAATACTACTATTTCATACTTGATATCGTCTCTTACATACAGAGCAACTCCCCCTGTATTTCTATTTTCCGCGTCGCATCTAACCACACTATATCCCGGTACACTTATTTCACTGTCTTCAATTTCCGCAATCAGTCTCGACTCCGACAATGCAATAACTGCCGGATTTAATTTCTTCATAATCTGATGCTGTATCTCGTCCTTATGTGCCATTAAACTTTGCGCGTTTGTATATATTATCTGATCCTCTTCTTTCTGTAATTGCTATTTTTTGGCTTCCCATCCACTTCTCCTCTTCTCCTCTTCGATAGCCCTCTTGTATGTCGGGTATTCCGGATCCAGAGCATCATGATCGTCTTTTATTTTTAAATTATATGTTTTTATTTTAAACATACAATTTACACATTTGTTCTGCTTCTCTCTACATTCACTTGCTTTATGCTTTCCTGTACATTTATGACACGTTTCATCTCTCGTACAGTTTTTTTGCAATGTGGTAGAATCCCCAGCACTTGAAACATCTCTTTATGCTGAAGTGATTGAACACAGGACATTTTCTCCAGCCTATATTCAACTTTTCTTTTTTTAACATCAATTCATGTGTTACTTCATCTACTTCAATTATTAAAGATCTACCTTCTTTTCCTTTCCTTCTAGATTGACTATCATCCATATTTTTTCTTTTCGGGATTTTCTTAACTATGCTTATACGAGATTCACCAATACTATTCTGTTTCTTTATTGTATCTATTAGCTCATCGTCATCCAACTCTATTTCTTCCTCGCTAATATTAACAATTTTTATTTTCGGCTTCTTTTGTACTGATTCTGTAACATTATAATTGTCACCTAGTTTAGACTGTACTACATCTTTTAATTTATCTATTTCTTCTACGGTCTCACATCCTAGAATTACTGTTCCTTCTCTTCCTTTTCGTACCTTTGTTATCCCCATTGGCATATTCTTAATATCAACTTTTTCTTTTATTATTTTTTTAGTGGTCTCACTTTCTTGCTGAGTCTTCGGTTTGATGATTATGATGTTTTCCTTCTTTTTCTTTATTGCCTCACTGTAACTGCCGCGCACGTTTTCCGCTGACGCCTGCATTCCTCCTCGTATTATTTTTCGTAGGTCTTCCATTTCTTGTTTAATAGCTTTTATTTCCTCTTGCACTGTTTCTTTAATCAGCATTTTTATTTCTCGTTTGCATGCCATTTCATCTTTCATCTCTCTCATAGTTCTTACTAGCCAATCAATTTTCGTATCCATGCCCATGTTGACTCCTATCGCTCTGCTTCCGCCACTTCCCGTCGATCCCGTAGAACTTAGTCTTTCTCTTCCGCTTCCCGTCTGTATTGGTGTTTTTTTCACATCTATATCTTTTTCACTGTCTACTGTGAACTTCTCATATGGGCCAGGACAAGACACATATTCTCGATTTCTGTCATACACCTTATGTTTACTTGCACATCCAGGATGGAAGAAAAGTTTGACACATGACTTATATGTCACGACCTGACTTTTTATTTCCTTCTTACATGCGGCACATCTATATTCCGCATATTCATCGACCATATTAGTAGGTATCGGCTGATGCCGATCCTATCGATACGGGCGCCCACTCACGTACGTAACTTTAATTAATATACACGTCACTATAAATGTCTACCTGTCGCGACATGTATGACCCGCATGGAAAATATACTGATTTTCCGCATAGATCCACGCACTCTCGCTAGAAAACTTTGGTCCTGTTTGGTCCTTACGCTTATTCTTACAGCCACGACAACCTTTTTATAATTTTCTTTCACTTCTTAATCACTTTAAATTAACTGCATTTGCGGAGCGATCTTTGACAACGTCCATCACGGTAGAGACGCCTGAGAGAGAGAGAGAGAGGAGAGAGAGAGAGAGAGAGAGAGAGAGAGAGAGAGAGAGAGAGAGAGAGAGAGAGAGAGAGAGAGAGAGAGAGAGAGAGAGGAGAGGACGAGGGAGAGAGAGGAGAGAGAGCTTAGATGAGAAGGAAAGAGAGCGCGAGAGAGCGAAGAGCTTCGGAGGGAAGAGAGAGGAGCTACTAGAGAGAGAGAGGAGATGGGGGTGTCCTACTAAAATGCGTACTAAACTGCGCAACATACTTAACCATAGTATGTTACACTCTTTGTAATAACACAGAAAAATATTCCCTCTTGATGTAACGATTTCACGATAGCTTAGGCGCGATGCTACGATAATTATGCTCAAAAATTAATGTTCAATATCAGGTATTGTTAACACAAACGAAGGATTTTCTTTATACCATAGAAAACTTAACAGTTTCTTCTACCTTAATTGCATTATTAATTACGACAGATTTTCAGTGACTTATAATGTATTAACGACAGAAGAAATTCGAAGTTCTCTATCATATACAAGAGAAAATCATTTCTAGTTAACCATACTAACGATACTTGACATAACATTGATCTCTAATTACCTATAATTACCGTAGAAGTTGCATCGAATAATTTATCCTGAAGTCGTTAGATCAAACGTGAATATTTTTCTATCGTGTTATTTTACAAAGAGTGCATATTAGTATATTTCGTATATTAGATTAGTATATTAGATAGTATTTCGTGCATTTCGTAATTTTCTAATAAGATGGTTACGAAAGGATAATGTATAAAGAATCAATCGTGATAAATCTTCGTTAATTTAATATTCCATAAAAAACGATGAGAGAATTTGATGCGGCAAATATTATATTATTTGCAGGTTCCATACGTTTCCATCGCTTTCTCTCTTTCAACTTTCTTATTTACAAAAGTTTATTACGATTTAAATTTGTCCTATTTTTATTAATAATTTATAATCTCGTCATGTAATCGCGAGTGTGCGTAGCAGCCATCGACGCGAGCTTAGGCACGGTGCGGCGAGACGTGGGAACGGCGACGACGCCACGCTTCTCCTTCTTTCCCCCGCCGCCGCCGGCAGCCAATACTTGAAACAGTAGGCCGTGCTATGGCTCGAGCGGCTCGAGCCCTTCCTTCGGCGCGCAAGGCGCGCTCTCATTCGCATAATTTAAAAAATTTATATCTCGATTATTAGCAGACCAAACCCACGACAATATTGAACTTTTATGTTCATCTCGATCCCATCTACCTTTTTATGAACAGTGACCAGTATGCTCTGGGACTCCCTGTATATGCGTGCGTGCGTGCGTGCGTGCGTGTGTGTGTGTAATATACGGGGTGTTCCATTTTAACTTTCGCATCGGTATATCTCGTAAAGTCTAAAAGATACGGGAAAATGTTTCAGACAAAAGTTTTATGACTTCGAGGAGGACATAAGATGGTATTATTGGTTTGACCATGGGTTGCGTTGTCTAGGTTAGGGCAAGGTCACTTTGAATTTTTTAAATAAAATTCCCCCTTTTTCATTGCACATTTTCATAGCTTATCTCAAGAACTTTTCAAAAACTATAACATTTTTTGATTAAGTACTTTTCGAGTTATAAGGCTTGAAAGGCCATTGATCCAACCAGTGAAGGTAAGATCGGTGATTGATCCAGCCAGTGAAGGCAAGATCATTCATTCGTCTGATAAAATTAATAAATTCTTAGCGTCTGGATCTATCACTAATTTAGTTTTTTTCGGTTTTTGTCGCAGATTGGATATGTACGGATGTGATGAAATTAATAATTTGTGCATTAAATCTTCATTTGTATTAATTCTACTACATTTTCGAGTATTAAATTCACGATAATGTTTCAAATCTTTATTGCGCGACTCTTGGGCTTCTTCTGATAATAGGCCTATCGGAATAAGTACGAAAGGCTCGATGATTTTTGTTCCGTGAAAAAGTATTTTGTGGACAGACGCGGGCATATAATACCATCCATACAGTTTTACATACAGATTTGCTGTTTTTCTGCTGCGTATTCCTCAAATTTTTTAGCATGTATTTTAACACTGCAAGTAATTGTTTGTAAAATAATAGCGAATCTATGAATTAATTCTTTATTAATACCTGTGATATCTGATGTTAATACCGGATCACGGAAAAATCGTCTCGCAGTGTTATCGTCGTTGGAACTTCCTGAGCCTTGTTTTAAGTAATCCACTAGAACACCGTTTCTCCTCCAAAACTCTTTTTGAATTTTCTCTTTAGCAACCTTCATCTGTTCCTTCTGTTCACTCGTCCTTGCTGACCATTTTTTAAATTCTAATCAATAAGCGATATGAAGGATGCACTCCATGAAGCGTATCCACGCATGGAGAGTTGAAAGTCCAAAATTGAAATTTTTTTCTGCTTCTGCTTTTTGGACTATTTTTTCAAAATTGTTCTTTTCTGAAGGTGTTGCTCCACAAATGCAACACGATGCAGAAAAAGCCGTTCCTGTCAGAGCTTGGCATACTTTTCCATCATGGTTAACTTCATTACGTGATTAACTTTGCATTTACCAACGTCTGCCTCAACAGTTGTTGGTAACAGTGCTTCGATATTCAATTTTATTCGATTAATATCTGTGACAGTTTTTTCTGGAGTTTCCTTTGCATATTCGAAGTTAATCACTCGACAATATCTGGTCGAACCAGGCTGAGGATTGTGCCAGACTGTTGTTCGTCCGTGAGCATTATTTATTTCCAAAGTCAGTGGTACCATGGATATCATGAAGATCGTTTCATCCGATGTCGTTCCATCTTCGAATTTTTGCTTATACTGACTCTGGTCTGATGCTCCGTCACACCCCCATTTTGAAGTCATTATGAGAGACAATTCAGTTTCGCACAGTGTCAATTTGTATAAAACATCTGGGATTTTCAGATTACGAGAGAATGTATGATCAAGTAATTCTTGCAAATTGCATCTTGCATCTTTTTCAGTGATGTTTATACTTGAAAACGGAGGATAACATCTTTTTCTTGCTAATGACAATTTTTTGTAGGGTATAAAAATATTAGCATTCTTCGCTCGTACTTGTTTTCTTACAGTATCATACTGCCACTTTGAGAGTTTAGTATCTTCAATTAAAGCTATGACTTCGTCTTCAGAAAAAAGAATCACCTTTTCTTCATCAACATCATCTTCATTGGACTATTGAGAAGATCTTCTATTAATTTAACTGTTTTTTTCCCCGCATCTTTCAAATTTTTATAAAAAGCTTGTTTTATTTCCTCTGCAGAATAACTATCTGTAATTGATTGTATTTTACGAAATTTAGTAGACCGTGAACTTTTTTCGAAATTGTCTCTCAATGGTCTTCCACGTTTTTCAGGCTCATCAAAGTTGACAACAAAGTCTGTAGCTAACCAATCTTTATTTTTCGTCTCGAACACGGATGCATTGTAAACTGCACGACCTATTTTTGATTTAAATGTAGGAATAAAAGAGCTATTTAATTTTTGTTCTACTTTGTCCAATTGTTCTGCATTCAAATCATATTGCTTTTTTATATATCTTATTAAAGGACGTGTATTCCTGTCTTTGCTATTTAATTTGAAAAGTATATTGCATAATATACGCTTTGGAATCTGTATATTATTCATTTTTATCAATATAAAAAATATTTTTAAAGGAAAATTAATACTACGGTTATTGATAATCAAATAACAAAATATCAATTTATAGTCGTGAGAACGACTGTTTAGAAAATTATTCGCAATTTCTGCTTGCGTAAAAAATAGTCTTGAAAAAGACTGATTGACGATTGAGAAACGATAGGCATATGTATGATAGTTATCTTTACGATCGCTGTTTGCATTTACCAAAATCAATCAGTCTTTTTCAAGACTATTTTTTGCGCAAGCAGAAATTGCGAAGAATTTTCTAAACAGTCGTTCTCACGATTATAAATTGATATTTTGTTACTTGATTATCAATAACCGTAGTATTAATTAAGAGATATACCGATGCGAAAGTTAAAATGGAACACCCCGTATATTACACACACAAACACACGCACGCACGCACGCATATATATATATATATATATGTATATATTGTCACGACTTTTCCTGACCGGAAAAGCCGCGGGCAAAAACAAGAAGACCGGCTGGGTAACCGATACCCCCGATGCCGTGCTTGTCGCGCTCGAATCTCAGCCACACGCTATCGCGCGAAATTGCTGGGCGCCAGACGCGCTCGACGACGCGTCAATTCGCGAAAATCGATACGCCAAGGTGTCCTCGATCCTCGCGCGACAATCTCGACCAGCTCTGCCTAACGGTAGAGGGGCGGGGTGAATCGTAAGGGAGTAGGCGACTGCGGTAACACGAAGTGGTGGACGACACGCCAGAAAATTAGACTCCGGGCTTAACAAATAACGAACTTTATTTAAAAATAAATGTCGGACAGAAACAACAATATCACGGGACGCGGCCTGCGGCGTTCCGACAATGCGGCGCCCCGGCACGAATTAAACCAAAAGAAACGCGAACGATACGCGGGAAGCTCCCGCGGTGGGCAGGCGGCCGACAAGGACGGGCGGTGGAATCTTCCGCGCACAATGAATTTCGGGCGTTCGAACGTGCCGACACTCCCGGCAACCATAGAACACGACCGCGTGTCTCGCGGGGGTCACAAAATAATCGCCGGCCGCTGCCGCACTACACGCCGTCGCGAAACCGGAAGTCCACCCGCTACTCGCGACGCGATACTCGCTCGCGCGAGGGCTTTGCGGCGCACACGGTCGAGGGGAATCTCCGACGGAACCCGAGCGTCTTCACAACCGTCCTCCCCGTGGCTCGGCGCGTTGGCGTCCCGCCCGCTTGCATCCGATAAATCCCCAATTACTTACGCGAACGTATGACCGCCCTGCGGCCCACGCGAATCACGCACCAACACAAAAACGGATGCAGAACGGGGACACCTCGCCGGCCGGCAACCGCTCACACTAAATTATCTTGGCAGGCCACCTCACCGATAACGTCCAAGGCGATGTCCTCCCTCATCTCTAGGCTCGTCCCTTGGCTCTCGCTGAGGCCTATCACCAGCCACACCGATAACTAGCCCTTCGGGGCACGACACGCGACCCTACTCCTAGCTCGCTCGCACGCAAAAGCGGGGTGGATCGCGGTCGATCCCGGATCGACGCCGCGACCCCCCGTTCAGTCATGCGCATTGTTTCCGCGCCGCGACCCAATTGCTGCAAGGCACGCAGTCCTGCGACCGCAGGGACGTGCGCGCCGTAATCCTTCCGGGGGCCTCGCAGGCCCCGCGAAATTTTCCTTTTCCCGCTGGGCCACTGTCCGAGCCGGGGCAGCGCACGCGGCGACCTCCGCTCCCTGCGAGAGGACTCGACGCCTCCCTCGATGCGTTTGGTCCCATCCGGGCTCCTCCACAGCCCTCCGGGACGTTCCGTCGTGGTGTTGGCGGGCACCGCCGCTTTAGGCTCCGGCCGTGGCTTTCCCGGGCCACGACGAGTTCCCGTGCGGGCCGCGTGCTCGTCTCTCCCGGGCACCGGTGGCATCCGTCCTCCTTCCCCGCATCGCCGTCGCTTTCTCTCTCTCTCTTCCTCTCTCGCTTTCTCGCCGAATTCCATCGAGAGGTGGTCGCCGCGCAAAGAAAGCAAAAATGTAAAATTAATAATACGCTCGCTAGGCCCGTCGCGGTTCCCCATGGCGATCCCCTCTCGCCTCTCGCCTATTTTCCCCGTACGGCGCGAATTCGCAGCCTGTGACGGGAGAGGGACGCTGCTACCCGTGGCAGCTAAGCTACCACGTCACAATATATATATATATATATATATATATATATTTATTTATTTATTTATTATACATATATTCATATATGTACATAAATCATCCACATATATTCCACATAGAAATTGGCATCCAGTGGATGTCCAATGGACGTCCATTAAACCTTCATAGATCCATGGGACGTCTATATCCATGGTGGAAGTCAGATGGACGTCCATTAGAGGTCTAGTAAACTTCCTTAGCTCCATTGGAGGTTTACCTCCATGGCGGAAGTTAGATAGACGTCCATTAGGGATCCAGTAAACTTCCACGGCTCCATTAAAGGTTTACCTCCATGGTGGAAGTTAGATAGACATCCATTAGGGATCCATTAAACATTCATAGCTCCATTGAATGTTTTCTTCCTTGATGGAAGTTAGATGGACGTCTATTAGGGATCCACTAAACTTCCATAGCTCTATGGAACATTTACTTCCATGATGGAAGTTAGATAGACGTTCATTAGATATCCATTAAACTTCCATAGCTGTATGAAACTTTTATTTTCATGGTAGAAGTTATCTAGACAACACGCTTGTCAGAATGAAAACTTTCAGAGAACTTTTTTAAGAAAACATTTAGATATCTTGGAAATGATGTCCAAATGATAACATTTATCAGAGACGTCTACTAAGAGAATTCTTTAAGATATCTCATGGAAGAATTTCATTTAAGTTTCTTGAAAGTGTTATCCTTATGATATCACAGCTGAATGACATCAGCTTAATGTCTCATAAAAGATATCACAATGCTGTCCGATTTTTTAGCCGTCCATGCGCGTCGTTGTTGACTCATAAATCAGACAACACTATAACATCCTGAATGAGAGATCCATTTGATATTTAAAAAAAATTATCATAAAGATAATGTTTTCAAAAATAACGGTTTGTCTACAATTACTGCGCACAAAAAAATGCACAAAATCTAAATTTATCATGTACTGAACAAAAACAGATTAATAAATGTACTATTCAATTTTTCTTAGAATATATGATCTATATAGTTAAAACCATCTAATTAACCATTTGAACGCTTCAAAGTATTAATGCTAAATAGATCGCAATTTCTATCAAATTATTAGGGTTATGGAAAAAAATAAATTTAACAATGAAATTAATAAGTAAATAAATTAATGCTATTTATTTTTAATACGTTTTACAAAATTTAATTGCTTTTATAAAAAATAATATAATTGCATCAGTTTATAACATATAGGTATATGTAGACAATACAAGTACCCATATCGATGAGTCAAATTGGCATAGCAGATAGAGTACAAGGTTTGTAATCTTAAGGTCCCGGGTTCAAAACCTACCAGAGGCAAGAATAAAATAAAATAATATAATTTAAATTTAATTAATTAATAAAAATTTGTCCTAAATTTAGTATGTACTGTTGATAAAAAGAATTTAAAAGAAATAACATTTTTATTTTAAATTTTTATTTTGTCAATCATCTATCGAGGCTCCATGAAGCCTCTACTAATGATCCACGAAACGTCCGTCAGTCATCCATCGAGGCTCCGTGAAGCCTCTATTAATGATCCGCACAACGTCTAATAGACTTCTTTGACGACCTCTAATGAAGGTCTAATGGACGTCCACAATGCGGAACTGTGGATTTCTAATGGCTTTATATTGGACGTCTAATGGATGTCCACTGGAAGTTTAAACTATAATTTATATACGAAAATATAATTAAACAGTTAAACAAGGTGACCATTGAACAACCATAAAACAGCTCATTGCGTATGACATTTAATACGCAATGAGCTGTTTTATGGTTGTTCAATGGTCATCTTGTTTAACTGTTTAATTATATTTTCGTGTCCATCATTTCATTCATGTTTTAAGTTCATACATATTGGTAATGTATTATGACTGAAGAGGACTAAGTATAGTCGAAATGTTTCTTTAACACAGTGTTATTAGTCGCGTTTATAATTGTATAATGTTTATCTAATTAATTATAATGTATTAAGAAAATTTGTCTTGGCTCGATACATTGACCTCTTTATCATATTATTTTTGCTTTAATTAGGTTGGTTGTTGAAAGTGGTCGATTACCGCGCTCTCCCCATGCCAAATAGTATTTCACAGTCTCGTCCGTTAGGGTTTCTTTTAAACAAAATTTTACTGCATCGTGTAGCGTAAAACCGCCAAGAAATCTCAAATACTCGACCTGCAATAAGGCAATATAATTGTAGTGCATATATTTTTTGCAACAGACGCGCATAAACGCGATTTTTCGTGACATTTGGACTTGCTAAATCGCAATTTCCGTGCATCAGTTGCAAAAAATACCGTGTGTATCTTGTGCGAGGTGGCACTAATGTGATTGCCGTTCTCGTCTTCGCCTCGGACGTCAAACTTCACATTCGCGGAAAAGCCATCTCCTCGCACACGGTACACAATGCACTATTATTACCACAAACACAGTATCAAAATATATGGGATATCTGTTCTTTGCTCATTACACGCGGAATATACTTAAGAATAAGTTTGCAATTTGCGTAGAAATAGAAATTTTTTTCTTCAAAATCTTCAAAATTGTCAATTATAAGTAAAAAATGTTATTTTTTTCCATTAAAAAGGAAATGCTAAACCATATCGCGCGCAAAAAATAATGTTAAAAAATTTTGAAAAATTCTGACGTTACTTTTGTGGAATAAGAAAGAACTGTAAAGAGTTACACGACCAAAATTTCAAAAAAATTTAAAATATAGATTAATCTAATATGTATTATCGATAATACTTACAACGACTTCATATTCTTCTTGCATGGTCGAAATGCTGGACTTGATTTTCTATAAAAGCAAGCGGAAATGAAGGTGGTTTCTGGGGCATTACATACATCCTCTTGCGCAGTAATTTATCCTACTTTTTATTGAGATTTCTGTAAATATATTTCTATTATTTTTAATACATATAACGCATACAATTAATCCATACTAATTTAGATATCCAAACTTGTAAACTAAGCATAGCAATATATGTATATAAAAACGTACAAAATGATACACATTCTCTGTGCTGCTAATCATTTTCGAAGATGTAGAATATATATTATTTTAATAGCTTTAATAGTTTTAATACTTTATGCATATACACAAAACATTTACTTCATTATCTTATAAATTCAACAATACGTGCCAAATAAAACAGCAAATATTTTGGAAATTAATAAATCTGTATGGCATACATTATAAGTTTCTCTACATTTTACAACTAAATTTGTTTAGCTTCGGAAATAAGTTTTAATAATAATAAGTTTTTTACTCATAATTTTCCTTCGTCATAAGATTGTCAATTTGGTGTGCAGGCTTCTGAAATGTTAGTTTTGTATCATGTATAAACTTGTTCACATCTACATATTTCATTATATTCATAATATGAAATAATTGATACGACGGTCTTAAAACAGAGAATATAAGAAATAAAACTGCAATAAAGGTGCACGACCGCTTAAAAGTATTTCCTCATTTTGTCTTTCTTAATTAAATGATGAGAACTTTAAAGAAGAGTAAATTTCAATCTTCCTTCCTAATCTTCTAAATATTAATAATAATCTTAATGACTCAAAATTTTACATTAAGAGTGAATTTCAATCTTCTTTCCTAATCTTTTACATGTTAATAATAATGTTGACGACTTAAAATTTTACATTAAACATATACAGAGAGTCCCAAAATTCGTGAATAAAAACACTAGAACAAAAAAGTTCTCGAAAAATTAAGTAAAATAGTTATTTGTATTATTTTGTTTAATAAACAAGCACGCCGGTTGAAAATGATTACAGAGTCAAATAAAGGTGGCAGAAAAATTTAATAACTTTAAAATAATTTTGGCAGAATATAAACTTTAATCTATGACAAGTCTGAATAATCTATGAATATTCTGATTAATCTATGACAATTCGGTTAGTGACGGACGTTCATAACAAATATAATAAATAACACATATGGAATTACACACATATAGAATAGAATACATATAAGAATACACAACAATCAGAAATTATTAGGGTTAATAAATTATAAAATTGTTCATACAATAACGTTAAACGGTTAGTCAAATTAATAATCATGCATTCCATACCATGAGCTTTATGCAATCATATTATAATCGTAAGATTTACAAATGAATCATCAAATTATTTGAGAATGATAAGCGTAATGAGAATTATGGAACATTACAGTGATTCTAGATTTTTACATCAATAGTATTTCAAATGAATTGACAATGTTTCAAGTAATTAACGCATATGCAGAAGAAGGTCACACTGAAACTTTTGATTCATACATGTTTAACATTTATCAAAAAATGTCTCTAAACAGTTGATTGAATACGTCTGATAGTGACGCCAACATGTGAACGCATCTGAATAGATTACGTTCGAAAGTTACGACGGTATGAGAATGTCTCTGAATAATTGCTGAATAGTACAGCTGAATGGGAACCTCTGAATTGAGTTCTGTCTTGTCGGTTAGCCGTCGTGCTAATCCGAAACAGGATGAAATCTCTCTCAAGAACTCAATTGAAAACTCTCTACAGAGGTTCCGTGTACCTGGAGCTCGATCTCCTGGTCTCTCTCTCTCAGCAGGCCGTAGAATTTAGGGTCGAATGTCCCTCTCTCTCACTCTCTCGGTAGGCCGTAGAATTTAGGGTCGAATGTCCCTCTCTCTCACTCTTTCTGCTCGTCGTGGTGACTGCAGGAATTGAACTCGAACTCTATCTTTCAGCAACCCGTAGGGTCTGCAGAAACTGATTATGCAGTGTACTTGGCCGTGGTAAGTCTCTATTTTGAATGTGCAACCAATTTGCACGAGATACGTGGCAAGTAACGAAAACCTTCACAATACGTGTGTATTGTAATCTCAATGAACGTCTTACTCCGACGCTCGTCTCAGAAAGAATGAATGAAAATCTGACTGTCTGTTTGTAGCGTCGTCAAGAGAAATTGGGTCAAACAAAGCAAGATCAGACGTGAGTCGCGTCGAGGAGTCGGTCAACGTCCTCGGTATCAATCATGTACGAATGTACACAACCACATAGAAACCTTCTCATGCATATGCGTCCTTTAATTTTCTGAACATTACCGCCCGCCTTCATTAACCTCCGTTAATGAACAAATTAGAGACTATCATTGTTGATAGGTAATGGGCAGAGTTTTACAATTGGTCGTTTTAGAATTGATTTTTGTGTCCGAATGGACACGACTCGTACAAGACCATCAGGGCCCGGGTGAGTTTGAATTATGCGCCCTAGAGGCCATTTAGACGGAGGGTAGCGCTCGTCAATGACTAGCACAAGGGAGCCATTTGACAGAGATGGTTGATTCCACTTATGAATAGAATAGTAGCGCTGCAGACATTCCCTGGACCATCGCGACCAGAAACTATCCAACATTTGACGGGTTAATTGCCATCGAGAAAGTCGCGAAGACTTTACTGTCTCCAACGATGGTTCAGGAATGACTGAAGGTGCACTGCCCACGAGAAAGTGCCCAAGAGTCAAGGCCTGAAGGTCATCAGGATCATCCGTAAGAGGACTCAAGGGCCGTGAATTGAGTACTGCCTCAATTTGAGTTAGCAACGTATTTATCTCTTCAAACGTGAGCAATGTATCTCCCACTACGCGTTTTAAATGATATTTGACGGACTTAACTCCAGCCTCCCATTTTCCTCCGAAGTGAGGAGCAGCCGGAGGATGAAACTTCCATTGAGTGCCGTCGTTTGCTAGGACGGATGCCAACTCGCCTAGTTCCTTTGATGAGGAAGAAAATAATCTTTTCAATTCGCAATCTGCTCCTGTAAAATTTGTTCCACAATCGCTAGTCAACGTCGCACATATTCCTCGTCGAGAGGTGAAACGTTTATATGCTCCAATAAATGCCTCGGTGGTATAATCAGTGACCAATTCTAGATGAATTGCCGAAGTCGAAAAACAAACGAACAAGACCATATATGCCTTATACGTTTTGGCATTTTTTCCTTTCCAGGTTTTTATAGTGAAAGGGCCAGCATAGTCAACGCCTGAGTGCAAGAAAGGACGCGAAGGTGTGATTCGTTCAGATGGAAGTTGTCCCATTAATTGTTGAGCTCGACTTTGTCGATATCGAGTGCATCTTACACACTTCAAAATAAAAGAGCGTATAGGAGCCCGCCCTCCAACGATCCAATAGTTGTTTCTGATATAATTAAGCGTGAGTTGTGTTCCTCCATGCATTGTTCGTAAATGGGAGTCTAAAATAATCAACGAGGTTAACGGTGATTTTCTCGGAAGAATCAGAGAATGTTTTGCGTTCGGAGGTAATAATGAGGCCTGAAGGCGACCTCCTATTCGTAGTAATCCGGTAGCGTCAAGAAAGGGAGTTAGTCTAGCAAGTGAATGAGATTTAGGCAATGATTGTCCGCTCGAAAGGAGTCTTTTTTCTTGACCAAATGAAGAATTTTGAATATGTTTTATCCAGAAAAATCGTGCATTGTCTATTTCTTGTGTGGTTAATGGGATTGTTAATGATGATTGTGGATGCTTGCGCATTCGAGCAAGTACACGCTGACAAATGGCAGTAATGCGGAACAATTTCGTTACTGTGGAATATTTATGAACAAGATCCCAAAGTGGTGGAGGCGTGAGATTAGTTGTGAAAATCTTAACTAGACGTTCTTCAAGGTTTTCGTTAATAGAAAGTACCTTGGGTGGCTGTGGCCACTTTGAGAAATTTTGTGACAGCCATGGGGGTCCGGTCCACCATGTTGGGTGTTCCGATAATTGAATGGGAGTCAATCCTCGGGTAGCAAGATCAGCCGGATTCTCATTACCCGGAACAAATTTCCAACGTGCGGAAGGTAAGGTTTCCTGAATGTAACACACTCGGTTGTGAACGAATTCTTTCCATCGAGATGGATGATTATTAATCCACGTGTATGTAATGGCAGAATCCGTCCACAGATAAATAGGAATATTTCCAATTTCCAGTACCTTCAATATGTGTGAACTTAACTTTGCTAACAGAACAGCTCCGGAAAGTTCGAGTCTGGGTATCGTAAGTTTCTTTAATGGAGCGACTTTTGTCTTTGAAGCCACAAGATTTATTGAAATGGTGCCATTTGAATCTGTAGATCTAAGATATACAGCGGCAGCAGCTGCTTGTTGGGAAGCATCACAGAAACCATGAATTTCGATTTTATCCGTTGACTTGCATCCAAGCCAACGAGGAAACGTGAGGTGAGTCATTTCTTGAAGAGTATTGAGAAACGTGGTCCACTTGTTGGTTACCATCATAGGAAGATGATCATCCCAATCGAGTTTAATGGCCCACAATTCTTGAATGAGTATTTTTGCTTTGATAGTGATTGGAGATAGCAAACCTAGGGGATCGAACAATGTTGAAATGGTGGATAAGATAGATCGTTTCGTAATGTGTTTTGTAGAAGGAAGTTTTAAGGTAAATTGAAAAGCATCAATTGCTGGTTGCCAGCATAATCCTAATGCGTTAAAAACTGTACTATCTTTGAATTCTAGCGATGTGAGGTTCGTTTGATGTTCAGTTGGAATGTCTTTAAGAATGGAAGGATAATTACTTATCCACTTTCGGAGAGTGAAACCGCCCGCCATGTAGAGTTGATTTAATTGAGTAATGATCGGTTGAACTTCGTCGATGGAATCTGCGCCTCCAAATACATCATCGACATATCGCCCTTTTGTCAACGATGGAATGGCACGAGGAAAGTTTTGACCTTCGTCTTCAATAAGTTGAAGTAAAGTACGAAGTGCCAAAAAAGGAGCACAAGCTAGTCCATATGTGACGGTAGTTAGTTCATATGTACGAAGACAGTTGCTCTGATTGAACCACAGAATACGTTGGAATTTCCAATCTTCTGGATGGACCTTGATTTGCCTGTACATCTTCTCCATATCAGAGACAAAGACACAATGAAATTTCCTGAACCACACGAGAACATCAAATAGATTTGTTTGGAGTTTTGCTCCTGTGTGAAGAAGATCATTTAACGATACGCCGGAGGTAGTTCGACTGGAACCATTGAAAACAACCCGGAGTTTGGTGGTGAGACTGTGCTCTCTCATAACTCCATGATGGGGAAGGTAATACACAGGTTGAGGTTCAGGTTGAGATTCAGGGACTATTTGCATGTGTTCTAAGCTTTCATATTCGGACATGAATTTTGAATATAACTGGGCGTAAACAGAATTAGTTGAAAACTTGTTGGATAAGTTTGTACTTAATCGAACGGCCTTATTTCGTGAGTTGCCTAACTGATCAGGAGACCGTTTGAACGGTAGTTTAACGATGTATCGACCATGAGCGTCTCGACTGTGTGTAGATACGAAATGATTTTCGCACTCTTGATCAGCGGAAGATAAAGATGAAGTGTTTACGGAAGGAATCTCATCTATTTCCCAAAAACGATGTAATAATCTGTAAAGTTCATCATCGACAGATACATGGTAGCTGTGCGAAGTATTACTAGAAACGTTAGTGTCTGTTGGACCGAACACAATCCATCCAAGTTTTGTGAATTGAGCAGTGGGTGAATGTGGGGGTCCCTTGATAACTTTATTTTCAATAATATGTCCATATATATTGGCGCCTAAAATTAAATCGATGGACTGAGGGAAACGAAAATTCGGATCTGCCAATTGCAGTCCTTTCAGGTGCGGCCATAATGGTTTGTTAATTTGAGTAGAAGGAATTGATGTAGTAAGTTTACGTAAAATGTGTGCTTGAATTGAAAAATCAAACTTATTAAAACAATCTCTTAATTTAATAGTTGTGACACCCTTAGTTTTATTGGAATGTTGTGCACCGATTCCTACCAAAGAAATTGATGAGTGACTTCGAGGAAGTCGAAGTTGCTGAACGATACGTTCTGAAATCAAAGAGATTTCCGATCCTTGATCAAGTAAGGCTCGGATTTCGAAGGTTTCTTTGGTAGGTGATATAACCAGCACCCTCGCCGTAGCAAGAAGAACACACGGAATGTTATTATTTAGTCAACTGGAATGAAGAGTCTGAGCTTCAGAGGAAATTGAAGGTGTCAAACTATCCGATGATTCGACGGATTTTTTAGTAGTGTCGTGTTTAGATGAATTAAACTTATTATATTCTTTATGAATTGATGTATGATGACGCCGTCCGCATTTCTGACAGCGCTTTGTTATTTGACAGGCCGAGACTCGATGCGTTCCTAAGCAATTGAAGCATAATTTGTGCTTGTTGATAAGCGCGACTTTTTGTGGAACAGATTTCGAAGTGTACTGTGAACATTTAGATACATAATGATTTGATGAGCAGATAGGGCAGGTAAATGAACTATTTACTTTATTTTCGGTTGACTTTCCTTGATAATGAGATTTGACTGCTTTTGAATTTGGCTGTAGTGGGAGTAAACCAGATCGAGAATTTTCAAATGCTTGAAGAGTTAACAATTGAGAAATGAGAAATTCACTAAATTGTTGCCAAGTAGGCGGCTCCTTGGATGATCCTAATTGTTTCTCCCAAGCCTTAACAGATTCGGAATCGAGACGTTGCACCACGACAAAAATAAGAAAATCATCCCATGTCGAGACAGGGCGTTCTAAACTTTCGAAATTTCGGTAAATTTGCATAACTTGTGTATATAATTTCTTTAGTTCCACGGCAGATTCCTTCGTCATGCGCTTGATTGAAAACAATGAATTCATTGCTGCGTGAACGAGAAGACGTTTATTTTCATAAAATGAATTTAGTGCATCCCATGATCTCTGAAAATTTTCAGCTGATAACGTTGTATTTTTTAATATTGAGGCGGCGGAGCCAGTGAGACTGATTATCAAATATTGAAGCTTTTCTACGGATGACAATGTCGGATTTGAAATAACAAGCGATTGAAATAAATCTTTAAATGAAAGCCAATCCGACGGAGTTCCGTTAAACTTTGGAAGATCAAGTCGTGGGAGACGCGCATGATGAAAGAATGCCGGAATTTCGGTAGAAGAGAATGATGCGACCTGAGTAGACGGTGTACTAGGAACGCCTTCCTGCTCAGACTCGAGTAAAGAATTTAATTTGTCAACTACATTAACGTAATATTCATGAGTTTGAGAATAAAAATTTGTAGTAAAATATACGTGACTTTGAATAACAAGACGATCATCGTCATTTAATTCGTGCATTGCTACTAATATTGCTTTGTGTTCCAAGCAGAAACGCTCCCAGTCATCTTTCAAGGTCGACAAGCGAGACTTTACTCTATTCGTAGTAACATCTGACAATCCGTCACCAACAAAACTATCATATGCCTTCGTTATGAATTTAGATAAAATAAACTGTTGCTCGATGTGAGCTTGCACATGGCTGAGCCTCATCTTCAATAATTCTCCGTTCTCTTCTCTCTTTTTTTTTTGTATATCCGGCTCGAAGGACCAAAAAATGTTTAATAAACAAGCACGCCGGTTGAAAATGATTACAGAGTCAAATAAAGGTGGCAGAAAAATTTAATAACTTTAAAATAATTTTGGCAGAATATAAAATTTAATCTATGACAAGTCTGAATAATCTATGAATATTCTGATTAATCTATGACAATTCGGTTAGTGACGGACGTTCATAACAAATATAATAAATAACACATATGGAATTACACACATATAGAATAGAATACATATAAGAATACACAACAATCAGAAATTATTAGGGTTAATAAATTATAAAATTGTTCATACAATAACGTTAGACGGTTAGTCAAATTAATAATCATGCATTCCATACCATGAGCTTTATGCAATCATATTATAATCGTAAGATTTACAAATGAATCATCAAATTATTTGAGAATGATAAGCGTAATGAGAATTATGGAACATTACAGTGATTCTAGATTTTTACATCAATAGTATTTCAAATGAATTGACAATGTTTCAAGTAATTAACGCATATGCAGAAGAAGGTCACACTGAAACTTTTGATTCATACATGTTTAACATTTATCAAAAAATGTCTCTAAACAGTTGATTGAATACGTCTGATAGTGACGCCAACATGTGAACGCATCTGAATAGATTACGTTCGAAAGTTACGACGGTATGAGAATGTCTCTGAATAATTGCTGAATAGTACAGCTGAATGGGAACCTCTGAATTGAGTTCTGTCCTGTCGGTTAGCCGTCGTGCTAATCCGAAACAGGATGAAATCTCTCTCAAGAACTCAATTGAAAACTCTCTACAGAGGTTCCGTGTACCTGGAGCTCGATCTCCTGGTCTCTCTCTCTCAGCAGGCCGTAGAATTTAGGGTCGAATGTCCCTCTCTCTCACTCTCTCGGTAGGCCGTAGAATTTAGGGTCGAATGTCCCTCTCTCTCACTCTTTCTGCTCGTCGTGGTGACTGCAGGAATTGAACTCGAACTCTATCTTTCAGCAACCCGTAGGGTCTGCAGAAACTGATTATGCAGTGTACTTGGCCGTGGTAAGTCTCTATTTTGAATGTGCAACCAATTTGCACGAGATACGTGGCAAGTAACGAAAACCTTCACAATACGTGTGTATTGTAATCTCAATGAACGTCTTACTCCGACGCTCGTCTCAGAAAGAATGAATGAAAATCTGACTGTCTGTTTGTAGCGTCGTCAAGAGAAATTGGGTCAAACAAAGCAAGATCAGACGTGAGTCGCGTCGAGGAGTCGGTCAACGTCCTCGGTATCAATCATGTACGAATGTACACAACCACATAGAAACCTTCTCATGCATATGCGTCCTTTAATTTTCTGAACATATTTTAAACAGTAATTTTTGAGATATCTTAACCTTATATCTCAAAAATTACTGTTTACAATAATACAAATAATTCTTATTTAATTTTTCAAAAACTTTTTTGCTTCGGTATTTTTATTCGTGAATTTTGTGACAATCTGCATATGTTTAATGTAAAATTTTAAGTCATTAACATTATTATTAACATATAAAAGATTAAGAAAAAAAATTAAAATTTACTCTTTTAAAGTTCTTATAATTTAATTAAGACAAACAGTATACTTTTGAGCGGTAGTTAAGTATTAGAAAATTTGTCACATATAACAGCGTAACTTAGTAGGTACGTACAGTACTGTTGTAGAGGCTTTGATTTTCTTGGGTGTTTCCAGATCCAGATGTACTTAGTTCTGCGTTATTACAATTTGTTATTGGAATAGACTCTTTGTAAAGCTTAGATGTAATGTACGATTGATAATGTCCGTATTGCGTATTTTCTTGTAAAGATGTTACCATCGATGTGACCTGCGTTTGAAGTCGCACAGCTGGAGCTGATTGGTAGATTGGAGCATTTGAAAATGGCAATCCATAAAATCCTTGTCCATACTGAGAGTATGGACTATATACAAACTATATTCTACAAACTATATTCTACAGGTGGACTGAGAAAGAGTATCATTATTTCCAATATTATACAACGCAAGTGGATTTGAGGTAGATCGGGAAACAGTAGGTTTTCCAGCTGCATACAAGTTTAAGTCTTGTGTAGAGCTTGGTGGTATAAGTCTTCTCGGGCACAGAACTCTGCTCGAAATTTCCAGTTGCAACATTCAAGGGCATGTACAATTGCTTGGACTGTACAGATTGAAACGAAGGACTGTTTGTCGTCAGCTGAAGGTTCTGCACATTTGCAGTTTCGTTTTCTTTATTATTACTTATGACACTTCTGTCTGTCGTCAGCTAAGAATTCTGCACATTTGCAGTTTCATTTTCTTTATTATTACTTACTTCTAATGTCATTACCCAGGTAGCAAAGTGACGTTAATACGACGTCAATAATTCGTCATTTAAGGTCGCAGACGTCATGTTACCAAATTAAGACATAATAGTAACGTCATTTTTTGACCTATTAATTACGTCAGTCATTTATCCATCCTATAACGTATTTCCGATGCCATATTCTTGACTAATTAATAACGTCAGTTAATTGATCATTTTACGACGTATTAATAAGATTTTATTAGTGACTAATTACTGACGTTAACTATAATTCTTTGTAATAATTGACGATTTGACCTCAAATGACAAATTATTGAGGTCTAGTGGACGACACCTTGCTACCTATAACTATCATTATTTAAAGATTGGTTAATAAACAACATTATTAAAATTAATATAATATTTTATATAATTAATACTATCAATATTTTAGAATCATCCCAGGCAGCACATAATATTTATGATAAATATTTATTAATATTTATTAATATTTATTAATATTTATTTTTTAAAAATATTATATAAATATTTTACACATATTTTATATATACGAAAAAAAAAATCTTTATTCAACATATTAAAATATAAATTAAATATTTTATATAATATTTATGATAAATAAAAGATAAAGATTTGTATAAGTAATATTTTGTAAATATTTATAAATATTTCATAAATATTTTTATAATATTTATGATAAATTTTTATGATTTGTCAAATCTAAGACCACAAAAATATTTATAAAATATTTAGATAAATATTTATAAAATATTTAGATAAATATTTATAAAATATTTAAATAAATATTATAAATATTTTATAAATATTTTATAAATATTGCGTTTTGTTTGAGGTATAATTTAGCTTTATCAAAAGAACAGAGCAAAAACATATTTCTATAAGTTATTCCACATGTTAATATGTAAAAATCAGAAAAAAAACTGTAAATTTATATTTATTTATAAAAATATTAGTTAACTACAAGTTTCATGTTTCTCGCATCTATTGAACTGATCTATAACAAATATGTATTCATGATCATCAAGTGTTCATGGATCATCACAAAGGGCTAAGTAGCGTACGATCTTCGAAGTCAAGCAACGTCGACGGCGGTTCAGAGTTGGATGGGTGACCGCGGAAGTTAGGCAATTCCAAACGTGATTATGGTGTGGTGGGTCGTGATGCTTATTGAGAAACAACGTAGATTTTTTTTACATTATAATTATGTTATTTCGATATTTTCATAATGCAAGTACTGCATATATAGGACATGTACCCGAAATATTTTCTAAAACGTCAAAATAACGGCTTTTACTACCTGGGATAGTCATAAAAATGACGTTAAAATGTCGTCTTTATTAAATGTAACCTAAAAAACTATGTTTTTTCATAAAAATAACAATAAAATACCGTCAAATGTACGATACTAGCTTCTTGAAAATGACGTCAATAATATGAAAATAATGACGTATTTTTGACGTCAATATATGACGTCGTTAAGATGAGACAAATGTACGTCAGTTTTACGACATTTAGACGTCATTTTATCTCGACATTATGACGTCTGGTTCGTCATAAAATGACCAAAAAATGCCGTCAATTAGACGTCACCTTGCTACCTGGGTAATCTCTTTATCAATGTCGATATTCGAATCTAATTGCCTTTTACGTTTTCTCTTAATAATTTCTTTGTCCGATGATGAAGTTGTCATTAATCTTTTTGGCCGCACGATGTTCCAAGAGGAATGTCCTAAGCTACAAAATAAAAATGTTCGATAATATTTGAAGCTGCTGATTTAACGATTGTTTTCAATAGTTAACATGCAAGCAAGATAGCGTAGTGAGTGAGGCCCGATTGCGCACATAAGCGATTGGACACAGTAGTATTTCCCGATGGGACACAGACCCGATTGGACACGGACCCGATTGGACATGGACCCGATTGGATACGGACCCGATTGCATACGATACGATTCCGCATCGCAGAATAATGCAAAAACAACCTAGATAGCACAGAAAATTTAGCATACATTTTTATAAATATTTTACGAATTTATTTTTAAAAAACATTTTTTAAAAGTTATATAATTGTTTTTCATAAATTATTTAAAGTAATACAAAAATTATTATTAACAATATATAAAATATATTTTTAAAATGTACTAAAAAATATTTATAGTATGTAAGCTCGAAATATTTTTTATATTTTTGAATTATAAGCATAAGTATTTATTTTTAATATTTTCATAAATGTTTATTATAATTTTTTTATACTTGGCAAACTCAGACATAAAAATACATACAAAATATTTATTATATTTTTGTTTCTTGTACATATTTTATAGTCGCAAACTGCATATCTGCAATGCGGAATCATATCGTGTGCAATCGGGTCCGTGTGCAAACGGGTCCGTGTCCAATCAAGTCCGTGAGCAATTGGGTCGGTGTGCAATCAAGTCCATTTGCAATCGAGTCCGTGTCCAATCGGGTCCGTGTCCAATCGGGAAATACTACTATGTCCAATCGCTTATGTGCGCAATCGGGCCTCACTCACTACGCTATCTTGCTTGCATGTTGACTACTGAAATATATTTAACCTTTTTACAGTGTTCGGATCTTTTTCGACTTACCCACAGAATTTTTTAAATTTATACCAATTTTTTAATACTAATACTCTAAATAGAAGTAAAAGACTTCGTGATTTTTATTTTATAACATTTTCACAGACTTTAGTGAAAAAAAACCGATTGTGACAACAATCAATAATAGAAGTTATAAAAAAAGTAACGTGTCAAAAAGTTGACGTGTCAAAAAAGACCCGAACATCGTAGGAAGGTTTACGTTGTCTCACCATTACCATGATTTTCAGGGTAAATTTTAAGAGATAATTCTCTCCGTGTAGCAACATAATAAATTTTTTAGTGGCGCACATTTTTTTATGAATTGTTGTAATCAAAACTTCATCTCCTTGAAAATATTGATTTAAATGCACAAATTTAGGGAGAACCCACTCCAAGAAATAAAAAGTCATTTTCACAAAAATATCGCTCAAAGCAACATGTATGTTTTCAACAGACATAATTCGTTCTTTATAAAGTCTGGACCTAAAAAAGAGTTGAAGCGGTTTCCACTGTTCTAATATTCTTTCTACTACAGCTAAAAGTGACAACCATCGTGTCTGTAATGGTTTCAAAATTTTATTAATATCTACATTGCAAAAAACTTGAATTTCTATCTCAACTTGAAATTGTGCCTGTCTCTTTGAACTATTAAAAAAATGAATAAATGTCTAGGGCTGAATCCTCACATCTTCGAGGAAGTTTTTTACACGCCACACAAAGATGCAATAAATGGCAAATGCATTTCAGTGTAATAATATTTGGACACACTTCTTGTAACTTTTGAGCAACCGAGTTATTTTTCAAACATTACATTACAACCGTCACTGGCAAATCCTATCAAGTTCTCCATGACCACTCCAAAATCTTCAAACAAATTTTTTATTCTCGTAAATAATCTGTCCGCTGTTGCTCCTTCGATAGCTGCATCAGCATCTTGAAATGAATAAATCTGAATTAAAAAAAAGCAAAAATATACATAGGTGTATTTTTATATACATACATAAAAAATGTTTTAATTCGTATAAACATTCATTTCCATAGTTGGTGCATTTTCTTCATATCATTACTTTTGTAAAGAAAAAATATTTTTTATTCTTTTTGGGGAAAGATAATTTTATTAAAATTTCATACATTTGTAATGCCAATTGAAATTATTTTGTACAAGAATAGGTTTTTGCGGACATTTCTTGCGCGCGTATACTTGACGCTTTTTTATACCTTATTTTTCAAAAAGTAATTTTGTTGTGACATTTTATTACATAGTTATATATATCCAAATATGTATATGCATATCAACACATGTTAGACGTACAAACGAACTAAAAGTTTCGTACACCAACATCATACTTTAATATCCATTCGATTTTTAAATTACAATACAATAAATATAATGGAAGCTTTCCAGCAAGTGACACAAATTGACACAGCAGTATTTCTGTTTTTATTTGATATTCAGTTTGAGACAAGGACAAAATTTGGGGGTTATTGCAAAATTACAGGTTGAAGTGAGGAAAAAGTAGTTTTTTGCTTGCACCTCGTAAACTAAAAGCGGAATCAAAAATAGTTTCAAATAAAAGTTGTAAGTATTAAGTAGAGCTACAATAATAAATTTAGTTCATTAAGATCGGTCGATTAGTTTGGTTGTAAAATAGAAAAAACCATGCAACATAGCCATTTCTTAAATTGTTAATAACTTTCTTAAAAATTAACTCAAAGATTTGAAATTGTAAAAAAATATAGCATTTATGACGATAAAAAAGTGTACCAAATTTCATCAAAAAGTATTAACAACTTTTCAAGTAATGTCTATTGTTTATCCAAAACGCGCTCCACTAAAATTTAATTTCTACATTTTTGAGACTATGCACAAATCCAAACCAAAGTTGTTTCTCCTTTTAAAAAGTTACAGTATAATATACCGGTATTGCGAAATGTGTGCAATGCAATTAAGTGTCTCAAATAAACAAAAATGTAAAAAATAAGCGTAATTAACAATTAAATAACTTTTAAAATATTAACGCTATCAAAATGGAATAAAATGCATTTGAAAGGTGCGATTTTCCTTTAAATTAAAAAAAAAGAACATTGTTGCTCAAAAGCCGAGATAATCTTTTTTTCTTTGAAAAATCACTGTTGCTACAGTTATGAATATTAAGAGCTGAAATTTTGACAGCGTTTTATTAAATATTTAAAGTAGCCTTTCCCAAAAGTTCGAAGCGATTCATGAAGATTAACCACTGTAAACGTGTTAACAAAAGCACTCGAAAGCGGCGGCCGGCGACGCGCGCGCACGTCGTTTGCTAGCGCGTGGCCAGGCAAGCGCGTACAAAATTGATCTGGCGCGTTCAAATTACTTCAACCGTCAATATCTCGGGAACTAAGCTTCCTAGAAAGACGATTTTTTTTAACCTCAATGAGACAAGATTAATGAGCTAAACAATTTTCTTATATCTCCTTAAATAAACGTTCTAATTAATTTTTCTCTTTTTTAAATTATTTATTTCACGCGTTAAATACGTACACTTTGCGGTTTACTTTTACGTGTCTAAATAAACGATGTACGGACTTCCGTTTCCGGGCCAGAGTAAGTTAGACGTGTGTAGTTGCAGGCTGTGAATTGAGTGTAATAAGAGGTGTTAGAAAGAGTAGGAGAGGTAGGATAGGCGGGTGGGAGTGAAAGAGAGCGATAGAGAGTGTGTGGGTGGATAGGTGAGTGGAGAAAGAGAGGAATAGAGTGATTTTAAGTATTAATTAGGTGTCTCGGGGAATAACAGAGTTAAAGCAGGGAGCAGGTAGAGAGAAGACGTGCGTACGTGAGAGTGGGGGAGCAGGAGCGCCGCATAGTGACAGAGTAGGGAGGTAATATAGAGTTAAGGCGGGTTCAGTAGACGCGACAAAAATGACGGATAGAGCCAGAAGCGACAGTTGCACTTCGGTTGATAGCATGAGAGGTAGCAAGAGATTAGCTAGATCACCGGCGGGAGAGGATGGAGAAGAATGGGATAGGAAATTAAGAGATTGGAAAGAGGAGATTGTTAGTAGCTTAAAGATAGTTAAATTAGAGATGAAGGAAGAATTGAAGGAGATTATGGAGGAGCAGGGGAGAAAGATGAGAGAGGAGATAAATGCGTTGAAAAAAGAAATTAATGATTTCAAGGAGAGAGAATATAGATGGGAAAGAGAAAGAAAAGAGTTAGTGGTGGCGCAGGAAGAGTTAAAGAGAAAGATAGAGAAAATAGAAGTAGGAGGGGATAACGCAGTGGGAAAAAAGGTGAGAGAGATAGAGAGGAGGTTAGAGATGAAGGAAAGGGAGGACAGAAGGAAGAACCTATTAATTAAAGGTGTAGAGGTCAAGGAAGGGAATAGGAAAGAGGCGGTGGAGAAGGTGTTCAGGGAGATAGGAGCAGAGGTGACCGTGAAGGGAGTTAGGAGAATAGGGGAGGGGAGCAAAAAAGGGAGAGAGATGATATGGGTGAAGTTAGAGAGTGAAGAACAGAGGAAAGAGGTGTGGAGTAAGAAGAAGACGCTGAAAGGTAGGGAAGAAAGAATTTTGGAAGATTGGACTTGGAAGGAGAGGAAGATGAGATGGAGGTTAGAAAAAATAGCAAAAGTAGAAGAGGAAAGAGGAAATAGGGTATGGTTAGGATATGGGAGGATTAGGATAGGGGATTATTGGTGGAAGTGGGATGAAGAAGAGGAAGTCTTGAGGAATGAGAAAGGAGAGTTGAGGATAGAAGAAGGGGGGGAAGGGAATGTAGGAAGATTGTGAAGGGTAAGTCAAGAGAGGAGGAGTCGAGAGATGAGAGAGTCTTGAAAATAGCCTTCTGGAACGTGGCAGGGCTGGGGAATAAAGATAAAGATTTTTGGGATAATTTAAAGGAATGGGATGTAATGTTTTTATCAGAGACATGGGCGGACACAAGGGGTTGGGAAAGGATAAGACACAGGGTACCAAAGGGTTATGAGTGGGGAGTACAGAAGGCTAGTAGGAGAAATAGAAAAGGAAGAGCGATGGGGGGAATGGTGGTAGGAATAAGAAAAGAGCTAAGTGATAGGGGAAGTAAAATAGTTGAATTAGGAGAAGGGTTATTGTCGGTGGGAATTAAGATTGGAAAGGAAAGTTGGAGGATTGTAGGGGTGTATATAAAGGAGGAAGGTAGGGAAGGAGCTATGCAGTTACTGAGACGGATGATGGAATCAAAGGAGGGAGAAGCGAGGGTGATTATTGGGGGCGATTTCAACGCGAGAACCGGTAGAGAGGGGGGAGGTTGGGGGGAGGATTCGGATGGTGAAGAGGGGGAAGAGCAGGCAAGGAGAATGTCCAAAGATAGTAAGGTAGATAAGGAAGGAAGGAAGCTAATAGAACTGATAGGTGAATGTGGATGGGAAATGTTAAATGGAAGGATGGCAGGAGATGAGGAAGGAGAGTATACGTATGTAGGAGCTAGAGGAAGCACTGTGATAGACTATATTTTGGTAGATAGAGAGACAAAAGATAGAATAGAAAAGATGAGGGTATTAGATAAGGTAGAGTCGGATCATTTTCCAGTAGTGGCAGAGTTGAGGAGTGAGGGGAGAGAGGTAATTGCAAGGAGGAGGGGCAGGGAGATAAGGGGAGTCTGGGATGAAGAGGGAAGGGAATTGTTTAGGAGAGTTTTGGAGGGGGAGATAGAGGAAGAGGATGAACAGGAGGTAAATGAGGAGTGGGATAGGATGAGGAGTAGAATTAAGGAGGCAATGGGGAAGACGGAGAGAGAGAGAGGGAAAAGCAAGAAGGTAGAAAGAGGCTGGTGGGACAAAGAATGTGAAGGAATGAAGAGTCAGGTGAGGAGGGAATTAAGGAGGTGGAGAAAAGGACTAGAGGATAGGAATAAATATATAGGGCTGAAAAGAGAATACAAAGTTCTTTGTGAGAGGAAGAAAGAGGAAGAGAACAGGAAGTGGGAGAAAAAAGCAGAAGAGGCCAGAAATGAGAGTGAAGTATGGGAGATAGTAAATAAGGATAGGAGAAAGAAAAGGAGGGTCAACGAAGGAATAAGAATGGAGGAGTGGAAAGAGTACTTTATGTGTTTGTTAGGTGGAGTAGAGACAAGAGTGGTTAGAGGAGAGGAGAGAAAGGATAGAGATGATGGTAGGAGAGAGGAGGAACAGGGCATAAGCAAGGAGGAGGTAAGAAAGGTGGTGAGTAAACTAAAAGTAGGAAAGGCGGGAGGATTAGACGGCATTCCGAATGAAGTATGGAAGTGGGGAGGAAGAAGGTTAGAGGAGTGGATAGGGGGTTTTTTGAATAGGGTATGGAGGGGAGAGGAATGGCCGGAGAATTGGAAAGAAGGTGTAGTAGTACCGATTGTTAAAAAGGGAGAGGGAAAGCAGGTGAAGGAGTATAGGGGAATAACGTTAATGCCCACGCTTTATAAGGTATACGCAAAAATTTTAGCAGAGAGGTTAAATGAGGAGATTGAAGAGAAGGGAATAATCCCAGAAAATCAGGCAGGCTTTAGGAATAAAAGAGGGACAATAGATAATATTTTTGTATTGAACTACGTAGTAAATAGAAGTGTGGACAAAAAAGGAGGAAAACTAGTAGCATTATTTGTAGATTTGAAGGCAGCATTTGATTCGGTAGATAGAGGGATCTTGATAAAGACGATGAGAGAGAGGGGGATTAGAGAAGGTTTAATAGAGAGAGTAGAAGGCTTATTGAGAGAAACGAAGAGTAGAGTTAGGGTAGGGGAGGAGACGGGGGAAGAGTTTTGGACGGGGAGGAGGGTAAGACAGGGTTGTCCACTGAGTCCGTTGTTGTTTAATCTATTGATTTCAGACTTAGAAGAGGTAATGGGGAGGGTCAAGTGGGGAGGAGTGAAGGTGGGAGATGTGAAGGTGTGTACGTTAGCATATGCAGACGACTTGGTGTTAATAGCGGAAGATGAGGATCAGATGAGAAGTATGTTGGAAAGGCTAGAAAGATACTTGGATGAAAAGAACTTAGTTTTAAATGCAGAGAAGTCGAAAATAGTGAGGTTTAGAAAGGGAGGAGGTAGGGAGAGTAGAAGAAATTGGTGGTGGAAAGGAAATAGGATAGAGGAGGTGAAAGAATTTTGCTATCTAGGGTATGTGTTTCAAAAAAATGGGGGGCAAGAAGCGCAGATAAAAGATAGGGTGAGAAGGGCGGCGGCAGTGATGGGCCAGGTTTGGGGGATTGGGAAGAGAAGGTACGGGGGAGATTGGGGAAGGAGGGTGTGGCTATTTGACAGGTTGGTATGGACGGTTATGGGATACGGAGTGGAAATTTGGGGTTGGAAGGAGAGAGACGGTTTAGAGAAGCTAGAGGAGAGGTATCTGAGATGGATGTTAGGCTTGGATGGGCACACGCCGGGTTATATGGTAAGAGAGGAGATACAAAGGGATAAATTGAGAGGGAAAGCGGGAAGAAGGGCGTGGAAATATGAAAGGAGGTTAGAAGAGGGCGGAGGTAGCGAGTTGGCAAGGAGGTGTTTAGAAGAGATAAAGGAGAGGTGTAGGACAAAAAAAGTAGGGAGTGGTTGGGAAGGGGAAAGAAGAAGTTTTTGGGAGGACAGGGGAGGGAGTTTGGAAGAGTTAGGCGAGGAAAGAGAGGAGGATAGAGTAGAAGCGATATTTAGTAAGGAGAGAAGAATGCAGAGAGAGGAAAGATGGGAGAGAATTGTAGGTTCGGATTATAATAGGTGGTATAAAATGGTAAAGGAAGAGGGCGTACCAGGATACTTGAAAAAAGGGTGGGGAGAGAGCAGGTGGAGGAGAATTATAAGGTGTAGATTAGGTAACGAGATGAGAGGCAATAAATATTGGGAGGAAGAGGAGAAGAAAAGATGCAGATTATGTGGAGGTGGCGTAGAGACATGGGAGCATGTATGGGAGGAGTGTAGAGATTGGGGTTTAGGCAGAGACAGTTGGCAGGAGGTGGTAGGAAGAATTTTAGGGGCAGATGGAGAGGGAGAGAGTTGGTTTGGGGATTTGATGAGAGAGAGGGAGAGGATAGAGAGAAGCGAAGATAGTATGAAGAGTGGAAAAATCGATAATTAATTGAAGGAAGGCAGAGGAAACGGAAGTCCACAGATAGGCGGTGTGTGTGTGTGCGTAGGATAGGTTGTGGAGGCAGCAGCGGCTGCCAAAGCAACCAGGAATTAGATTTAAGATAGAAATAAGTTAGTATAAGATAGAATAAGTATGTTGAGATTGTAAACCCCAAGGGGATTCAATAAAATTCATTTACTAGATAAACGATGTACAACTTTACGGTGTATAACTTGACGGTGTACAACTTTGCGGTGTACAAATTTTAAGTGTCCAATTGCACGGTGTACATTTTTATCGTGTCCAAATTGTAATTTGTCCAAAATTTATTTTTTATGTGTATAAAATTACTGTGTCCAAAATTCCTGTGTCGAAATGAACGGTGTCCATTTGAAACGTGTACATTATTTTGTGTCCGTTTGCATCGTGTCCATTTGCACTGTGTCCAATTGTACTGTGTCCAAGTGAACCACTCCCGTCAAAATCTATGCGGATCATATTGGGAAAAATTGTAACAATAATTTGAGCTGATAATTTCGGTATTTTAAAACGTAAATTGTATTTTTATTTCGTAATATTGATTGCGAAGAATGAAGATCTTGAATCGAATTTTGTCTTTATTTTCCTGGCCTTTAAATTTATACATTTTGAAAATAATGAATTTCCAATTCTCAAAATGATGCAAATTACTAATGTAGAGAAAAATAAGTCTGGCTGTTGAAGTTATGGAAGAACCAAACGAATCGCAACGCCTTCGAGCCCCTTAAGCCTTGATGAATCGACCTTGTTATAAATTCAAAATTGAACATCTCGGCACCTAATTGCCCTAGCACAAAATTTCAAAAACTTTTGAAATAATTAATGCGATATGGTTTGAAAGATTTGAAACCATACTTTTCGAAATTTGTATCGAAATTGTAGGCCAAAATTTTTCAAAATGGCGGATGACAAGGAAAGAGCATGCAAAGTTGATAAATAAGTATTCGAGCTTGCAACAATGCGTGGCGTAAAGTAGGTGTCATAGCCCAATGGGACGAAAAATATCTAAAAGTATAGAGTATTGTCTTCAAAATACTTTTTTACGGAGCTTGATACGATAATTTTTCGCTGAGTTATGCAAGTTTAAAGAGAAAAGCTGTTTTATAATTCAAATTTTAATTACTCAGCGAAAAATGATCGCATCGAACTCTGTAAAAAAGCATTTTAAAGCTAAAGTTTTATATTTTCATTTGCATTTCGTTCCATTGGGCTGTGACATCTGATCCACGCCATGCACCGCCGCAAACTCAGATCTTTATTTATCAATTTTGCATCCTCTAACTTTGTCATCCGCCATTTTGAAAAAAATAGCCACGCATAATTGCTATTAAAATATTCTTAAAGTAGACACTTCAAGCTTCCTTTTTTGAGAAAAATTTTTATCTTTATTATTTACCAAGTTATGATCATTTGAAGTTTCGTGAAATTTTCCGAAATTTTAAATGTACCGCTTTTTTTACTGCTGAGTGTATAAGGGTGTTATTTGCATCCAGGGTAATGAAAATGCAAATTAAAAAATAATGCATTACTTATTATTTTTTTAATAAATAATTATTTCTTTAATCATTAATTACTAAAAAAGTAATGCGTAATGAAAAAAATTGCATTACTTATTTCAAAAGTAATGCGTAATTAAAAAAATCGCATTACATATTAAAAAAGTAATGCGTAATAAAAAAAATCGCATTACTTATTAAAAAAGTAATGCGTAATTAAGGATCTTCGCATTAGTGATTAAAAAAATATTTTTTAATGAATTCGTAATGCATTACAAAAAGTAATGCATTATTTAGAACCTTGTTTGCATCATCCGTATTATCCGGTCGAGTGTTTTGGCTCCTTTGATTAATATGTTGCAACGAATGTAATATGTTTTTACGCTGGCGAAGTGACCGGTTTCCGACCTCGCAAAGTTTTGAACTTTCGAGCTTTAAAGAAATTCATTTCAACAGTATATTAGAGTACAAACATATAAGATTTAAAAAATGTAAAAAATACTACTATGTATGCGAAGAAATAATAAGTAATTAAAAAATTTATACAATTAATTAAAAATAAATGCAACTAAAAACCTGACTCAATTCAATGTGAATATATAAAAACAATCTAGGCAAAGGAAAACTTAAAATATATATGTGCAACATATTCGTCCTAATTTTCAATTCTAGATTCATTGATCATTACATTGCACAATATAAACATCCAACGGAACTTATATCTTCAAGGAAGAAAGTATATCATAAGTAATAATTAATCCGCAATGACACGTATTAAATTAAAAAGCCACGTACGAAAGTAATAAACTATATAATTATAAAAAGAAATATATATCATATATCTCTTAATATAACAGCCTTTTCAGATTGAATTATTGCATGAAGAGGTACATATGTATATATACAGGGTGTCCTTAAGCACCCACGCCAATGCTTGTAAAGAGGTAGAAGGGATCGAGATGAACATACAGGTCCAATATTTTCTTGGGTTAGGTTTACAAATAATCGAGATATCAATTTTTTAAATTGTGCGAATGAGAGCGCGCCGCGGCGCGCCGTAGGAAGAGCCGAGCCGCTCGAGCCGTAGCGCGGCCCACTGTGTGAAGCATTGGCTGCCGGCGGCGGGGAGAAGGAGGAGAAGCGGCGCCGCTGCCTGTGCTTCGCCGCCCTCACGTCCCGCAGCACCGCGTCTAGACTCGCATCAATGGCCGCTCTCGCCTCCCACCGCACCGCGCCTAGACTCGCGTCGTTACGCACATTCGCAATTACTTGACAAAATTATTTAGCAAAGATAGGGACAAATTAAAACCGTAATAAACTTCTGTGATTGAGAAAGTCAAAAGAGAGAAAGCGATGGAAACTTATGGAATCTTAAAATAATCTAATTTCTATCGTAATTGTGAATATAGTAAATTAATGATAGTTTTCGGTACATTGACGATATATTCTTTCTTTTTCCTAAATATCTTATTTACAGTATCATACAACTCGAATTTTGTTTCTTATCGAATTGTATCGTACTGTTAAATCCTTGATAAAAACATTGATAAAAATTCGTAAATTTATTCGTCAAATCATTATCGTAAATTCACGATTGATTCTCAAATTGATAGTTTTTTTTTTCGTCTATTATAATATTTGCTACATCGAGTTCTCTCATCGTTATCTTTTTTCTCTTACACGATATATTCATAAATATTTCTTCATATTTAATCAAAATGATGCAACAATGGAACAAACTTTTCTAACAGAAAATGCGAGAACGATAGAAAATAATATCATTTCTTTAAATTTGTTTCTTTTGATTTAGAGATGGATTATAAAATAGAAATCAATTAGATTTTTGTGTTGCTATTTTAAATAAATCACTGAAAATCTATCGTAATTAATAATGCAATTAAAGAAATACTTATCCATAATATGTTACATTCTTTGTAATAACACCTAGAAAAATGCCCCCCTGTTGATGTGATGATTTCACAATAGTGTTGCGCTTCTTGCGTCGCGCTCTCGCATTCGTCAGCTCTACAAACTCTGTACACAATTGCGCACTCCCGTGCGCACGAAATAGGATAACACGTTTTCTTAAAAAAACGGAATTTATTCAAAACACTCCGATACACGAGCTTGACAGCTCGAGAACCGACATAAACAGCAATACGACAACGTTCTTCTCTATAGCAACCAGCTGACTCGCGCGGCCGGGCGACGCGTGCAGTACGCGTGCAACAATAGATTAGGGGCGATGCGTCTTCTACGATAATTATGCTTAGAGATTAACGTTCAACATCACGTATTGTCAATACAACTCTAAGTTTTCTTTCATGACGATAGAAAACTTAGAGTTTCTGCTATCTTTAATTGCATTATTAATTACGATAGATTTTCAGTGATTTATTTAAAATAGCAACACGAAAATCTAATTGATTTCTATTTTATAATCCATCTCTAAATCAAAAGGAACAAATTTAAAGAAATGATATTATTTTCTATCGTTCTCGCATTTTCTGTTAGAAAAGTTTGTTCCATTGTTGCATCATTTTGATTAAATATGAAGAAATATTTATGAATATATCGTGTAAGAGAAAAAAGATAACGATGAGAGAACTCGATGTAGCAAATATTATAATAGACGAAAAAAAAAACTATCAATTTGAGAATCAATCGTGAATTTACGATAATGATTTGACGAATAAATTTACGAATTTTTATCAATGTTTTTATCAAGGATTTAACAGTACGATACAATTCGATAAGAAACAAAATTCGAGTTGTATGATACTGTAAATAAGATATTTAGGAAAAAGAAAGAATATATCGTCAATGTACCGAAAACTATCATTAATTTACTATATTCACAATTATGATAGAAATTAGATTATTTTAAGATTCCATAAGTTTCCATTGCTTTCTCTCTTTCGACTTTCTCAATCACAGAAGTTTATTACGGTTTTAATTTGTCCCTATCTTTGCTAAATAATTTTGTCAAGTAATTGCGAATGTGCGTAACGACGCAAGTCTAGGCGCGGTGCGGTGGGAGGCGAGAGCGGCCATTGATGCGAGTCTAGACGCGGTGCTGCGGGACGTGAGGGCGGCGAAGCACAGGCAGCGGCGCCGCTTCTCCTCCTTCTCCCCGCCGCCGGCAGCCAATGCTTCACACAGTGGGCCGCGCTACGGCTCGAGCGGCTCGGCTCTTCCTACGGCGCGCCGCGGCGCGCTCTCATTCGCACAATTTAAAAAATTGATATCTCGATTATTTGTAAACCTAATCCAAGAAAATATTGGACCTGTATGTTCATCTCGATCCCTTCTACCTCTTTACAAGCATTGGCGTGGGTGCTTAGGAACACCCTGTATAACAATATTCAGTTTAGTAATACATTGCATATAAAATGTCTGTAAAATAAAAGAACTAATTATTCCAGTCGCATAAATCATAAAAAGTATTACTTTTGGAATCCTGAAAAGTTTTGGGCGTTAACAATTATAACAACTATCTTGTACCATCACTAAAAAGATATAAACTAATCATAGTTAATTACAAAATCACGTACAGATTTCTATAATTTTACAATAGTATACATAATTTGCATATATTATATTTGAAGATACCACATTATCTAATATTTTCCGTCCGTTATTGATGTTCTCTCAATCAATCAGCAGTAGATCCGTGCAATAAATAATTTTGTATTGTTTCGTGTTTCATGCAGACAATATATTTTTTATATTTTACGATTTCTTTGACACACAATGTACGTCGAAAAATGTACGCGCCGGGAGATTGCAAAGTAATCATAACCAAATTAATAAGGAAAAGTGCAATACTAGATATTTCGTGTTTGTTCTTTTTCAAAAATTCTTTAGATTTTTTCTAACACGCATATATTGCATTCGAAAACGCACAGATTATATTTATAATAGAAGAAACGCGTGATAAAGACGTAAAGCCGAGACACGGAAATAGACCACATGGACGAAAAGGCCACATGGACAAGAAGCTGAAATACAACTGAAAAGCAAACATGGGGTTCAAACTCATACCTGGAAGAGAAGGGGACGATTTTCAGCGCCGCCTATCCTTGGACTCGGAAGCCAAGAACTAAATTGGTTACGTGACGAAGGTCACGTGAGAATACGCATACATAACCACTCTACACATATGTCCATGTATATACAGAGTGTCTGGTATTTTTTTATGGGATTTTTATGAGCAGGTAGAGCGCATGAAACTGGACAGAAAAGTCCTTACCGTTTTTCCATTTTCGCAATAGTTAACGAATTATAGACTTGTAAAATTTTCTGTATTAGCCCGGCCTACCGACAAATGTAAGCGCGCCGAGCGCGGCGGCCGCCCCTCCCTAGCGCTTGAACCTTGAGATGGGTCATAACAGCCAAAATAATAGGTTTACTTAAAAAATGTATATAACCTTTTTTGTAGAGCTTTTTATGAGCTTCATTTTTTGTTTCAAACTTTTTTCTCTAAAATCAATATTTTCCGAGATATTTAGTAAGAATTATAAAAACTTACCTTTAAAAGGGGCTGAGGGGCAAACGAGGCTTTGTCGCCAAAAATCCTTTTAGGGACTTTCTTCTCCAATCAAGGGTGAGCTTTGGTTAAAATTTCAGCGGGATCGGAGGTTTACCCTTTTTGGAACTTTATCCACAAAAAGTACCTTCTGCCCATGATTCCTTTAACCTTTGCAGGTTAAATGGTTGTAATTTTTCAGTTCTTTCAGGCATGTTTAAAAAAAGATATCAGACAACACGAAAAAATATACTTGTCTTACTTTAACTTATTGCACCATTGCAACAGTGCAGCTAGAAAGAACAGACCAGTAATTACTGAAGAAGAACTTAGAAAAACTTATTGTCTAGTTTACACCGAGCACTTGGTACGCGTATCAAATAGTAAATAACTAGTGAATGTGTTTAATCATTGGCTGATCAGCTTAAATTCACTACTTGATACGCGTACCAAGTGCTCGGTGTAAACTAGATCTATGTTAAATATAGAACTCTGTATCACAAAATCGTTGCGCCGTCTGGTGACGCTCAGTCGGACCAATCAAAAGTGGTCCCCTGATGATGGCCAGTCTCTGATTACAGAGTCTCTATACGCGACGTCGTCGCGCTGACATCTGCTGGAGCCCTTAGGAGCCACAATTACGCCAAATTTTATGGAGCCACAATTGCGCCAAGCGCCAAATTTTAAATTTTGTGCGCCATTTTGACCTACCAAGGAGCCACATTGGCGCAATTGCGCCAGACCTGGCAACCCTGACTCCTATAGAACGAGAGGGTTCCTAAGAAGTAGCTAAGTAGTTCGTCAAAATCCGTCAAAGTGACCAGATAGCGCCACTTCGGGTAGTCTCGGGCTCCTTTCGGCTAAATTCGAATAACGGTCAGACAAAATCTAACGAGGACGAAGATTATATGTGAATATTTATAAAGTTAAAATTTATACAGAATTATTTAGTGGTAAGTATAAATTATAATCATTTATTGTTAATTTTATGAAATTTTTATTTAAGTGATTAAATTGAGTAAATTCTCTACGTGAAAAAGCACGATTATGTTAGGTTATATTTACCGATTATATTTACTATCGTTGTGTAACAAATATAAATTAATTTCTTAATAAATATTGGCTGGTTAATTTTATAATATGTATAAACTTTTTGTATTTATACCTCATTTTTATTTTGTAGAATGTCATACATATGTATTAGTACCTGGCTGTACATCAAAGGCAAATGTACCATCGCACCGATTCCCAAAGGAGGTAGCAAGATCTATAAAATGGCAAGAGCTTGTACAATCTCCAAAACTTGCAGGATTGTCTGTCGCTGAAGTGGCAAAATTTCATATTTGCTACAAGCACTTCTCTCAAGAGTGCTATGTGTCTGGTTAAAGAACACGCAAATTGAAATTTGATGCTATTCCATCACTCAATTTGTCATTACCAATGGCTGTCACAAATGCAACAAAAACTGGTGATCAAAACGTTAAGATTGAGGATGTCGTCCTGGAAAGCATAGACATTAGAGAGAATGTTGAGCGCGTAGAAGAAAGAAGCGAGCTTCTAAGACAAGATAAGAATATTAGCATTGAGGATGTCGTCCCGGAAAGCATGGACATTGAGGAAAATGTTGAATGCATAGCAAGAGGAAGCGAGTTTTCAAGACAAAATTGTATGAAAAAAAAATACGAAGAAAACAGTGACAACGGTCTGGAAGTCTGGTAAAGCCCAATGTAAAGAAGCGAATAGTACTCTTGCAAGGATTAAAAGGGCAAAAGTTGTCGCTACAGAGCAAAAAATTGTATAAGGCCGCAAAATCCTTGCAAGTTAAATGCAAACTCGGTAAAAAGAAAATTGCTAGCCTGAAAAAAAAGTTAGAAAAAATAAAAGAATTTGGTAATAATTTAACAATGGTCGAATTGTTGAAATCAGTTACAAGAGAGCAGCGCGTAATTATAGAGATGCAACTGCAAAATGCGAACAAAGCATCACAGGTTGTACACAATATTTATATTCTTCATATTAATTAATTTATTGGTATGCAGGGTTGAACAAGTGTACATTTTTAAAACTTATTTCATATTTTACAATAATTTTATTTTTGAAGTATACATAATCCAATTCCTTTAAATTTGAAAATATTATTTTATTAATATATACAATTTCTATATACAATTTTACATATACAATTTTACATTTACAATTACACATTATTTAACATTTTTAGAATTTCTGTATTCTGTTTTTACAACAATGTTATTTCGATTTACCAACCCTTCATAGTAATTATTTGTATATATATTGTTTTTGGTATTTTGGTTATTTCAATGCATGTGATATGTTAGGGTCGAAGATTTGCAAGAGACGAAAAAATTTTGGCGTTATCAATTTATAAACAGTCACCTGCATGCTATCGCTTTCTGCGTAACATTTTGGTCCTGCCCAGCGTTGTCATTTAAAAAAATTTACTACGAAAGATGCATTACAACCAGGAGTAATACCTCTTATAAGCATTTATCTAGAAAAATAAAACATCTGAGTTTTTAGACGAGAAACACTGCGTCTTGATGTGGGATGAAATGGCATTATCTTCTTACGTCGACTACGATGCCGAAAATGATTACATAATTGGATTTGAAGATTGGGGAACTGTTTCCATTCGTACTTATAAATTTGCAGATCATGCACTGGTTTTCATGATTAAACGTCTGTTTGGCAACTGGAAACTGCCTCTATCCTATCATTTCTGTGCAAGTCAAACAAAACATCCACGTCTCACTTCGTGCATTAAAGAAGTTCTTCAAGCCCTGATACTGTGCGGATTAATAGTTGATGTAACTGTATGTGATCAGGGAAGTTCTAATTTATTGGCTGTAAAAACTTTGAAACAGTTAACCCGAAAAGATATGATTCGAAGCAACAGGAAATATGGTAAACCTTTTAATACTGATATTGATATTGAAATGTATTATATTTCAATTTTTTAATTTATAACAGTTTGTACTTATGTACGTTCATATTTTAATGTCTCACGTATTTGCCTACAGAATGTGGCTGTGCTTAAAAACAATTTACTAGGAAACACTTTTTAGTGAAAACTATATTTGCCTCAATTTGCATGTTATAGATGAGAATATCATAGAGATAGGAGGCCAAAGATTTGTCCATATTTATGATCCTTCGCACCTCTGTAAGGGCTTTAGAAACAATCTCCTAACGAAGGATTTAGTCACCACTGATGCGAGTGGACAAGAGATACAACGAGCACAGTAAGATATAATTAAATTAGCTTATGAAATAAATTCGGGCCTTCTAAAAAAATTAACTGATGCTCACGTAATTCCTTCAAAAATAAAAAAGATGCGTTAAATATGCAGTCCAAATCTGTAGTAAAACCGTTGCATCTTTTATTTGATTTGCATTGAAAATCGATGGTATGTTAAATTATTTAACTTGCAATTAAAAAATATTTTTAAACTGAACTACTATTAATTTTATAAATCTTTTAATACAATTTTTACATTTCAAGATGTGTCAATGGACCGGCAGGTTCCATTTCAATTCCCAGATTAGAAGGAAATAGTACAGCTGATGCGCTGGAATTTATGAATGATTTATTTGATTCTGTGAATGGTCAAAATCTTGGACGAGGAACGGACGATCCTCCTTTACGGAGGTTAATAACTGATATAAGTTCACATCATGCTTTCTGGGACGAAACGCTACAGAAACTTTGATACATGAAGTTTGTTGATAAGAAAACTGGAAAAAAATCTTACGTTGTCAAAACTATAGAAAACTGGAAGATAACGATATTATCATTCAAAGCGCTGTGGAACAATTTGAAGAGCAATGGATTTACAAAATTGAAAGGACGATCTATTAACCAGGATCCGCTTGAAAACTTTTTTGGCCAAATACGATCTGTTGTACCCCTCGTTGGGAGTACGATCGCTGCCAGAGATCTCGCGAGGAAGGTATTTAGTCACTCACACCGTTATTCGTCTTGAACACTTTTATTATTTTGTTCAAATAGATCGCGATCCCGCAAGACAGAGTGTCGCGTTTATGAGTTTGTTGTCCACGACCCCGCAAGGCAGAGTGTCGTGGTTGCGTATATTACAATGTGTTTGCCGGTGATACACGACTCCGCAAAGCAGAGTGTCGTGTGTTATCTTAATTTGTCTACTTCGGATTGACCCGTCCCTCACTTTCTTTCGCCGGTTTATATATTCGATAATTCGGTAGTTGGGTCGAAAGAAGGGAAGGATTACGTGAGGGCGTAAATCAGTTAGTATTCCAAATTCTTGCTTAGACAGCAAGTGTCTAAGGAGCATTGCGCTAATTGTCGAACGGATTGCGCGGAACCTCGCGCTCGATGCTGACTGCTGCAGCTGACCGACTTACGTCATCGTGCTACTGACACCTTTCTTATCGTTATGAGTGTGTCACTCGTAACAGGTCTTTGCGATATCATGATATAAAACCTACATGTAAACATTTCGAGGCGGCGTACAAGACGCTCCTCATAAATAACTTAACGAGCAGACGAACAATTGGCGCAAACTGTGAAGATGACACTGACGGAAAATTTCTTTTGGCGGACTTAGACGATTTAAGTAACGATTCAAATACAAACAATAATTTTACACAGGTTGAAGTCATTGACATACCAGACAAACTGTTAGATGAGACAAACATACCTATTACAGACAGCCATACAATATCCTTTGCAAAAGGTGTCATAAAAAATCTGTCAAATCGATCGCATATCGCAGCGTGCGACAATTATTCGTCGTTTGTAACTAGTGCGACAAATAGAAATTACATTACATCCATACAGACAATTGTAAATAAATACATTCACAAAGTCTGTCACCGACCAAAATTATTTACACTTTTCGAGCCGTACTTTCACAATTTAATGAATCCATTATCTGAAAATTACTCTGACCACAACACATTACACGAGTTAAAACATGTACTTAAAACTGTAATTAAAGCATGGTGTACGAAGGTGAATAGGATATTGTGCGGAAAAATTACAAACACAAATTTATTAAATAATTTTATCTTACAATCTGCCGCAAAACAGTATAAATCAAATGCCGAAAAAATGTATAAATCAAATAAAAATAAAAGCGTGATAATTTATTTTTATTGTTTGAATTTATTTTTTTATTATTTATTTTATATTAACACTTTTATTTCAGACAATTTCAAATTATGCATTAAAGGACAATTAGGACAAAGGAAGTTTTAATGTTTTCTATTATAAAACAAAACTGTAATTTGTCTTTTAATGCATTTGCGACTCACAACCATTGTCCGTATTTATACCAGTCAACGAAGCATATTTCGTCAAATGTATAAAATGGAAAACACCCTTTGTTGCACTTGTGCTCATTTTACGAAAAGTACTTTATTGACTAGTATAAATACAGATCAATAGTTGTGAGTCGTGAAAACGTTAAAAAAAACGGAGCTAATATTAATACACACCACACGCACGCACGCACGCACGCACGCACGCACACGCACACCCACACACATCTATATATCGCCCACCCTAACGCGTGATCCGAATCTAGCCGAAAGGAGCCCGAGACTACCCAAAGTGGCGCCATCTGGTCACTTTGACGGATTTTGACGAACTACTTAGCTACTTCTTAGGAACAGTGGTGCAAGTTTTGGGCCGCGAGCACCTCGGGTGCTCCGCCGAGCACCGCCGAACACCGCCGAGCACCCGAGTCGGTCGGGTTCGTACCTCGAGTCTCGGGCCGGCTCGGTCGCTCTCGCTACGCCTGCCGCTACTCGGTTATTAAAAAGAGAGAGGCGTCCGTCTCTCTTCCTCCAAGGCTGCCACGAAAGCGTGCGTTCAGCGGCCAGCGATTGAGGATTGACGAAAGGCGCCTATGCTTCCCCCGTCCCCTTGCATGTCCTCCTCTCATCTCGAGCATCGCGATCAACAAGCAGATCAATTGATATCAATCATTGATAGCATTGATCATATTATTCATTATTATTAATTATTAAATTCTTTTCCATTAATGTAATTTATTGTCTTATTTAAATTATAATAAATTAATTATAATAAAACCAATTATTAATGTACCTTAAGTAATAATAAAAATTTTTAATAAATTATTAAATTCAACTAAAAATAGAAAAAGCTGACGAGTTATCAAAAGATATTTATATCCAATTTCTTAATTCTATAATAGTTAATAGACATTTCGTTATTCGATCACTTTTAATGTATAGTTTCCCCAGATGTACTATAAATATTAAATAAATACGCCAACATGTCAAATGAAAAATAAGTTAAAATCTTAATTACATTGCAACTTTTTTAAATATTAATACTCAGTAATTATAAATACATACATAAATTCGTGAAATATGTAAAATTAACGTAACGTGATCGTGTCATTCTTAAAATTAATTACAAAGTAAATTAAATAAGAGAAATATAATAGTAGTCCGCAATTTAACAAAATAAGAAAATAATAAAAATACATATATAATAACAAGACTCGTGACAAACTCATCTCCGACAAAGTATTTAGTCACTGTTAAAACTCAACTAACTCATATCCAACCTACGTTTCAGGAATAAATGTGAGACAGAAAACTCTTGAATTTATCACGTATTTTATTATTATGTATGTATATATTTTTATTACTTACTTTGTTAAATTGCGAATTATTTTTATACTTCTCTTGTCTAATTTATTTTGGAATTAATTTCAAGAACATGAACACGTTATATTAATTTTATACATTTCACAAATTTGTGTGTATTTATTATTAATTACTGTTGATATTAAAAGAAAATATTGTAGTTTAAATCATAATTTAACAACTAATGTTGCAATTATTCTCACCGATGAGATTTTAACTTATTTTTCTTTCGATGTTGGCATATTTATGACATTTATTTACTAATTACTAAGTGGCTTCCACGCTACCCATGAGGTGCCACTAATAGCGCGTTAGGTTTTTTTACGTGGACCTTCGCCAGTAGCCCTATTATACCACATTTAATTTCTTGATATTCTTAACACATCTATTATTCATAGATGTGAGGTCTAGCGTTTTAGACCAGTTTTTAATTAATTATTTAACACATCTATTATTCATAGATGTGAGGTCTAGCATTTTAGACCAGTTTTTAATTAATTATTTAACATATCTATTATTCATAGATGTGAGGTCTAGCGTTTTAGACCAGTTTTTAATTAATTATTTAACACATCTATTATTCATAGATGTGAGGTCTAGCGTTTTAGACCAGTTTTTAATTAATTATTTAACACATCTATTATTCATAGATGTGAGGTCTAGCATTTTAGACCAGTTTTTAATTAATTATTTAACACATCTATTATTCATAGATGTGAGGTCTAGCGTTTTAGACCAGTTTTTAATTAATTATTTAACACATCTATTATTCATAGATGTGAGGTCTAGCGTTTTAGACCAGTTTTTAATTAATTATTTAACACATCTATTATTCATAGATGTGAGGTCTAGCGTTTTAGACCAGTTTTTAATTAATTATTTAACACATCTATTATTCATAGATGTGAGGTCTAGCGTTTTAGACCAGTTTTTAATTAATTATTTAACATATCTATTATTTATAGATATGAGGTCTAGTGTTTTAGACCAAATTTTTAAACATCATTATTGTTTATTTGAAGTGGAAGGATGATGAATCTCATCATCATCATTATCATCATTATCATCACTACCTGCAGCATATAATGTTAAATGAAATTTGGTTCTTTTAGGACATGTAACATATAATTTATTTGTAGACATTAAAGTTAAATGCTTCTCATTAATTTTTATATCGAGAGCATTTTCTTTTCTCGCTTTCAATGCTGACTTCAAGACACAAGTAGCATTGATTGCTGTAGACGAAAGTTTATTTCGTTTTTTTGTTTTTAAATCAGGTAGAAAGGAAAAGATTCTCTCTGAGTCGGCATTCGAATTAGGCAGTGATCTAACAGTATTGACAAGAGACTTTAAATTTGGAAATTGGTTACTGTGTTGGAAAATTTTTTTCCACATTTCATCAAAATTTAACATTGTCAAATTATCTTTTTCTGCTTCTGTAAAATCTTGATGTAAAGCAAACCATTCTTTTTTTAATGCATTGTCGTCAAACCCGGTAAAAGTTTGAGCAACAAAAGAAACATCATTAAATGAAGTTTCTCTATTACAATCACGTAATGCTGTCTCTACTTCAAAAACTTTCAATTTTGACAAAAATGAGTCGTTTATTGGTAATTTCTTTGAAATGTCTTGAGCAGCAGTAATGTAAAATTGCAAACAGTTTTGTCGAACATTTGCAACTACATCTACGTGTCCTTTTATAATTAATTCATTAAGATATTTTTCACATTCAGTTCCTAAATATATTTCATTTAATGATTTGTGATAATCGGTTTTAGAAAATTCGAAATTAATATTTACAGATTTTAAAAACTCTGTTTTCATAAAAGGTTTACAAATCATGATTAGGAACTGAAGTGATTTCGGTTGCAATAGATGTATTCTCGTTTCTACTGCTTGAAAAAATGCATTAAACATATTAAAAAAATGTAAAATATGTTTTAGAAATAATAAATATGCTTTTACATCAAGTTTTTGCATAATATTTGTAACGAGCCGTTCCTCCGCCACGTTAAGGCATACGGATGCGAGGCCGTTACCCTCCTACCTCGTGTAGTCCCCTCCGCTTATCTCGTTCTCCCCGCACACCTCCGCTCCTCTTATCACCCAACGGGGGCTATAAAAGCCCTCCGCTGGTGATAAGAAATCAGATCTCCCCGGTCTAGCGAAGTGAGCCGACCGATCCTCTCAGCGAATTGAGCTGAGCCTCTAGAGCACGCACTGAGTGCCGAACTTAACCTGAAACCCGGCTTCCTGCACTAGCGCGTACTGAGCGCTTCCTCACGCCACGTAGTGAGTGGCAGAACACCGCCCCGCTCGTCACCCGGATCCCGGTACGCGTAGTGAGCTACCGATCCCGACCGCACACGGGGACCCCGTACTGAGGGGAAACCGCCGACGCGGAGGATCATCCACGCGGAATGATCCTCGACGATAATAATAACAGCTGATCGTCGAACAGCTGATCACCGTGGCTGTCGAGCCGAGCTCCGCGCCGCACCGCGCAGTCGCGCACCGCCGCGGCCAATCGTGACGCCGCACCGACCGACTCGGCGAATGCGAACGCCGCACCGTACCGCGCAGCCGCGACCGTAACGCCGCAGCCAATCCGGCTACCACCGCGACCGACACGAACGCCGCCACGCATTACACCGCCGCGATTACACCGCCACGAGTACTGTAATCCGTAAGACCGGCCGCTAACGCCGATCGACGCACCGACCGACACACGGGCCGTACGCCCGCCGCAGCCAATCCGGCACCGAATACTCGACGCGCACATGCGCCCCGCGACACACGTCGCCACAACCGATCACCCGCGACTCGCATAGCGAGACATTAGTTGTAAGTACTAGAGTAGGGACTTTGTATATATTAGCTAGGATATAGTAGAATAAATATTAATTGTTAAACGTATACCGCTTGCCTTCATCATTCATTCAACCAGCCCGCCGCCCGAACCCTGAATTAACCGCGGCTATCCGTAGCACATTACAATTAAAAATTCACGGTTACAAAATGGCGCCCGAACAGGGACTGGTTGAATGAATAGGCAAAATACCGCGATAATGCCGACCACGAGCGATAAACTCCGCACCGGCGGACCAGCCAAACAGGAGATAATGGACGGAGGAACCACGGCCGACGACAGCAGCGCGGACGAAATAGAGACCGTCCGAGGGACCCCCCGAACACGACGCCGGGGTACCTTCTCAGACACCGCCGCATTACTCGATACCGTCCGCAAGTGGGGATGCCAGTTCGACGGAAAGGACGGCGTCGCCTTCCTGGAGCGTCTTGAGGATTTACGCCTTAGTTACGGGCTGACGCAGGCCCAATTACAACGGTGCCTCCCGCTGCTTTTTAAAGACCAGGCGCTACTTTGGTATCGCAACAACCGGGACGACTGGCGGAGCTGGGCGGACTTCGAAAAAAATTTCCGGCGATACTTCGTGCCCACCAAGACTCGCTTCGAGCTAGAGGCCGAAATCGCCCGCAGAACGCAGGGGCCGAACGAGACCGCACGGGAGTACGTGACGGCACTCCAGACTTTGATGCGCCGCCACGGAGGAATAACCGCAGAGGACCGCCTGGAGCGCATCTATCATAACTTGCGGCCGGAGTACCACCTATATGCGCGCCGTAATGACTTCCTCGACCTCCCGGGACTACTGCGGCTCACCGATGACTACGAGCGCGCCAGGCGCTACGAACGGGAATATCAACCACCGAAGGGCAAGGAGAAGCCGAAGACCGCCGCCGCCGCCATCATCCCCGCGTACGACTCCCGCGAGTGCTGCTGGGGGTGCGGACAACGGGGGCACACCCGCCGCTTCTGCAAGAGACCCCCAAAGCTGTTCTGCTCACAGTGCGGAAAAGAGGGGGTACTCACCCGGAACTGCCACGGCACGCCGGGAAACGCCAAGCAGGCCGAGGAGAACGAGGGGGCCTCCCGGTCTACCGCCAGCCCGGACACCGGCACGTAAAAGCCCAGCTACCGAGCATTAGCCCCCGAGACAAACAGATCGATCCGCGACCCTGGGGGACCATCGAGATCGCCGGGCAGCAACACGACGCTCTACTAGACTGCGGCGCAATTCTGTCGTACGTGGCCGAGGATACCGCCGAGCGCATACGACCCTACGCTCAGGTCCGTCGCATCGCCGCCGCCGTACAACTGGCCGACGGACGAACCGGCCAGATCAACGAGGAAATGCGCGTCCACATACACCTGGGGCACTATCACGGACTGCAGACTTTCCATGTGCTGCCAGGGCTGACCTCCACCGTGATCGCCGGCGTCCACCTGCTGCACAAAGCCGGGTTCCGCTGGAGCCTCCCTACGATCGCCGCCTTACGACCCGCCGAGACATCTACCGCTGAACCAACCACCGGACTCACCGCCTGCTCCGATGAACAAAACGCGGAACTACAAGCACTGCTGGACGAGTTCTTGCCGAAATTCACACAACTAAGGGGCACCACGCCGCTCACCGAACACCGCATCCGCCTAAAAAGTGACCAGGACCAATACGGCAGCGATACCGAACGTTTAACCCCGCTCTACAGGGGATCGTTGACAAAGAGATCGACGAGATGCTGCACGAAGGACACATCGAGCCTACCAGCAGTCCCTGGAATTCCGGCGTGGTCTTGGCAAAGAAGAAAGACGGACGGTACCGCTTCTGCATTGACTTTCGTAAGGTTAACGAAGTCACGGTAAGAGATGCCTACCCGCTACCACCAGTGCAACACATTCTCGACCAACTACGAGAAGCCCGTTTCTTATCAACCATCGATCTCAAGAACGGCTACTGGCAAGTCGCCCTGCACCCGGACAGCCGACCGATGACCGCCTTCGCCATACCAGGGAGGGGGCAGTTCCGTTTCACAGTGATGCCCTTCGGACTCCACGCCGCACCAGCTACATTCCAGCGACTGCTGGACCGCGTTATCGGCCCGAACATGGAGCCGCGAGCTTTCGCCTACCTCGACGACATAGTGGTGCTCGGAAGGACATTTAACGAACACCTCCGCAATCTCCGCGAGGTACTGCAACGGTTGCTAGACGCAAACCTGAAGATCAACACGGACAAGTGCCACTTCGCGCGGCCCAGCCTAAAATATCTCGGACACGTCGTCGACCAGGAGGGACTAAGAACCGACCCGGACAAAGTAAAGGCCATCATGGAGATCCCGCCGCCCGCCTCCCTACCGGCCCTCCGACGATTTCTAGGAATGACTTCCTGGTACCGCCGCTTCATTCCCGGCATAGCAACACTGGCCGCACCGTTAAACGACCTCCTCCGGAAAAACAGGCAATGGGAGTGGACCGCCAGCCAGCAACGGGCCTTCGAAGACATACGAAACAGCCTCGCCTCCGCACCAGTACTTCATTGCCCGGACTTCTCGGCCACTTTCGTCCTGCAGACAGACGCCAGCGACGCAGGACTAGGGGCAGTCCTAACACAGACGATCGAGGGACAGGAGCGCGTGGTCGCATATGCAAGCAGAGCACTGAGACAACCTGAGAAGCACTATTCCGCAACCGAGAAAGAGTGCCTCGCGGTCGTATGGGGCATAGAGAAAATGCGGCCGTACCTGGAAGGATATCGGTTCCGTGTCATCACCGACCACTTCTCTCTCCGCTGGCTCCGCTCGCTGGAAAACCCGACCGGCCGCTTGGCACGATGGGCAGTGGCCCTACAACAACACGACTTCGAGGTAGAGTACCGGAAAGGCGCCCTCAATTACGTGCCCGACGCCTTGTCGCGTCAGCCCCTAGAGGAGGGGGAGGATGAAGAGGAGAACGACAACACCGGACAAGCACTGGCAGCCGTGACACCGACATGCAAGTGGCACCAGCGTACGATGCAGACCGTTCGGGAAAAACCAGAGAAGCTGCCAGACTATTTAATACAGAATGGCAACCTGTACCGCCACTTTCACGAGCGCCATTCCACCGATGACAACGACGAACCGACCGCATGGAAGCTCTGCGTACCGCAACAACAGAGACAAGAAGTCCTGAAGGAGTGTCACGACGCCCCTACCGCCGGCCACCTGGGAATTGCAAAGACGCTGGCCCGACTGGCACAAAAATACTACTGGCCAGGAATGTTTCGACAGGCAACACAATACGTCCGCCGCTGCGCGAACTGCCGGGAGCACAAACCATCGCAGCAACAAACGGCCGGACGCATGCACCACGCCAGTGTGGATGCACCTAACGTGGTCATAGCCATCGACCTCATAGGACCGCTACCAAGATCCTCCGAAGGCCACACCTGGATCCTAGTGTGCCAGGACATTTTTACAAAATGGCTAACAACGAAGCCACTACGGCAAGCCACCGCCGCCGCCGTGACAAGGGCCGTCGAAAAGGAAGTCATACTACAACACGGATGCCCCCGCCGGATCATCACAGACAACGGCCGCCAGTTCATTAGCCGCGAATTCACGGACCTACTCGCGCAAGCCGGCATCGAACATCGAAAAACGCCGCCATACTCGCCGCAATGCAATCCGGTCGAGCGAGCCAATAGAACGCTCAAAACGATGGTCGCGCAATTCGTCGACCAAAACCACCGCCACTGGGACCGCCATCTACCACAACTAACGTTCGCCGCCAACACCGCCGTTCATGAAAGCACCGGGTATACACCAGCGATGCTCACATATGGCCACGAACTTACCGCACCCGGCACGCTACGAGCCCGGACCGAACAAACCCTGGAGGAGGACCTGCCAGCCGGCCGACCTACCGCGCGGGCGCAACAAATTCAAAAATTGCGCGACCGATTCGAAATCGCCACACGCCGCCAGGAAGAAGCAACCGCAAGGCAAGCCCGATACTACAACCTGCGAAGACGCGACTGGAGACCCGAGATCGGCCAGCAAGTCTACCGCCGCGAACATCCGCTCTCCAACGCGCAGGAAAACTTCGCGGGAAAACTGGCGCCTCGATACACCGGGCCATACACGGTCGACCGCCACATGTCACCTGTCATCGTGCGACTCCGCGACAACAACAACAGGATTATAGGAGCCGTACACGTAAAGGATCTGAAGGAGAGTCCGGACACCGAATAACAACAAAAACGGAGGGTATAAAAAGGCGCGATGAGCCCCTCAGATCAGAGAGTGATCGATAGCAGCAGCAGGATGCCGAAAGCAAGGAGCTCTCTTCGCGACCGTCTCGCCCGCGCCATCGCCGGACCCCCACGGATCCCGACGAGCAGCCGGCCCTTCGAGGCCTCCGCCCGGACACCAGCGCGCAGCCAACGGCGCGAGAACGGGCCGCTCAGCACCGCCGCACCAGCTCCGACCCCGGCTCCGACACCGCCGTCCGGACCACGCCGACCAGCAGTGGCGCGCCAGCGGACGACACGCTCTCGCCAGGAACGGCTGTACGCCGAGGCACCGCCAGCAGCCGACAATGGGCGAAGCGTGTTGCTCGCCACGTTCGGGTCCACACTATCGGACCTGGACGACGACGACGACAACGAGGAGCCAAACACCGCACCGGAGGAGCGCACGACATCCGCGCCGATGCCCGACATCGCGTCGCTCCGTATCGAGGGTCCCGCCGCTGCGACTCCGCCAGTACCGATACCCGAGTCTCCGCCGTCACCCTCCGTTACCGAGATGCCCCGACAGGCCGTCGTACCGCCACCGCCACCGGCCCGGCCACCATCCGCCGCTGCCAAAGCCGCCACAGCTGAGCTGACTCAGCCGCCGCTGCCAACGCCGCCGCCGACACCGCCCGCATCGCCCGGGTATTTCACCCGGCCGCACCCGACGCCGACACCGACACCACCTCCGGCCGGGTACTTCACCCAGCCAGCACCGCCACCATCATCATCCGCGCCACCATCGTCGCCGCCAGCCCCCGGACCATCCGCTATACCCGGCGAAGTTCTGCGGACCATCCCGTGGGAGTGCATACCACCAGGCCGCCGCTACCGTCACCAGGCCCTCGGGCACCGCATCGTGGTGAAACACCAGCTCGACGGGTCCTGGTATATTCACTAATAAAGCATCCGTTTTTTTATTGTACATAGGGACGGGGTCTGCCAAGGGGGAGGTGTAACGAGCCGTTCCTCCGCCACGTTAAGGCATACGGATACGAGGCCGTTACCCTCCTACCTCGTGTAGTCCCCTCCGCTTATCTCGTTCTCCCCGCACACCTCCGCTCCTCTTATCACCCAACGGGGGCTATAAAAGCCCTCCGCTGGTGATAAGAAATCAGATCTCCCCGGTCTAGCGAAGTGAGCCGACCGATCCTCTCAGCGAATTGAGCTGAGCCTCTAGAGCACGCACTGAGTGCCGAACTTAACCTGAAACCCGGCTTCCTGCACTAGCGCGTACTGAGCGCTTCCTCACGCCACGTAGTGAGTGGCAGAACACCGCCCCGCTCGTCACCCGGATCTCGGTACGCGTAGTGAGCTACCGATCCCGACCGCACACGGGGACCCCGTACTGAGGGGAAACCGCCGACGCGGAGGATCATCCACGCGGGATGATCCTCGACGATAATAATAACAGCTGATCGTCGAACAGCTGATCACCGTGGCTGTCGAGCCGAGCTCCGCGCCGCACCGCGCAGTCGCGCACCGCCGCGGCCAATCGTGACGCCGCACCGACCGACTCGGCGAATGCGAACGCCGCACCGTACCGCGCAGCCGCGACCGTAACGCCGCAGCCAATCCGGCTACCACCGCGACCGACACGAACGCCGCCACGCATTACACCGCCGCGATTACACCGCCACGAGTACTGTAATCCGTAAGACCGGCCGCTAACGCCGATCGACGCACCGACCGACACACGGGCCGTACGCCCGCCGCAGCCAATCCGGCACCGAATACTCGACGCGCACATGCGCCCCGCGACACACGTCGCCACAACCGATCACCCGCGACTCGCATAGCGAGACATTAGTTGTAAGTACTAGAGTAGGGACTTTGTATATATTAGCTAGGATATAGTAGAATAAATATTAATTGTTAAACGTATACCGCTTGCCTTCATCATTCATTCAACCAGCCCGCCGCCCGAACCCTGAATTAACCGCGGCTATCCGTAGCACATTACAATTAAAAATTCACGGTTACATATTTAATAAATATTCGCCAGTCTTTATCTTTTCATTTATAACAGTTTCTTGTAAAAACAGCTCAATAGTATCCCAATATTCCAAAAGTCTATCAATACACAAATGCCGAGAAAGCCATCGTGTATCGGATAATTTTAGAATTTTGCGATTTGTTTCCTGAAAACATTCACAAAATTCTTGAAAAATAGCAGATCGCTTGGGACTATTGTTAATAAAAGTTGCTATTTTTTTAATAAATTCCTCGCAATAGTCTGGAATCTTATTGCATGCAGCATGTGCAACTAACGCGGCGGAATGACATGGGCAAGACAATGTTAAAACATTTTTACAAATGTTCCCAAGCTTTGTTTTAAAAGATGAATTTTTGCCTGTCATTACGGATGCATTATCACATGATAAGGCAACAATGTTTAAAAATGGAATTTGTAATTTATACATAACATTTCTAAACGCCTCAAATAACTTTTCCGCGTTGCAATTTCTTGCATCAATATCGATCAATTTAATTAATTGCGAGCGAACATCTAATGTTTCAGGATCAACATACCGACTATGAAACGTCATCCATTTTTGATTTGTAATATCAGACGTTTCATCAATAAAAATCGTAAATTTATTATTTTGCAAAATTTCAACAACACGATCGGTTTCAACTGGACATAGTACGTTTGAAATAATTTTGTTACACTTAGTCCGACTCATGCTCATGGCTTCTAATACTTTAGAATCTTTTCCTATCTCTTGGAAAAATGAGAGAATATCTTTTGCCGTTTGATGAGAAATATTTTTTTCGGCAATAAATGCAGCGTATTTAATTTCTGCTGTTTTCTTTCGCTCATCAAACGACAAAAGCGATTCGTCCGTTATATTAATATCTTCGTCTGTTTCCTTTCTTTCTTTATTTCTATCTGCAGCAATTTTTAAGTGCACTGCGGAATCTGCATGACGATAAATGTGTGACAACCTAGCATCCATGTATTTTTCACAAAATTCGCAAAAAAATAATGTTTTATCATGTGATGCTTCACGTAACCATGGTTTAAACAATTCAATATCTAACCATTCTTGTCGAAATTTTTGTTTTGTCTGAGAAATAGTTTCATTTATATCGTCATTTTTTGTTAAAGAAAATGTAGCTTTTTGCAGATTTTCTTTGTGAGGCGTAGAATTTGCATGTCTTGAAATACGTGTATTACAAGACAAATTTTTCTTACATACAGTGCAATGATAAAGCTCGTCATTCAATGGTACTTTGCGTATCCAAAATTTATATTGAGTATCGCTAAACCAAGCTTCTTGAAAGCTTCGCTTATTTTTCTTCTCTAATGGCTCGCACATTTTTATTGACAACAAGAAAGAAATCAAACGAAGAATCAAAGAAAAGAAAAAATGAAAAGGAGAATAAATAAGAGAAAAATATATAAAAGTTTCTTACTGATTCACAATCGAAACTTTCAGCTTTCTCAATGTAACGTTGTTTGTAAAATGCACTTACGTTCAAAACGTTAACACTCAATCGCATAAAAATAATATATTAACACCGTGAAATCAAGTAATAAACAAATCGTGATATTGTGCTCTCCGCACACAGTCAAACGACAAACGCGGCTCGCACTCACACAATGAAGAATCAGCCGCGTGGGCCCGGCGAGCGGCGCCCGGCGCGCGGCGCAACACGTGCATTCGGGATTTTCAATTGTTTACATAGCTCTGCCGTTTCGCACATTTCGCAAGCAACCGCCATGGCGCACAGTTTGTCCCGTGAGTAATAAATCAATTTATTATTCTCTTTCTTAAATTATCATAATGTTTTCTTTTATATCATATTGTATATTTCTTTTATATTACCAGAATCTGAGGAAGCTGCATCTATGCAGCAAATGCTGCAACAGTTATTGCAGCAACAACAACAGCAGCAGCAGCACCAAGAGGAAGTCCAACAGAAGTTGGACTTCCTTTATGGAGAGCTGCAAAGGCAGAAGGAGCAGCAGCAGCAGCTAGAGCTGGTGCAACCAGAGCAGCCAGAGCAGCCACCAGAGCAGCCAGAGCAGCCACAGCAGCCAAAACGTAAAGTATTTTACATTATTTGTTATTAATATAAAAAATTATTTTATTCCAATAACGTATTTATTTATTTATTTTTAGAAAAAAGAAGATGGGGCGGTCGCTCGAGGGCCCGTTGGCGTGCCCAGAGGGGAATTCCACCTCGCCGAGGTGGCGGCCGAGGTGGCGGCCGAGGTGGCGGCCGAGGTGGCGGCCGAGGTGACGGCTGGCGTGGCAGCCGAGGTGGCGGCCGAGGTGACGGCTGGCGTGGCAGCCGAGGTGGCGGCCAAGGCGGCAGCCGGGGTGGTGGCCGAGGTGGTGGCCCCCCATTTGTAATAAATAAATATTACAATTTTTCTTGAAAAAAATAAAATGATATAAAAAATACTTCAAATTTTTTTAATATTCTTTTATATTCCTTTCATTATTCCTGTCCTATATATATAATATGTACTTAATAAATTAAAATCTCATCAAGAACGCTAGACCTCACATCTATGAATAGATGTGTTAAGAATATCAACAAATTAAATGTGGTATAATAGGGCTACTGGCGAAGGTCCACGTAAAAAAACCTAACGCGCTATTAGTGGCACCTCATGGGTAGCGTGGAAGCCACTTAATAATTAGTAAATAAATGTCATAAATATGCCAACATCGAAAGAAAAATAAGTTAAAATCTCATCGGTGAGAATAATTGCAACATTAGTTGTTAAATTATGATTTAAACTACAATATTTTCTTTTAATATCAACAGTAATTAATAATAAATACACACAAATTTGTGAAATGTATAAAATTAATATAACGTGTTCATGTTCTTGAAATTAATTCCAAAATAAATTAGACAAGAGAAGTATAAAAATAATTCGCAATTTAACAAAGTAAGTAATAAAAATATATACATACATAATAATAGAATACGTGATAAATTCAAGAGTTTTCTGTCTCACATTTATTCCTGAAATGTAGGTTGGATATGAGTTAGTTGAGTTTTAACAGTGACTAAATACTTTGTCGGAGATGAGTTTGTCACGAGTCTTGTTATTATATATGTATTTTTATTATTTTCTTATTTTGTTAAATTGCGGACTACTATTATATTTCTCTTATTTAATTTACTTTGTAATTAATTTTAAGAATGACACGATCACGTTACGTTAATTTTACATATTTCACGAATTTATGTATGTATTTATAATTACTGAGTATTAATATTTAAAAAAGTTGCAATGTAATTAAGATTTTAACTTATTTTTCATTTGACATGTTGGCGTATTTATTTAGTATTTATAGTACATCTGGGGAAACTATACATTAAAAGTGATCGAATAACGAAATGTCTATTAACTATTATAGAATTAAGAAATTGGATATAAATATCTTTTGATAACTCGTCAGCTTTTTCTATTTTTAGTTGAATTTAATAATTTATTAAAAATTTTTATTATTACTTAAGGTACATTAATAATTGGTTTTATTATAATTAATTTATTATAATTTAAATAAGACAATAAATTACATTAATGGAAAAGAATTTAATAATTAATAATAATGAATAATATGATCAATGCTATCAATGATTGATATCAATTGATCTGCTTGTTGATCGCGATGCTCGAGATGAGAGGAGGACATGCAAGGGGACGGGGGAAGCATAGGCGCCTTTCGTCAATCCTCAATCGCTGGCCGCTGAACGCACGCTTTCGTGGCAGCCTTGGAGGAAGAGAGACGGACGCCTCTCTCTTTTTAATAACCGAGTAGCGGCAGGCGTAGCGAGAGCGACCGAGCCGGCCCGAGACTCGAGGTACGAACCCGACCGACTCGGGTGCTCGGCGGTGTTCGGCGGTGCTCGGCGGAGCACCCGAGGTGCTCGCGGCCCAAAACTTGCACCACTGCTTAGGAACCCTCTCGTTCTATAGGAGTTTATTCTCCCTGGCCGCGAATGACTGACAACCCACGTGACCCTACATGGTGCGCGAGCAAGGCTGTTCGTTTCAGGAGTGGAGAGTCAAGTATAGACACGTTAGAAAAGGACGGACCTGATCTAGACGTTGAAAAGAAAGAGCCTGGGTACATTTCTTCGTCTTGCCTCTCGCCCCTTACATGCCTACAAGGTTGACGACAACGACGACCACGACGATGTATCTTAAAATAAAATTTTTGACATTTGGAATTTGCGTCATGATATCTTCTCCTATATAGATTACGTAGAGGAAAAATAAAAACAGTTTTCTTATACAAATCGAGCCCAAGCTTTCGATTGAGCCTAGTTAGAACTCGATCGGTTTCTGAGATCCAATAATCTCGGGTGCTCGCAAGTCGCGTACTCGCGTAAAAAAGCACGGTCGGGCTCGCGCTGCGCTTTCACTTGGCGCGAGCCACTACCGTGTCTTTTAATATAATTTACAAAATAATTTTTTTAGTATATTATTTAAAAACAGTAAAAAAAACAGTAACGTTAATCTTAATTTAGATTATGCTTATTTAAATAGAGTATAATGTTTTATTAGAATGTAGTGGGCAGAAAAAATGTGTAGTAGGTAGAATACTATGTAGTAGGTAGAATGTTATCTCCGTGATAACAACCTCAAAGTTGAATTTTGACAACTGTCAAAATTCAATTGCAATTACAGTTTCTCTTGCAGCGTAAAGTGAGCCAAGTGAAAGACCTAATCAGCACTGCAAAAAAAGCGTTAACAATAAAATCGGTAACATCCCCTCTTTAAAAGTGGAAAATATATTTTGTTTCTTTTGAAAATAATTTGGCAAGTTTTCTTTTAATTTTCACGACGTTTCGGTCAGACCTTTTTAGTTCTTTTCAAATTTATTAGCGGGTTTTTTACATTATTCGCTAATACACTTGAAACATTTGGTCGAAACACCACAAAAATTATTACATAAAGTGCGCAATCATCAATTTAAGTACATATATTTCATGTATTGAAAGAGAACGTCTTGTTTGATCACGTTGTAATTAATTACAACTATTCATACCGTTTAGTATTTAGAATTTTTGGGAGGTTCATTAATTACAAAACTAAATATTAAATTATCTAAGTGGTGTCATGAGTAATTAGGCACTACTCTATTGAAACTTATAGGAGAAACATTTTTTAATAAATGTATTGCTTTAAAATATACATCGTCTTAGAATATTTTTATTATCTTGTATGTATTATATGTGGTAGTTATACATATTAATAGATGTATGTCATATATAAATGTCGTATATAGTAGATGTGTGTTATAAAGCATTTTTCAGTAAAATACATAAAAAGGCAGTGTAACAGTGAATTATTTCATCCTTGTTGTTTATTAGTATTAAACAAGGATGAAATAATTCTATGTTACACTGTTATACTGTATCCTGTGTCTCTTGTTGAAAAGTGCCCATATACATTAGAGATATCATTATAAGACATGTTTATAGTTGTACAAAAAATATTAATCGATTATTAAAAATCGTTTTTATGATTTGCTTTGTTAGCAAATCATAAAAATCGCAATATAATTAAAAATATAAAATACGTATTTAAACTTATGTATTTTTAGATTTTTAACCCTCAATCCCTCCCTATAGGTCGTTTTCGTCCTGCTTAAAATTACTATTGTTAATTTCTCGTACAATCGCGATGCTAGCGCTATCAAAGTTATATTAAAAAAAACTTTAGAGGGGAAGAGTCTTCAGTGCAAACGGCCAGCCCAGTCCGTTTGTTTTACTCCAAACGCCAGCCAGATAAAATTCAAATAGGACGTTTTCGACCCATAGGGAGGGATTACGTAAGTAAAAATGACTTTTTCGAAAAAAAATTTTTTTTGTAAATTAAATATTTTCGGACACGTACATGCATTTTAGAACATAATTATGTATATATTTTAAGTTGAACATCTACAATGGAAATTAGAAATCCAAAATACTTTGAGCAGATCAATAAAATTCAGCATTCGACAAATATTGGGAAGATTGGACATTAACTAATAAATTTAAAAAAAAGGAAAAGATGTTTTTATTGTTTATACAAAAATGATAAAAAGACCAATCAATGTTGTGCTCGATGCAACAAACCCGTTTGCGATGATCATCGTTTAAATTGCTGTCACGACTGTTTTTAAACTGTTCTTTTTCTATTTTTATAACAAAATTTTGTATTTTTACTATGTATTAAATAATAATTTGTTAAAACTTTAAGCAGAAAAGATAATTGTAGATTTATTGATGTTTTTCTATTTTACACTATTCATCATCCTCAAAAAATACCAATTTTTATACGCAGAAATTGGATATCTGCTTTCATTCTACGTTGATCAGACTTTTTTTCGTTAAGAGGAACTTTTTTCCTTCCAGAAACTGATTAAAAAAATTTTTTTTTCAAAATTTTTACCATCGCTATATATTTTTTTAAAAATTAACTTTTTTATTAATTTTTGTCATTGTTTATTAAAAAATACATATTAAATTTGGGCGAGGGGGATAATATAATGGTAGTTTCTTAAAGAGAAATGTTTAAAGAGTAAACATGATTTTTTTCAGATTTTTTAAACCATTATTTATATGGTTATAAGGGCGAGGACGAAAACAACCCATAGGGAGAGATAGAAGGTGCCGAAAAACATGAGAGGGATTGAGGGTTAATTATATTGCAATTTATGTAGGTAGCCAATACCTATAATAATGTTTTCTTAATTAACAATACGCGAGAGGATTTCAATAATTTTAGTATTTCTGAATATATGTATATTATGCGCACATAATACTGCATTTATAGGAAAATGAAGTTTCCGATGCAGCACTTTTTCCAACACTACAATCATTGCAGCTATTAAAGAACAAATCACATGATGAAATCACGTATTAAATTTAGTATTAAATTTAAGAAAAGGAGTGGGTAAAAGTAAAACTTTGAAAACGTTTCTTTAGCCTGAAAACAAATGATTTTCTTTACCTCATTTTTGAATAATTTTATTGCACGAACTTATTGTATGTGCGTTAATTTTGACATGTGTACAATTGTTTTATCATGCAAAAGTAAACAAATCGATTTTCTATATTACTTATATTTTTACTTCTTTGCACACGTGTAATCTTTCTCTATATTTTCACTATACATCTTTCACTATACATGTATGTATAGTATTTCTAATATTAGAAAGGTATCTTTATATGATTTTAGCGCATTGAAAAAATAACATCTAAATATGATAATGTTAAATCTTATTTAAAAATTTAGAATTAATTTTGATAAATTTATGTTTTATTCATGTTTTTTCTAATAAACAAATTTCGGCATATTTTTTGTCAGTATATAAAAAATTTTTTAGATGTATTTCGATACTCCTGTATAGTATGGTTTAAATGTTATAAAAATTACAACATTTTGTTGTAAGAATTGTTTCATTATTTTCGTAAAAAAGAGAAAACAGTAATTTATGAATCTTAAGAAGTTTTAATTAAAATTGAGATGACGCGCAGTGATGCCAAACGCCTAAATTCTTGGACATGGTTTGAAAAATCTCAAAGACTCGACTGATACGCATACAATTTGGTACATAAAGGTTTTTGGGGTTGCTAATTTTGAATTTGGTATCAAAATTTTAAAAAACAAAATGGCGGATTGAATATAGCGGACAAAAATTCAAAAAGTACATAAATATTGACTTCTATTTGTAAGTTTTTTTAGTAATATTTTAATCAGTCTCATGGAAAATAGTATAATAATTTTAAGCACATATTTTCTAAATTTCCTAGAGTGAAACATTACTCTAAAAGAGTAAAAATTGGACATATCTAAGTTTGAGTGATTTGTCACTCTAATTAGAGTTCGAATGACAAAATATGACGAGATATGTTCGAATGACAAAATATTTGATTTAAAAAATTACAAGAAGGCTTTTATAAAATTATATTTATTTTTTTATCAAAATATAAATAATTTAATTTTTAAATTTGATTAAAAAAAACGCTAAATGATGCTAAAGAAGAGACAAAGTGGAAATTACAGTACTCATCTTAAAGAACGAAATTTCACTTGAAACAACTGCAGCCGAGTGCAACTTTTAAAAAAATTGACATTATGTAAATTAATATAAATTAAGATATATGTCTACTTTGGGGGTCCGTGCACTTATAACACGTAACATTATAAAGTAAAAATAGAGGGGCAACCCGGCAAGTCTGGCAGCTCTAGTTGTGACAAACATTACAATCTCACTCGCAAATCAAACTTATCGAGGCGGACTCGCGAACCAAACTCGTACATGAATAGGGCACTTTTAAAAGTGAATTTTTTTAAAGTTGCACTTGGCTGCAGTTGTTTCAAGTGAAATTTCGTTCTTTAAGATGAGTACTTTAATTTCCACTTTGTCTCTTCTTTAGCATCATTTAGCATTTTTTTAAATCAAATTTAAAAATTAAATTTTTTTATATTTTGATAAAAAAATAAATATAATCTTATAAAAGCCTTCTTGTAATTTTTTAAATCAAATATTTTGTCATTCGAACATATCTCGTCATATTTTGTCATTCGAACTCTAATTAGAGTGACAAATCACTCAAACTTAGATATGTCCAATTTTTACTCTTTTAGAGTAATGTTTCACTCTAGGAAATTTAGAGAATATGTGCCTAGAGTTATTATATTATTTTCCATGAGACTAATTAAAATATTACTAAAAAAACTTACAAATAGAAGTCAATATTCATGTACTTTTTGAATTTTTGTCCGCTATATTCAATCCGCCATTTTGTTTTTTAAAATTTTGATACCAAATTCAAAATTAGCAACCCCGAAAACCTTTATGTACCAAATTGTATGCGTATCAGTCGAGTCTTTGAGATTTTTCAAACCATGTCCAAGAATTTAGGCGTTTGGCATCACTGTGTGACGTAATAAATCGGATTTGCATGTTTAGCATCTCTGTCTATCTGGATGTCATTTAATAAACTAAATATTATTACTTGTGTTTATTGTCCTATATTTTTTACATATTAAATATTATCTAATTGTTTGTAATATAATTAGCATGTGTTTTTTTGTATAAAGTTATAGAAATATTTTAAAATTGTAGAAAAAAATTTGCTTTGCGTTTAAAGCGTGTTAATGTTATTTTGTTGCATGTTTTGTAGTGGAAAAGTGATTTGTATAACATTAGTATTAAATACGTTTTAAAAGCTTACTAATGCATTTGTGTTTAACATTTTTTAACATTTTTCTAAAATATTAATTTACATTTGTTGGTATTTTTAGGGACATCGATATGGAGCAAAACAAAAAGCTTTAGCTTTAACGTTATATAAAACAATGGGAAAGCGTGCTTATTCGCGTTTACGGGAGGTTTTTCAGCATATACCATCGAGACAAACTTTGCAATTGGCGCTTCAAAAGATACCTCTGACCGCTGGATTGAAGTTGATGAAACCTTTTTATCCTGCAACATTTGGAGAATATGTCTCTTAAAATGTCTGATAAGGACAAAGTGTGCATCCTAATGTGGGATGAGGTATCCATACAATCTTCTGTCACGTATGATGTCCGTAGGCACATTATATGTGGTCTTGAGGATTGAGGCAACAATCGCACAAGTAAAGTTGCGGATCACGTTTTAGTTTTTATGCTACGTGGTTTACATACAGGCTGGAAGATGCCTATTTCTTATAATTTTTGCGCGAAAACTATAAATAGAGCTCAATTAATAAGATTAATAAAAGAGCACATTTTGAAGATTTCTAAAGCAGGCTTTTTGTTGCCACTGTTTGCGACCAGGGTTCATCTAATGTAGCTGCCATTAAGCAATTATTGCTACGGACGGATATGAAACATAATTTTCAGAAAAGAACACAAAGTACGTTAATATATTTTTTGTAATGAAATAAACACGTGTAATACATAAAGTATATAAATTGCAAAAATTAATTGTTAACAGCTCAAACTTTTGAAGTGGAAAATGTTGAAGTCGTTCCATTATTTGAGCCTCCACATCTTATTAAGGGCATAAGAAACAATTTTTTAACAAAGGATCTCGCACTAAATTGTACCAATATAAATAATCGCATAGCCTCATGGGATGTAATAAAAACAGCGTGGATAATGGACAAGAAGATGAATGTTATACGTCCGCAATTGAAAAAAATTACTAAGGAATATATTCTGGAGAATAAAATTTAAAAAATGCGTGTAAAATATGCCACACAGGCATTGAGTGGTACAGTTGCGAGTTGTATCGAGACACAAGATCTAAATATACGTATTGTAATATTAATTATACAGAAAATGATACACACAAATAATACTCGTCATCACTTTTATATAAAACTAATTTATTGTATTATTTGTATTTGTTACAGGTGTCGTGGAGATGAAAGACTCAGAGTTGAAAATTAATAGTGAAGGTCTTACAACTGTCGAAGCAGTGCTCTTTTTTAATGATCTGTTTGACTCAGTGAACGGTAGTGAGGTCAGTGATAATAATTTACGTTCTCCAGTGACAAAAGAAAGTGCACATCATGCATTTTGGATTGACGCAAAAAATAAACTAAAAGAAATGCGCTACATAAACAAAATAACGCTTGAAATTATGATATCTGTGCTAACTTTAAAAAATTGGTTATTTACTATTGACGGGTTTGAAAAAAATTTGGAAAATAGTAAATTTAAAATAGATTTTAGAATTTTTAAAACGCGGTATTGTAATCAAGATCCGATTGAAAATTTTTTTTGACAGATCCAAAGTCATGCGATTCGTAATACTAATCCAACACCTCAGCAATTTCAAGATTTATTCATAATTTTATTGTTAAGTAACATGAAATCAGTGTCTATTATTGGAGGTAATTGTGAAACCTCGGAAGACTCTTTCATGTTATTTTCCTTGGAAAAGTATTTGGAGGAAGATTTTGCAAATGCTGTGATGTTGTTCACAACAACAGTGATAATGACGAGCCACATGAAATGTTTTGTGATACGGTTGTTCGCGAAGAATCTAGTATATCATTTTTATCAGAGCATTTAAACGAAATTATTTTTATTTTTATAAAAGAAGTTAATTATTGCGAAGAATGTCATAAGTTTTCAAAATACTGAATTTCCAATTGTTGCGAGACAAATTATATGTAGGTTAATTAAATTGTTGGAGACGCGATTTCATCGGCAAAATATTCTTCAAGTTTTATTAGAACATTTTACGAATTGGAATATTAACATAAACTGCCACAAATGTTTCGAGCATCATAATAACGTTTTTCAAAAAATAGTACGTGTGATTGTTATAAAAACTTTAGCGTGGTGGTGCACACAAAAGAATAAATTAGTACATAGTGCAAGTGATGATTTTAATAATAAAATACTTTGTGAAAATATTATAAAACTAAGAAAACAGCAAGAAGCATATAAACTTGGAAAATTAAAGAGAAAACAATTATTGAATGAATATAGGCAAGCAAAAAAAACAAAATTAATGTAATAATAGTTATAAAAAAGGAAGTGTGTGTATGTATGTGTGTGTGTGTGTGAGAGAGAAATGTAATTATTATTCTAATAAGTAATTAAGATGTAATCTAATAAGTAATGTACTCTAGTGTTATGCTTGTATGAAGTATGATGTTTGTTTTTGATATAAATAAGGTATAAGGTTTCTTCGATTAATCTTCTGAAGAAGTTACATTTTCTCTGTGAGAAGGTGTGCCTTCAGGTTGCTTGAGCCAGAAAAAAAAAGATTTTATTTATAATTAATTTTAAGTAAATTTTGATTAAATTAATGTAATATTTTTTTCCAGAATAATTAAAAAAATTTTTTTTACTTTGCGTCTTTCTTAAATTGTATGTATTAACTAAATCTTATTCTAAGAGAACTGTAAGGGATTGTAATAAACATGTACTTCAAACTTTAATTCGAAGATGTCATATTTTCTCAACGGGAAGATTGTAACGAACCGCGTTCCTAACGGCTACCAGCGAGTGCACGGCCCGGCCGACCACCCGCCGGGCCGAAAATCGGACAAGCGTGCCCGCCATAAGAGCTCCACGCCACCGAGATGACGCGCATCTTGGAGGCATATCTCCTCCCTCCTCTCGAGCCAGCATCCCAACCCGAGGGGATACATCACCGAGAGGAGGCCGAGGACCACCGAAGATTCCCGAGCAGCTGCCGGGGACCATATATAAGGCCGCCCGGCAGCAATAATCTTCACTTCTCGCATCCCGTCCGACTCTGTTCCGACGAGAAGCCAGATCTAGAGCTACGACCCACGGTGGAGTGTTCTCCGTCATCACCGAGAGTTTTGGGCCTAACTCAAGTTCCTTTCCTCCCTTTACTGACAAGCCACGGGGTAGAGCGTGCTCTGTCTCCGCCAAGAGCTCTCGGCCGCTAGTTACCATCCTCACCAAAAATCCTCGCGGCCCGGTAACCGGCACGAAGTGTTCTCCGTCTCCCCCCGAGCGTTCTTGGGGCCGTTCCTCGAAACCAACCAACGCTCCGCAGAATTGCCGAAGCAATTCAAGGAAAAGCTCGGGAACGCGAGACACCCGCTCCCGCACCGCGCGCCCGCCGACCATCGAACTCCGAGCATCGAGCTCGAGGCGCATACCGCCAGCCGCACCGCGCGCTTCGCGGACATCCCGCCGAACCGAACAGCTGATCGGCCGGCCGTCACGCGCACCGTCGCTGACTATTGTAATATACCGTTGTACATAACGCGCAGACAGATTATTGTATTTTCGTCGCACCGTTGTAAATAATCGCAAATTTCATGTAATATAAAATAATAATAAAACCTGTGCCGTTAACCGACCTCCACGTTTTGCTATCTTTGAGCCTTTTTTCGCCCTAGAACCTTCCCGACAAGCTAAAGTTCCGCGCAAAACAAACGGTCGTTACAAGATATACCTTCGAGAGGCTAAGTACATTGTTTTGTGATGTATGTATATCTTTGGCTGCGTTCTGATATTCACTGCTAGCACTGGAAATCTATAGTTTACGTCACATATGCTATAGATTTTTAGTACTGGCAGTGAATATTAGAACGCAGTCTTAGTCTATATTTCATTGTATGATTATGTAATGTGTATAGTATTTATGGTTTATGTACGTTATGCATTTAAATATTGTGTGAATGGTTGAATAATTTTGTAATACTATTACGTATGTATTATGTATATATGTTTTACTTTTATATATTGTGTGAAGTTTTATGATATTAAGTATGTTTTATATATATTTTTATAATGTAAAATGTTTATATGTGTGGATGTATGGATGTATATCTTACATTACTACATTAATGTAGTATGTAAATAGTGTACACTGCTCGTCAATGAATCGCAGGGTCTTGCAGAAACCCCGACTTACCGACCTGATTTACCCGAAGGGTAAATGGTAACAATAAACGCGCGCGCACTTTGGAAAGGTACACATCAAAAGAGATGCATTAGCAAAAACGTTGAATAATTAAAAAACGGAATAAATAACTAATTATTTGAATTGCAATCTTTTGTAATTTTAAAAACGTGGATTATATTATACATTTGATTATTTGTATAAATTATGTATTTCGTAACATGTATTTCGAATTATAGATCTATCTAGGTAAATATAAATAACAATATATGGAAAGAAAAACAAACAAGGTAATGGGAAAGAATTATTTTATTTATCACAGTTAAAATTATTAACGTTTATTAAAAATATTGAATTGATGGAGTGAATCTTTGTTGAAAATTTTGATGGTTCTGAAAAGAACCGTTTAAAAAATATTTAATAATCGGTCCAATATCCCTCTCGTGCAATGACTTGTTGCAATCGATTTTGTATCGAGCCGTTAAGATTTTGAAAATATTGAGGCTTATGTCGTAAGCCTTCCCATACATTTCTCGCGTGCGCAATCAGATTTTCTTTGATTCTTTCATGACCACAATCCCATGAATTTGCTATTGTTCCCCAAACATTTTCTATTAAATTAAGATCCGGGGATTTAGGTGGCCAATCGAGGACTTCAATTTCCGGATGTTGAGCAAACCATTCTTTTACCACGCGAGAAGTATGAACTGCGCTATTATCCTGTACTAATCGAAATGTCGGCATATCTTCTACGGTATATATTCTTCGAACGCTGAGAAGCAACACGTTCTCCAAAATATCTATGTATTCATAGGCATTCATATGCGACGATACTTCGACTAGTTCTCCAGGACAATGTGCACTTATCCATCCCCACGTAGCAGAAGTGATACGTCCACTCCGCTCGTGAGGGACTACATATTTCGAATCAAAACGACGGTTTTCAGGCCTCCACACGTGTAAGCGTCGATCATGCGCCAAACAAAATACCTTTTATAAAAAAAATTATAATCAGCACTAATATCTAGCTGCAGACCATTTAGGCCTTTTCAATCTTATCGATATATTTAAATATTTATTAGTCTAAGAATTTATTAAAAATACCTTTTCGTCCGTCCATATTGTTCGTTCCCAATCTTCCTCTGAAGCCGTGTTCATTTGATGCAGTGCAAAAGCGACACAATTATCGCGATGATTCCTCGTTAAAGCAATTTTACGTGCAACATGATAACAATGCACGTTCGCTTCGTGTAAGCGTCTTTGCGCTGTTCTGTCAGATATTTGTAAATCTAATTCATTTACAGCATGCGACACAGGATGAAACGGATTCAAATCTACTTCGTCGACCAGAAATCTATCTTCTTCGGCAGTCGTCAATCGCTGCCTACGATTGTGTACTCGCTTATCCTTCAATCCTTCGATTACATTAATCTAATTTCTATCGTAATTGTGAATAAGTAAATTAATAAAAGTTTTTCGTACATTCAGGAAAGTTTCTTTCTTTTTCTTAAATATCTTATTTATAATATCATACAATCTAACTTTGTTTCTTATCGAATTGTGTCGTACTGTTAAATCCTTGATGAAAACATTAATAAAAAATTAACATAAATTCACGATTGATTCTTAAAGTGATAATTTTCTTTTATAAGTGTATTATAATATTTGCCGCATCAAATTCTCTCATCGTTTCTTATTGTTCTTTTTCCATGGAATGTTAAATTAACGAAGGTTTATCACGATTAATATCTACGATTGATTCTTCATACATTCTCATTTCGTAAATATTTAATTAGAAAATTATAAAATGCGCGATATATCCATATAATATGTTACACTCATTGTTCATAACACGACAGAAAAATATCTCTTGATGTAACGATTTCACAATAGATTATGCCTTCTACGATAATTATGCTTAGAGACGTTCAATATCAAATATTATTAATATAACGAAGAGTTTTTCTTTCATAACGATAGGGAACTCGGAATTTCTTTTATCTTTAATTACATTATTAATTACGACAGATTTTTACTGATTGATTTAGAATAGATATCAAGAAAAATACAAGAATCTAATTGATTTCTCTTTTGTAATCTATTACTTCTCTGAATCAAAAAGAAAGAAATTTTTAATTTGTCATATCTTTGCTAACTCCTAATTTGTCAAGTAATCGCGAATGTGCATAGCTGCCATCGCCACGAGTGTTGGCGCGGTGTGATGAGATGCGAGGGCGGCGAAGCACAGGCAGCGGCACCGCTTCTCCTTCTTCCCCCCGCCGCCGGCAGCCAATGCTCGACACAGTGGGCCGCGCTACAGCTCGAGCGTCTCGGCTCTTCACACAGCGCGCTCTCATTCGTACAATTTGAAAAATTTATATCTCGATTATTGATAGACCTAACCCAAGACAATATTGGACTTTTATGTTCATCTCGATCCCGTCTATCTTTCCATTACGGGATGGCTTCCGATTACATTACACTCAAATTTTCTAATGTTTTTTGAAGAAGCATAAATTTTGTTTCGAGCATATGATAACAGCTTCTTTTAAAATTTATAATGACAGTTTACGACGTTTAAGACTATCATGAAAAAAATATTTTTTATTAAAAATAATCGTTATTTATTAAAAAATAAATTTAGTAATCACTTCTTTAAGCATTAGATCTGATGTTTTTTGTACACATGTATGTACACGTACACATACTTTTTGTCGTTAGAAAATTTTATTTTCATTAAAAAAGGTAAGGAACTATCAAATATTCAAAAAAGTAAGGAACTATCAAATAATTCAAAGGGAGAATTTAGCGTTACGCGTCGCTTGTGCGTAGTCATTGTTGCTTGTTGTAACTCCCCCCGCGCGCCTAGCAATCTCAAGGTTCAAGCGCTAGGGAGGGGCGGCTGCCGCGGCCGGGCGCTCAGCGCGCTTGCATTTGCCGGTAGGCCGGGCTAATACAGAAAATTTTACAAGTCACTAACTTGTTAACTATTGCGAAAATGGAAAAACGGTAAGGACTTTTCTGTTCAGTTTCATGCGCTCTACCTGCTCATAAAAATCCCATAAAAAAATACCAGACACCCTGTGTTCGAGACTATAACAATCATTTTAGAGTTCTAACATTTCCTTTTATTGGCTCTGTTTTATCCGCGCGTAGTGAGAGCTCCTGACAGCTATCAAGCTCCGTGTAGTTCATTTCTTCGATGCACCGAGTCGCGCGGCGCTGTCACTAGCTCCTCACGCGCGCGATTTTCGTTTGCTCGTATCGCCAGTAACTATGCATCTTGGTAACTATGCAAATAAACAAGCCCAAAAAAGGGCACGTCCAAATCCATGCCCAAATAAGTCTCGATATCGGTTCCCTACCGCCCCTTTTCTCGCCTCCGATCGTAATTGTTTTACGATGCATAATTCGTCAGTCTCTCGCAGCCCGGCACCGAAATCAGATCGTCCAGCAGATCTCTCCCATCTTCCGCCGATCCTAGCTGCGGGGATTCACTTCCGCTTTTCCCTATCAGTCGCGCCGTGATAGTGCGAGTGAATTATTAATTAATCCGCTCCGACCAAGCAATTCTTAATTTTCATATCCGCGTGAATGTTGTAAGTGTATTACGTCCGTGCGCAGGTGACCGTATCTTTCCCGCGAACGTCCTCTGCCTCGCGCACAAGATCTCCGTCGGATCGCGCGCAAGATTTCCGGATTCGCGAGGGCCTCGATCTCGAGGCTCTGCAAGATTTCCGCGTCGATTAGGCAGCGCAATATCAGGGCGTATCAAGATATCCGACACAGTGTAAAAGATACGGTTCGCCCCTCGCTTCGAGCGTTCGTTTGTGGAATAAATAAATTAAGTGTGAGTGATATCTACGCCTACGCCTCATTCCTATCACCTCCCGTGAACCTCCCGCATTCCTGCCCACTCACTTCGCGTCTCTATCGGGACGGATCCCGGCAATTCTCCCCGTGCGATCGCGTTTACCCTACGCACGCGCGAACACCCTGTATATTAGATTGTAAGTTAAAAGTGATAATGGATTGGACTGCAACATAATATAAACAATTTAGTGTCGTGTTATTAAAATGCAAATTATTTTCAAGAGATATATTATAATTATTAAAACTTTGAACAGATTGCATTGTTTTACTTTGTTTAAACTCATTTTTCTTTTCTTTCATTAAAATATTCAAAAATTCGGAAAAAAATTTTCTGTCATCTTCTTGATATGAGCTATGTGAAACATTCTTCATATACTGCGATACTGTAATCAATTTTAGATTATTTTTAAACTGAAGAGCATTTGAAGAGAACTGCAGAGAAATTTTTTAAGAGAACTGAAGAGCAATTTTTTTTTATTTTCATTATTACTTACTAATATTAAATAAAGTTGGTACAGCGTTCCTTTTTAGTTGATACAACGTTTTTTTAATTTATCCGTCCTATGCTGTTCCCATGCATCTGATTCAAAATGAGCCTAATACGAATTTTTATAAATCAATAAATAATAACTGATATTAATTACTTACTTTACAATTTTTTTTTAATAAAAATATTTTATATTTTTACGTTGAGTTAATTTTATATTATTGATTTTATATTATTGATGCTAATAATTGATGTTTATAATTCTTTTAAATTTAATTATTTCTGTTAAATTAAAAACAAATCACAAATTTAACTATTATACATATAACAAGGTAAATCTTTATATTTAGACATATTTAGTGTATAGTATTAAAATCATTACACTATATGTACATTGTAATAATATTTGTTTTTGTGATGTAAAAATATTTATTAATCTCTATAAATTAATAAATATTTTTATAAAATATTAATATATTTTAATATTTTTGTTACTTTGCATAATGTTGAATATTTATTTGGAGTCCAATTCTCTCGTTTCATATTAAGCACCCAAAGGGTACATCTTTCTTCATCTTTCAAAGGAAAATGGCACATTTTAAAATGTTTTGAAGATGAATTGGAACACTTTGGAACTGCACACCCGGGCATTATTAATTTTTATTGTGTCACTCAATCTTGTCAAAATTGTTTATAATTTGACTAAGAAGGTTACAGTAAGTTAGATAATATATATCATTATCATGACTTATTAATTAAATTATTTATTTATTTATTTAAATATACATATACAATATTGTTAACCCTCAATCCCTCCGGTGTTTTTCGGCACCTTCTATCCCTCCCTATGGGTCGTTTTCACCCTTATAACCATATAAATCCCACACAGCACGGGGAGCTCCCGAGGAGCTCACAAAATTTTTCATAAGCTTCATTTAAGCTTTAAAAGAACTTGCACGGAGTTCTCCGGGAGCTCATATGTCCGCTTTTGAGAACTCCCTGAGAGCTTCATCTAAGCTCGCAAGGAGTTCAGAAATTATGTTTTAAGAGCTCCCTACGAGCTTCAAAATAATTCTCGGGAAATTTCTATATAAGCTTCTCGGGAGCTCTTATGTCTGCTTTTGGGAGTTCCCTGCGAGCTTAAATAAAGCTCTCAAAAGCGGATATAGGAGCTGCCGGAAAAAAGTTTTATTTTTATATTTTCTCAATTTTCGGAAGCTCTCTGTGAGTTGCGAAGGCCCACTTTCTTCGTGTAACAAAAACAATATATACTACACTTTGCTGCTAGTGAAGTACTAACTGCTAGGTAAGCCGTGAGTGATGGTTTTCTTTTATAAGCCTTTTGGAGTAAATTTTCTCAAGGAGGAGCGCCGTGCCTTCGCAATCTTGCGAACTACTCGCGGCTATATGACTATACATGCAGACTATGCAATAATTTACCTGATATGTTCAATCTCGCTTGGCTATCTGGGTGGGAGCTTGTTTTGCCGAATTTTATAAGCTTCTCCGGAGTTCAGCAAAATGAACTCCCTGGGAGCTTATTTTGTCGAATTTTGTAATGTTGCACCTTGCGGTACAACAATTGATTTTTGCCGTACCTTGCGGTGCGACAAAAGATCTTTAGGGATTCGTTGCTGCCCAAGGAGTAGGAACTCGCGGAAAAAGCCGGCTTCTGTTGGCAGGGTCCTCAAATCATTCACTCACTGATTTTAAGTGAATTTAATAAAAAGATTTATTCTGTTTGTAATGTACAATAGCGGCGATCGGCGAAGGTGCCGCGTCGGGTTACACTTGATTAAATACGGCGCGTGACTCAAAGTTAGCGCGCTCGAGGTTTGCTTGCGGCTAAGTCCCGAACTCGTGCGTATTTTACTCGCGTACGTATCAGCTTGATAGCTTATCACTGATCCCGTGGGCCGCTGTTCGGCAGCAGCTTAAATAATGTCGCGGATTTGATTAATAGTGGGGACATCGGGCTCTCCGCATGACCATATATGGTCATTCCCGCGCGCATCCGGCGCGCGGGAAATATTCGCGAACTTAGCAACAATTGCCAAAATGCAGGTATACATTTCCGGTGGCATGATTGTTGCTAAGCTGTCTTCGCTAAATTCCTTAAGGTGGCTGGTGCGTTGACCAGTGCGATGACCGGCCGGCAGCGCACGAGGCATATGTCACCTGACACCTTGTGATAGCGAGCCTTCCTCGGCGAGCTATATAATAATTTTAATATTCTATATTCTTTATTTTATAATATAATTTTATTGGTTGCGAGTGTTTCGCTCACAACAGTAAGCTCCCCGGGAGCTCAGCAAAATGAACTCCCTGGGAGCTTATTTTGTCGAATTTTGTAAGGTTCTCGGAATCTCAGCAAAACGAACTCTCTGGGAGTTTGTTTTGTCAAATTTTGTAAGCTTCTCGGGAGCTCAGCAAAATGGACTCCATGGGAGCTTGTTTTGTCGAATTTTGTAAGGTTCTCGGAAACTCAGCAAAACGAACTCCCTGGGAGCTTGTTTTGTCGAATTTTGTAAGCTCCTCGGGAGCTCAGCAAAATGAACTCCTTGGGAGCTTAATCGGAACTTTGTGCTGTATGGGATAATGATTTTAAAAATCTGAAAAAAATCATGTATACTCTTTAAACATTTCTCTCTAAGAAACTACTATTATATTATCCCTCTCTCCTAAATTTAATATGTATTTTTTAATAAACAATGACAAAAATCAATAAAAAGTTAATTTTTAAAAAAATATATAGCAATGGTAAAAATTTAAAAAAAAAATTTTTTTTAATCAGTTTGTGGAAGGAAAGAAGTTCCTCTTTACGAAAAAAAATGTCTGATCAACGTAGAATAAAAGCAGATATCCAATTTCAGCGTATAAAAATTTGTATCTTTTTAGGATGATGAATACTGTTGTAAAATAGGGAAACATCAATAAATTTACAATTATTTTTTCTGCTTAAAGTTTTAACAAATTATTATTTAATACATAGTAAAAATACAAAATTTTGTTATAAAAATAGAAAAAGAACAGTTTAAAAACACTCGCGACAGCAATTTAAACGATGATAATCGCAAACGGGTTTGTTGCATCGAGCACAACATTGATTGGTCTTTTTATCATTTTTGTATAAACAATAAAAACATCTTTTTCTTTTTTTTAATTTATTAGTTAATGTCCAATCTTCCCAATATTTGCCGAAAACTGAATTTTATTGATCTGCTCAAAATATTCTGGATTTCTAATTTCCATTGTAGATGTTCAACTTAAAATATATACATAATTATGTTCTAAAATGCATGTACGTGTCCCAAAATACTTAATTTACAAAAAAAATTTTTTTCAAAAAAGTCATTTTTACTTACGTAATCCCTCCTTATGGGTCGAAAACGTCTTATTTGAATTTTATTATCTGGCTGGCGTTTGGAGTAGAACAAACGAACCGGGCTAGCTGTTTGCACTGAAGACCCTTTCCTCCCAAAGTTTTTTTTAGTATAACTTTAATGGCGCTAGCATCGTGGTTGTACGAGAAATTAACAATAGTAGTTTTAAGCAGGACGAAAACGACCTATAGGGAAGAATTGAGGGTTAAATATGTACAAAATATAATGCTGAATAGTATATTGGCTGTTTAAACTTTTGATCTAAATTATTATCTTTTTACAAATAATATGTTTAAAATTCGCGGTGTTTGGCTGTTACATATGGCGAATGGAGGCAACCAATCAAATAAATCCAATCGTTCTGTGTTTCGCGTGCCAAAGGATGTCGAACAATTAAAACAATGGGTAGCAGCTATTCCCGGGATCGTCAAATTGAAGCACGTTATATGTGACAAGCATTTTGAAGGCCAGTATATTATTCGTGAATGGATTAAACGAGACGAGAGTAGTCGCATTATTGCACAGGTTTGTTAATGAAATTTTCCTAACTAATATGTGAAAGCGCAAATAGTATCACTTTTTCTTTTATCAAAGGCCCCATATAAGTATCCACAGCTTAGTAAGCTTGCTGTACCAATCAAACTGTTAAACGATAAAGCCGTTGATTTGTTGACTGAATCGTCTTTACACGTGGTGAGCCCTGTTTTCAACTCTGTATATCATGATGGGACTACGTCCGTTAGATCTCCTGTTTCGATAGAAGTCAGTAATCATCAAACAGAAAACGATTCAGCTGATGCCTCAAATAAAAGTCTAAATACATCAAGGCAAGTTGACATCTCCAGCACATCTATTACGGATACTCCTCACGTACAAGGTATGTATTGCATGGCTAAAGCAAGAAATATAATGAGATAGCCATTCAATTATACATTTTATTTTTTATTTTTGTATACAGACGTCTCATGCATTTAATTGCCAATTTCGAAAGATGGAAAATCGCTCACAGTAATGGAAGAAGCTGATATTGATTCGACAACAATAGAGTAGTCTACGTCAGATCTTCACACTTCTGCATCTCTACCCAAACTTCAAGCACAGGACAAACTTTTTGACATTCAATCGATGTTCAGCGAACGTGAGTTATCAATATTTTTTATTGTATATATTATTAAGATGATGCTGGAGATGAGTCTGTTTTACCGATTAAACGCGATTTTTGTTCCACTAAAAAATCTTTTTTTTCTTATTACACAGAATTAAAAATCCTTCTCCAGAATTTATACAGTTTTGTGATTGATTCCTGCGGTCGACTCGTGAAAAAATTTGCTGCATATAAAAGTTTTAGACTTTGTACGTACAAAACAAGCGTGCCTCGCCCATTACAAGAAAGAACAATTCTGTGCTTTTAGAAATGAGCCTAGACGCAAGTATAATGATTTCTTTTAGTGAAAATCTCGTATGTATGTGTGAGTTTGAGAGGCAATCTAGCATCCCCTTAAATTGTCCACTAATAAATCATAAGTACTAAAAGCATCTGTATTTATATTTACAAATAAAATGAAAAAAAAAGATGATTGGGAGGCAGACGACGTTATTGACTATAACCTTCTTGATCATGATTACATCCTATCCTCGATCCTCGACTGTATAATTTATTATATGACAGGTTTTTTGTTTTAACTAATTTCTTTCGTTTAAAATGCTTTTTACTAATCAAAATTAAGGTTTTTATACATGCTGTTACGTCCGGCGCAGAAAATTTCTTTTCTTTCTGGCCGCCCGTGAAATTCCCCTCCCCCGTCGCGCCATTCGGGCAGCGTGCAAGAAAAAAATGAAAAACAAGAAGACTCCACATCCACCTGACAATCGTGCTGTGCGTGTACGAAAAATTAGAGACATTAAGTTCATCCAGCGATCAGCTGATCAAGCGCGCGCTCAATCACGCGCTCGTCGCGGTCCGCACACCGTCCACGCGGTGCAAGCGTGACGCGCTCATATGTTCAAATTCGATCTAGCATTATTAATATTATAATTTGACTGTAATCACGCGAAATAAGAAGACATCGGAAATAGGGATAAATCCTGGAGTCGAATTTATACATACAATTGCTATCAAAATACAATTCTGGATAAAACACATGTAAAAATCTAAAACAAGTATAAGGTATCAACTAAACAATAGATCAATTAGTTAAACCTTCTCTTTACTTAATGATGGTCAAAAAGAAAAGAAAAGGGAGATATGCTTCAAAATACAGTTGCCTTTTTCCTAATCTTAATATTTATAAATGAAATCTCGCGATTTAAGTACAACTTCATTCATACTATTAATCACGCGGAGCCAGCATGCGCTACGGAAAGTCTTATAAATCTCTATAGTGAAAAAAGGACGGATTAATAATTCTTAAAATAACAAAGATAGGAACAAGGCAACAAAAGAATATTGATGGCAAGTTAAAATAATGCATTACAGATGATTTCTTTAAATAATAGTATTAATAATTTCGGAAATAATTGACAAATTACTCCACGATTTACCACCCTAATTTCCCCGAAAATTGTTATCCCCTCGCCGCACCATCACCAAGCTAACGATATATAAGCGAGCGAAAATTGGTGAAATTCGACTAGTCTTAATCCGATAGTCTGGCAGAAGTCACTCTGACCAAACGAAGTACATAGAAGCTCTTCAAACAGCGAATTATATACAAATATTGTGAGTATAAACTGTAAGAAGTATCGGAAATTATATTCTGCCTAGCAAAGGATCTCTGTAATTTCTTATTTCTCTTCCCCATTTCACTCTCCCACCTTTTCATTTACGGTGCCGTGCTTGGCCTGTCTGAGGCACGTTACCATCACAAGTTCCCGTTTCCTCTCCATTTAGTAACGCGCTTGGCCTGTCTGAGGCACGTTACTATTGACAAAAAAATTTCTGTTCCTTCCCCATTCAAATAACGTGCTTGGCCTGTCTGAGGCACGTTACTATTAACAAATTTCTTCCATTCAGTATCGCGCTTGGCCTGTCTGAGGCGCGTTACTGCTATAATTCAGTACCCCCCCGCCCCCTTTATTTTATATACATCGAACTTCTTACAGCTACAGATCAATTATAAAAATAATCTTACATTCACCATTAGAATAAAATTTACTACCGCTACTAAGAAAATTAACATGGCTACCGCATTTTTAGAAAAGACATGGGCAAAAATAAGGGTGGATGGAGGGCGTACCTAAAGCGCCTAAAAAAAGAATATTATTCTTTCGGAGAGTTCGACCCATCGGTCTTCGACCAAGCTCCGTTCCCGGACACCGTCTCCGCAACCTACTGGGACCCTCCTTCACCGGGCCCATTCGCGCTACCTCCTCTAACGAAAAAACTAGTAAAAATAACCCAAAAACAACCCGCGAGGCCACGAGGTTCTGACGTCGCTCCGACAAGAATACGGACACGACCGGTGCCCGTTAGATATCAAATAAAACCCCTCCAAGCACCCCCCACCAGGTCGAGGTGCCGGATAATTCAAAACGAACCCCTTCGCGGGACCGTGCACCTACTATTTTCCCCCACCGGATATACTGTGGCCCACAGGCCTTCCACAGAAAGACAAGCCTGGAAGCCATGCATTGTAAAAATAGGCTCCAGCTTGAATAAAATGTATATAAAATAAACAAAATTCTTTTTCTCTTATTTTTTTTCTAATCAGGGTAAAACCAACGTCTCCTATTTCATCCCCTAACCACATCGAAATATCAGACGTAACACATGCAAATTGTAAAAAAAATTGAATATTATTTATTAATATTATTATTAATTTATTTATTAAGGGGAGAGTAGTAGGGGAGAGTAGTAGGCAAAAATTGCTTCGAAAGTGCAAGTAATTTCGACTACTGTATTAATATGAAAGCGGTGCTCGTTTTTTTTTTCTAAAATATTATGAGTGTCTTATAGGCATTTAGGAAGCGAGTACGAATACCAGTGCCTGTGAAATACATTTTGCTATAATATCGAAATTTTAAAGCGTCAATGAATTGCCTGATCAAAAGGAACAACGTATTCTGTTTTCATTTGCGAAACCGAGACTTGACAGCGGCATGCATTTTCCACATGCTTTAAAACATGTTATTCTCAACACTGATAGACAATTGCATTATTACATTAATGGACACCACGTTAATACACAGGGAACGAAACTAAAGTAAATTTATAATACAGCCGACTCCATACCATACATCTTGGAAAAGTTCCAGGACATAAATGTTTGCAGTGGCCTGGGCGACATTGATGTCCACTGTATACCCACTAATACCGCATTCCAAGATTGGGCTCAACATTGGCGACACAAAGAGTGCAATATGGTTTTGGAAACGAAAAAATGCGACAAGTGCACGAAGCAAACTCAGGAAACGTATACTTCAAAATGTGTTGAGATTGAAAAACTATTCATCCTTGCATCGTATTCGTAACCTTCCAAATCCCATCGATCAACGTAAGCTGAGAGCAATGCAAATGAGACAAAGACGCGAAAGATGTGCAAAGAATCGAGCAAAGTTACAAGCCAATTTTTTGATGCAGTCCGTTAAAGAAAAAGAGAAACAAATGGCTAGAATTCAAGAAACGACGTTGGATGAAAAGTATGAAAAATTGAACGTGCCAGCCACTCAGAAAGCAGTCCTGAAAGAAATTATTAAAGCTGCAAACAAAACAAGTGCCAAAGGTAGACAGTACACAGAAAAGTGGATGATGCTGTGCATGTTAATGAACATTAGATCGGCCGGATATTATGAGTTTTTACGCAAATGCAATGTTCCGCCATTACCGTGCAGAAGAACGGTACGTGCGTACTTGTCTCTTATAAATATGAACTGCGGTTTTGACAAGCAGTTTTCGGAGCTCTTGAAGAAAAACTTTGCTTCTAAAACACGTATGCAACGTCATGGCATACTGTTGTTTGATGAAATAAACTTAAAGAAATCGGTTGCCGTTTGTTCAAAAAATTTAACTTATACTGGCTTGACGGATTTTGGAGATGACGGATCAAAATCGACAGACATCAACGATGAAGCAACACACGGCTTTGTTATGATATTTCAACTCCTTGTCGACACGTATACGCAGACAATCGGCGTGTTTGCATCGAAGAAGTAAGCTCTTTTCCCTGTAAAGGCAGAAAAGCTTGCCAAATTGGTAGTCAAAGGTATCATTTATTTAGAGGAGTGCGGAGCAACGATTCATGGCGTTGTTGCCGATGGAGCTGCGACAAATGTGAAAATGTGGAAGATTTTGAACGTCAAGGGCTCAATGGAAAACACTAAGACCTGGTTCACGCACCCTTTGGATGACGAACACAACGTATTTGCTTTCTCTGATACACCACATCTCATCAAGAATATACGGAATCGGTTGCACACCAGAAAGCGATTACGGGTAAGTAAAATATATCAGTAAATTGTCGTAGATATTTAACTTTATTTGAATATTGGAATACTTGAAAAAAATGTAATTGAATAATTATGGTCAATATTTACCTTTGTTTTAATACCAAAATAGCTAAAAAAATGAAGTATTATATATTTTTTATCATATTCGTATCGAATAGTTTCATTGAATTGCAGATAGCATGCACGAAAGAGTACATTCGCTAGGAATACTTGAAAAATTTGTACAATCTCGACAAAGTTCACGTGGGTAACACCCGCGTATGCCCAAGAGTTACAAAAAGACACGTGGAGTTGGATAGTACATCAAAAATGCGCGTTCGACTCGCAACCCAGGTACTTTTTTACATTACTTCGACAGAACATAAATACGTTTATCATTGTTTAAGTCTAATTTAGTTTACTGTATTATAGCTTTTTAGTAACTCTGTAGCTAAGGGATTGTCTTTTTACTTGTCGCATAAATGCCAATCACTCACTGGATGTGAGGAGAGGATCTCCTTCCGCAAACAAATAAATGACATGTGTGACGCATTAAATCGGAAGTCTCAAAATCAAGGGCTTACTCCAGATTCTAACGATTTTAAGGTAAAATCATTATTGGTTTTTTAAACAATCTCATCCATAGTTTTACCTTAATTTTGTATCAGGTGTTACAAGATTCATTACATTGGTTGAACGATTGGGAGTTCAACTGTTTGTAAAGGAGACATCAAGCCTGAAGAATATCTTACTCCTGAAACATCCAGAGAACTCAGGTTGTCGCTTCAATCTACGATGGATATGTGCCACTATCTTATTGAGAAATTCAATTTTCAGTACTTATTGACTTATTAACAGGAAAAGTAAATCAGGACAACTTAGAGGTACAGTCCTTTTTTTGTTCAACAAACTTTTGCAAAACTTTTACAAGCGCCTAATTGCTCACTCTTGTTTTCAACGTTCTTCCGTGTAGTGTCATAAACAACGGTGTTCACGGTCATTGTATTGCATTAATGCTTAACGTGTTTTAACTATTTTTTCGTTATAAAAATATTTTGGAACAATACGCCAATCTGCGGGCTGTAATGACCATCCAAATTGCACTACATTCTTACAGCTCTATAAAATTCTATCTGTATACAGTGTAATTAAACCCCCAAAATTTAGGAATTGCACGATATCGAACGACAGATCACCACTAATTTTAGCCTCAATCAGCGATCTAAAGGCCATCTATGGAAAGAGTCAGGCTAAATATTGTATGTATTTGCAAGACATTAAAAGTAAACTGGATGCACGATATCGAACGACAGATCACCACTAATTTTAGCCTCAATCAGCGATCTAAAGGCCATCTATGGAAAGAGTCAGGCTAAATATTGTATGTATTTGCAAGACATTAAAAGTAAACTGGACGCAGTACTCGAAAATGATGATTGGGAGGCAGATGACGTTATTGACTGTAACCTTGATCATGATTACATCCTATCTCCGATCCTCGACTGTATAATTTATTATGTGACAGGTTTTTTGTTTTAACTAATTTCTTCCGCTTAAAATGCTTTTTACTAATCAAAATTAAGATTTTTAGTTTACTAATCCAGTTTATGTCCTGTCCTAGTGAAGTATTGCTTATATCACTGTGCTTTTAGATATTATAAATGTAGCCCATACAGCACAGAAAGATTGCAGCAACATTGTGGCAACATTTCAACGCAAGATTGCAATATTGGATAAACGTTGTGAAATGCTGCAAGATTGCAGCAATGGTAAAATGTCCGCTTTCAGAATATTGTTACGTAATATCGTAGCAACATTGCAGTAAAATATGTATACAATATTATTCAGAAAAAGGTTATTCAAAATAAGTCATCCGATTTTAAATAACTATTTTGAATTTAACAAATACAGAGTGATTAGTAAAACTTCAATCAAAAGATAAATTTTGCAAGTTTTGTTTTTTATCTTATGTAAGTACATTTATAAAATAAGAGACAAAACTTGCAAAATTTATCTTTTGGTTGACGTAATCACTAATCACTCTGTTGTTCAATTCAAAATATAGTTATTTAAAACCGAATGAATTGATAGGATTATTGTTTGGTTGATATCATTATAATCACTCTGTATTTGTTAAATTTAAAAATACAGTTATTTAAAAGAATTTTGAATAACCTTGTATTTTGTTATACACAAATCTACATAATAAGAGTTTTACACACAAAATAAAACTACTCCAAAATGCATGTATCTCTATAGAGGAAAAATTTTAAATAATATAGAACGGACCATTTTTACATTATTTTTGAAAAGTTACTGTAATATATGTATTCAAACTGTATTGAATATTAATTTTATCTATTTTCACTATTTTAATAATATTTTAAAATGTTGCTGCATCATTGCTGAAGTAATATTGTAAAATAATGTCTTTGCAATATCTCTGAAACATTACATTGCAATAATATGCAATGTTGCAACGTTAACATTTTAATCACGTTATGATAACAGAATTGTATTTCCAGGGTACCTGTGCAAACAGATACTTAAAAGATATCAATTCTGTGTGAGATGCGAAGAAGCTGTAAAATCTCAGTCGTCAAGCCCTTCTACTGTGTCTCAATTAGTTGACATGAAATCCCGCAGCGAATTGATTCACACAAATTTAAGATTTTTTGACCTCATCTGCCACGTGCTTTGTAAAATATTGCACTCACATTGACGTTTTTGAATTAACTGTCGACAAAGTACTTATCACTTATACATTTTTTTTTCCTTGCACAGAACATACCTCCGAAATCCTGTCATATGCCATAGTTTATTATATTAGATTACGTATGAGGCGATACACGTATCAAGAAAATCAAAAAATGCAAAAAGAATTTAAGAAAAAAAAATTGTCGAAATTGACAAACCAATAAAGGATCTTTTAAACAAGACCATTATCTTGCAAATGTTATTTTACATTTTACACTTAAAATAAATTAATATATTATTACATTACAGATTGTTAATACATTATAGTTTTTTCACATTTCCGAAATTGAAAATTTGTATTATAAAAATGCAATACGAATGTAGTAAGTGTAGTCTTATGTAACACCGTGTAATAAGGCATTACCCGTTCGCAACGACCCTCGTGGCGACTAAGTGAATTACAATATAAAAGTGGCTTCAATAAGAAACCTACCACCACCACTGAAAATTGAGCGAGTTTCCAGATCTGTAAGACCGTGGCCACACCTACCAGCAATATTCCCTCCAAATTTCAGCATCCTAGCTTGACGAGTGAAAGTGACGAAGTGTTGAGTAAATCTGTTTTTGTGCATATTCCGATTTTTGCAATAGAGTTAAATTTGCAACAACGAGTGAAATTCAAGTCTTTCGGCACTAACTTTGCTGCAACACGGCGCAAACCCAAATCATTAACTATAATGTCTTGAACAGATCCATAAAAAATGTTCAAGCCCTATAAGCGCATAATATTCTTACAAGGAAAAAGTCAGAAGTGTTCCCCTCCGATCTTAATGAGCTTTTAATATGTTGTTTTCTAGACAAAAATAAGGGACACGTATTTTTTTATAAATGCCCATACGCACTTTTAGAGGGTGAAACACCCCTTAGAAAAAAATCGGATTTTCTGTTTCGGGGACGAATATCTCCAAAACTAAACAAAATAGAAAAAAATAGTTAAAATAAAAATTGAAGGGCTTTAGAAGTACTACAAAAGAGTAACAAAAAAATTTTTTTGATGTTTTAATTTTTAAAAATACCCTTATCACTCAAATAATTTTTTCAAAATTTTGAAATTTTTTTATCACAAAATAAAAGGTTATTTTTTTAGAAATTCAACGATATATAATAAAGTTATATTTCGACAAACCATTTTAAAAAAAAAATTAAAACTGTATATGCATTATGCCCGTTATCGCGCTCGATTTTTCACGCGTTTCGTTCGCAACTTCCCGATAGAAGATGACGATGCCAATTAATTTTGAAGGACAATGTGCAATTTATAATTTCGCACAGACATCACTAGACATAACAGACATGAATATGTACTATTATGAATCAAAATACGAAGGTTCAATGTGAATGGCAGACGGTCAAAGACTAATCCAAGAGTGATGATACATCAAACATATATTTGAAATGTGTATGTACGCATATATATAGTACATATATTGTATAAAATGGAAAAAAGAATATTAAAATATAAGTAAATTGTTATGTCCGGTGGACTTAAGGTTTTTCTTCTCGTTGTCCTTGTAAGGAAAACAATTAAGAGAAATCGTACTCTAACGGTCGCCAAGAGCAAGAAATGTTTGCAGAGGATCGCTCTATCGTTACGTACAAGTTCGTGAGATATAGCGACAATTTAAAATTTTATTTTTTCTGAGGAATAATAAATACATAAACCGAAGGAAATAGTGATCAAACAAATGCATAGTTCCCCATCTGTAAACTATTTTGAAAGCGACCGTTAGATATGATTTAATTCTTTCGGGAAGTCTGGGGCAATGTCGAGTCTAGAATAAAAAAAATATAATAAATAACTTTATTACCGAACATTACAATGCCCTGGATCGGTACCAGACGCTAAGCAAAGGAAAAGGGAAATATTGAAACCTAAAGAAATTAAAATCTTCAAACAACGAACCTCCGGAAACTATAAAAATTTATTATTCACAGCAAAAACGCTGTCCGCGCTCAATCAATAAGAGTATGTTTCTCACTAAAATTCTACAGGAAGACATAAAAACTCTTTTTTTTTGCTTGCTTGTTTGTTTGAGTGACCTAAAGATAAGAGGAGCAAAAAATTATAAACATCCCTCTCCTATACTCAAAACCAAAACCAAATCGGGCGGAGACGAGAAGAGATGGACTAATAGCTGATCATCTCTACAAAATAATAATTTCGCGAGTTCCCAATAGACAAGCTTCAAATTTGGTGGTTTTGAAAAGGCCCACCAATCCAAGAATGACACCGCCTACACCTCAACCCTTCCCTTCGGAAAATTGAGTATAAAATCGCGATCCCAAAGACCGCGAGCAGCTTTTCCGCTTTTTATTTTTGACCGAGTACGAGTCCAAAAATTTCGCGAGTTCACGATTTTTCACGATTGCTCGAGTGCGAGTCGGGACAAACATTAAAGTGTCGAACACAAAAAGCGAACCGCAAGTGAAGTGAGTGCACTTCCGTGGGTTATCACTCTCCAGTTCCACCAGCCTAGAGTCCTGACGGACCGACTTATTCCGGCCAACCGAAAACCGCCCGAGTACCCAGAGACCGGCACTCCGGATTACGCTCCCTCCAGAGGAAACATCCCGACAAGTAGTAAGTTTCTAGACATAAATTTTTACCGGATCCCGATTTTCGTTATATAAAATCAAACTTAAAATTGTAGTGGACAATAGTTTCTTCCATCGTAATCAGTCGAATCTAAAAAGAAAACGGAGACGGGCGATCAGGCGGGCTCGCGCTTATCCGGACCCTACCACGCTCACTTCGCGTTCAGAGGACTGTTCACTTTTGACGGGAAACGCGGACTTCGAGAGTCCGACCGGCCGATCCGGTGCGCGGATTCAGAGACGGTCATTCGAGAGTCCGACCGAGCGTTCCGGTGCGCGGATTCAGAGCCTGTTGCTCGAGAGTCCGACCGGGCGTTCCGGTGCGCGGATTCAGAGACGGTCATTCGAGAGTCCGACCGAGCGTTCCGGTGCGCGGATTCAGAGCCTGTTGCTCGAGAGTCCGACCGGGCGTTCCGGTGCGCGGATTCAGAGACGGTCATTCGAGAGTCCGACCGAGCGTTCCGGTGCGCGGATTCAGAGCCTGTTGCTCGAGAGTCCGACCGGGCGTTCCGGTGCGCGGATTCAGAGGCTGTCGCTCGAGAGTCCGACCGGCAGTTCCGGTGCGCGGATTCAGAGGCGGTCATCGTCCAAACATCCGAAGATAGCGCCCACAACACTCGTAATTTCGCCACGGTCTCGGATTCTAGCAATAAACAATTTTCTTCACCTCCTCCTCCCTCACCTCACTATTCCCCTATCAGTTCTCCCGAACCAGAAGAGGTTCCTCCGCCACCTTCACCTACGCCATTTTTTGAGTTTTTGGCCGAATTCCCCGTCTTATCTCCCCGTCCAAGATATTACTATTACGACGGCATCCAAACCTCCTTATTAGAAATTTTAGAGCAGTTTCCTCTCAAATTAGATCCTTTTCTCCACCATTTCCGAGACCTTACAATTAATCCGGAAGCGATTGATCCGGAAGTCCTTCTAGACATACTACCTGCCCTCGCTCTTAACGATCCTATTTTGGTATTTACACCTTACTATTTCGATCCTTTTGCTATCCCCGCCGACTTTTTCTATAACTTCTTTCCCCCTTCATACGCCACAGTAGAAGAGTTACATTGACATACAAATCTCCTCCCGATTTAGAAAAGAAAAAATAATTGTATTAGCTTTTTAGCCGATCTTAATAATTATTTTGTAATTATAATATCTAAATTTTAGATTATTCTAACTATCTTAGCCGATCTTTTAAATTATTATTACAATATCTAATCTTCGATTATCTGTGATTATGTTAGCCGATTTTTCGAATTATTTTAGACGATTTATAAACTATTATTATTATGTATGTTGCCCTATTCATTCGAATTATTATTCTGTCACCTTTTTCATTTTTTTATATTAAATTTCTTATTTATCATTATGTTAACCAGCATTAAAATTATTATTGTATCCATGCAAATCTACCCAATATTATACCGGCAGTATTAATAGTATTTTTTATAAAACATGACTTCAGCGCTAATTCTAATGTACTAAAACGTAAAAATAAATTCTTTACATGTAGTTTTTAAATAATTTTTGTTAATTATTTAATTTCAAAAACCACCCCCGGATCTCCAATCCCCGATCAAAGATTGCACCAGGTCCAGTCCCGAGTTAAAGTGATTCAATTCACTGACTCAAAACTTGGACCACGAGCGCATGACACAGAAACAGGGTTATAACGGGCTTGAAAGGGCACGCTGACCCATATTCTGCGTTGTAAAAAGTGCGTTCGACCCAAGGCACCTACCCTTTCTTATTGTATGCCTACGGAAATTCTATAAGTTTGTTGCGTTCTTCCTTGCCTTACCTGCGTATCCGAAACAGATTAAATTTCTTAAGGCTGGACGTAACATAAATATAGAAGTAAAATATAAAATAATATTTAATATTAATTAATAATAATGAAATAAAAGTATTATTGTTATTATATATTATTATTGATGTTAATATTAATAATATTAATATAATATTAATATTTTTACATAAAATATGCAGAATAATAAGAATATTTCTAATTTGAGGTACCACAAGATTGATCGTAGTTATCAATTATAGTCGCGTAGCTTTATATAATGCATGCTGTACTTATTTCTGACTCATCGTTTCATATAGAAGTGGAATTTCAGTATATTATCGATAATTGTCATTTTTCTACAGCTTGCGACAGAGGTTGAATCAAAAATTAAAGTCAATAACTACAGAAATGTTCAAAGTACACTATAGATATCGTTAGAACGCTGGTATAAAATGTTGCCGCTTTGCGAGCGCTGCCTTATTGTGTGAAATCGTTTAGTCGTGTACTATTGAGCGCTGGATGTGTTTTTGTGAGTATGTATTGACATTTTAAAAATATCTATTAATAGCTTAAAATTATACTACATTTATAATTTTAATTTAATAATTTTCAAAAATCAATAATGATATAAATTTTTATTTGTTACATTTTTTTATAGTTCGTGAAGAAAATATTTTTGGTACCTTATCATAATTCACTACCAAACTCTTTTATGTAGAAAACCAGGACAATGGAAATGAACCATCTACCATTATGGAATTAAAAGAATGGAGTAAAACCTGCAGAGCAGACATTGGTAATCTCTTGAGTAACAAGTTATCTATGAAATCAAGACCAGCGGCCGAACCCGCTCTAGAAGCCTTGATTGCATCACATAGTTCGTACATTTGGAACGGGTCATCGAAAATAGATACCGCGTTGAGACGAATGATGGAAAGAAATGGGTATTCACACCAAGGTGGGGCTATCCTATCAATAGCCGAGTCAATTTATCTACGCTTTGAATGTCTAGGACAGTTCTTAGGTTGAAAGAAAACACTATTTTTGAATTTGTTAATTGTATTCCAGAAGGATTTTATGTCAAAGTTAAGGCCAATTTCTTCAATAAAATTTTTGAAGTTTTGCAATTTTTTTCTTAGAAATTATTTTCCTCGTTAGAGTGGATATCTCACGGTATTTAATCAAATTGGATCTATTTGGTTGGTTTTGTAATAATTTAAAAGCTTTTGACCTATTAATAACTGCCATAAAACAATCATTGTCCCACCATGGTTGACTGACTTTGCTATGGGGAGGAGTAGGACGGTTTAAATACCATTTACTGTTACAATTATTGAAATATTTAATGTTACCCTCTCCATCCACTGATCTAATTCCAGCCTTATACGCACAGTTAATAACTCCCAAATACCACAATTCCTAAATCTCGTTTCCAGATAAGTTCGAAAAATCAGTATATTTATTAAAATATTCATCACAATAAACTGAGAAGTGTTTTGTCCATGTGTAAATTCAGCAATTTAGGACGGTTATTATAAGAACAACCCGACTTGTCTCCATTGGAGTTTATATCTATTAAAATAGGCAGATGATCGCTTCCAAGCGAATCATCGAGAAGAGACCAGCTACAGAAAGATCCAAAGCATGAAGAAACTAAAGACAAATCAGGGACACTAGAGTGTTAAGGGTTAGCGGATATCCTTGTGGCAGAACCATCGTTCAAATATAGAAAATCAGAGGCACCAATAACATCCGCAAGAGCCCTACCACAGAAATTCGAAATCGAAGAACCCCAATTGGAGTGCTGAGCATTAAAATCGCCACATATAAGTAGACGGTCATGTAAACATAACTGAGACAAATAATTAAGTATAAATTTCCATCGATTTTTACTCGTGTTGTTAGCTGGAGGGTTATATAACGAAGCAATAAAAAGATGACCAGACGAAAGTTTTACTTTAACAAGAATTATATCTATATTGTAGGAAGGAGGGAGTGTCAGATCGATTAAAATGGGATCAAGATATGACCCTTACATAAAATAGCCTTAAATAAAATGACCCTTACATAAGATATGACTCTTACATAAAATAGCAACACCACCACCAATGATGTCATTAAGTCGATCATGTCTAAAGGTAACATGATTTTTAAACAAGAAATATTCATCATCCTTTAACCAAGTCTCTTGTAAACAAATGAGATCGTAATTCAAAACAATATTTGATATTTCAGCAAACTTACCATGGCTTCCTCTACAATTCCACTGTAATATTTTGATCCCCATTGTAAAAGGAAAAAAAAGAAAATACCTGGTATAAGGATATACAGCAGAATGCTAGAACGTTTAACTTAACAGATTGCAACTAAGAGTTAGAACTATAATAGTAATACATTTATAGGCATAGTAATATAGAGTATTAAAAGTAAAGAATAAAACTAAATGATATATAATATATATATGAAAAGTAATTAATAAACAAGTTAATCTTAATAATTAAAATTGCAAATATATTCAAGAATCTCTTCTTTTAGACTAGAGAAATTCTTGTTTTCTCGAATTATCATGTATATGTCATTTAAAATGAGGCCTACGTTAGGTTGTGACCGAACATGCTCACAGAATTAATAAATTCTTAGAGAATCTTAGTATTTCCGAAGATTCCTTACTTTACACGGTCGCCAGGTCGGTGTACAGCCCCGCCGCCAGGGTGTGGTCACGGCCCTCTCGTCTTGTCGGCCGGATGATGTAATACGCCTACACGGCTTTGGAATGCGGAAGTCCTCGTTGTTTACGTCCACTCAGACTTGGCTGGGACCCCCGCGTCGATAGAATCCTCTGGGACGTCTCGCTACGTGGTGCGCGTCGGATGACGCAATCTCCCGCCACTAACGGATGCTCGCCCAGGATGGGAATTTAGGGTCGCACGAATAATTATAGGCTTCAGGGTTTTCACACAACTCGATTTATATTACATTCGCGCACACACTCACACTGCGGCTTCTAATCGCCCACGCGTGTGTCGTGATTCACTTGTCTACGCATCGCCTCTCGCATAGCGCACGCAGATCTCGCGATTTTATTACGCGCTCGCGATTAATAACAGCGCGGAAAGAATCTGCTGGCAAGGCTCGCGGGTTGTATCGCAGAACGAATTTGTCGCGCCCGTTACTGCCTGTGCACTAGACACGTAATTATACGTTAACAAGAACGCGCGGGAAAACGAACACGCACGCACGTCCGTCTCCCAAGACGTCTCGTTGCAGACTTTTATCGCGTCGGGACGCTGAGCCGCTTGTTCCCATGCATCCCTACCACTCGGTGCACCCCGATTGGCTTGTTGTTGTCAGGCTGTAGTCTGTCGCCAATCGGTGAGCATCGAATGGTATCTCACTCATACTCACTCTCGTTCTCGCTCGGATGCTGTGGCACCGCATGCGCACTGCGTTAGAAATCCACAGCGTCGAGCGAGTAATGTCGCAACGCTATTGGTGGCACAGGTCCGTTCACACGGACTGCCTTTATGGCTTAAGGTCCCCAAAATGATTAATTATCGTTTAAATTAAATGTATTGCCCAAATTGGCATTAAACAACATAAAATAATGAAAGAACATGCGCTCGCGTCAAGCGATATGCGCGTTAAACAAAATCACGGACCTGTGTCATTCATGAAGTGAACGCGCCTTAAGCGTCACTTAATAATTAATGTATAATATCAATTAACGCAGGATTATGCGTTGGTTACGTAAAACGTTCCGGTTCGCCTGTCGTAGCGTCGTAAACCTGCCAGAGAACGGTCGCGATTCCCTCCGGTCCTTCCGATATTGTTATTGTTATACACAGGTGGTAAATTGTATTCCACCATCGGATATTGAAGTAGAGGACTACTGTCTGGGGAATCTCGAGCGTTATCTCGCGATCTATGCGTCTCGCGTACATGATAATCGTATCGCGTATGTATGACCATGGGCAACCTAACCTCAATCTGTCAAAACGCCGGCTGCCTGATCCTCATGGGTCTTATGCCGCTCGCGGTCCTCGGCTATGTCTGTCTCTGTCTAGGAAGAGTACAGGAGTTTACTAGTGACGTTTTCGGAACGTGACAAATAATATATAGTATATAATTAAATAAAACTTTATTTACGGCATTGCCGTTTATTGCAAATATGAACTTATAATTATTTATGCATGCACGCACGCCGCTCACTCTCTCTCTCTCACGCATGCTCGCACGGCTCAGCGTATCACGGATAGAGTGTTTTAATCGGGCTTTAACGCGTTTATTTGCACGCACGACAAATAAATGAATATAATATACGCGCTGTTGCGCTTGAGATGCGCCGCTTACTATCACGACGCTTGTCGTATACAAAAATATGAACATTGGTTAACATGAATATATAAACCTTTATAAAATATATATATATGACGCGATTTTTGCTGTCGCAGTAACAAACTTCTTATAAATATAATAATCTTTACAAAACTTATGCGGACTTGCCGCTAACGCATATCTAATTGTAAATATTAAGAGAATATGATTAAATACATAATATGAACGGGTACGGTCTTGCCGTTATGAACAAACCTAAGATTAATATCTATCATCACAAGAAAGTGAATTTAATGTTAAACAAACTATATATATGCGGTCTTGCCGCTATAATAAAGTAAATATAATGAATACTGAAAATATTATTACAATATATAATGTGACTTTACTGCTAACGTTAAATATAATATGCGATCCTTGCCGCTGCAAACACAATCAATGAATATACTATTATTAATAAATCTAACGCGAATTTAACGCAATAATAATGCTACGCGGTTTCGCCGCTGCGAGTATACTTAATACTATCTAAAATATATTTATATAACTTAATCTACGCATAGTAACATCCACACACTGTATATATATACTTAATAATTAATCTTATGTATTTAAACTTAAAATTACACTGCACGGTTTCTAGTCTTTGCGCGCACAGAGTTTAGTTTCTATAGTCATCCTCCCTCGGCTCGTCCGTCGGTGCCTGGCTTGCTGGTTGAGTTAATATGTCCGAGTTGGGCGTCGGCGTTGTCCTCGGCGTTGGTGTCGGCCTCGGTGTCGGCGTCGGCTTCGGTGTCGGCGTTTGCTTTGGCGCCTCGTCCATCCTCGCCACGTTGATTCGGAGGTCTCGGATCGGTGCAGCGTCGGCTCCTGCTGGCGGCTGCAAGGTTGTCTTCTAATTTCTTGAAAATTTTCTTGTAAATTAAATGATAAATCGTTCCTGTTAATTATTGACATTCCCCCAAGACTGGAGACGGATTCACTAATATTTGAAAATTGTGTATCCCTATACAAATTTTTATTCTGATATACATTATCTAAACCTGGGTTAAGATTAAGGTTAGATGGGGGGTCTTTATTAGAAACAATGATTTTCTTATTAATATTAGTCAAGGAATCATAAGAGTTATGAGATCGAATAGTTGGGTCGCTATTGATACGTAAACGTTTAGGATTGTTTCTAGAAATCTTAATATCCTGTCTAATAGGATTATTACTGATTATTGGTTTATTTCTAGAGGCAGCAGCAGAATTTTGAGATACAGTACATACCTTCGGTTTGTGTGATAAAAGAGTAGACCCATTGAAGGACCAGCCCTTGAATGCGGCGGACTTAAAAGCGTTTTGAGCCATTAAAGGCGAAGTTATACCCTTAGCCTTCATCAGCTTGACAGCGTGTCTTCTGTCAGTATTGCAATAAGACATAATGGTATTAATTGTCATAAAATAATTAAAGACCGGGCAAGAAGTGTCAAATGCATGATGGCTACCCTTACAGTTAGTACATTTAACTGAAATACTATAGCAACCCTCAGTTTTATGTGCCTCATCACATCTGCTACAAGTGGTGACCCCTCTGCACGCAAATGCAGAGTGGTTCCACCTGGAGCAGACGAGGCATCTTCTGACTCTATTAACAAAAGACATGACAAGTCGTTTAACCCTCCAGATATTAATTGTCTCAGGTAAAAGTGATGACTCATCAGATTTTAATTGTCTGAGTATCAATCAGTTCATCTTGATTTAATGGATTTTTAGTTTTAAGTCTTTCAATTTTATATATTTTGGTAGGTTCTCCGGACCAAGTAATACCATTCAAGATATCTTAAATAGATAAAGAAGAATTCACATCCCGAACTATGCCAATCCTATAAATACAAAAATTAGGAATGTATGTCACTGCATCCTTGAAAAACTCAGCTGAAGACTTAACCATTTGATTAGCTTCTGAAAAAGAAGAAAAATTGATCTTAATTATGTTTTTCCCCAATCTTACGCTCTCACTCGCACACATCACTCGCACTTATCCCTCGCATGCTCTCACACGCACTCATCCCTCGCACGCTCTCACACACACACACACACGCACGCACGCACGCACGCACGCACGCACGCACGCACGCACGCACGCACGCACGCACGCACGCACGCACGCACGCACGCACGCACGCACGCACGCACGCACGCACGCACGCACGCACAGGCACGCACGCACGCACGCACGCACGCACGCACGCACGCACGCACGCACGCACGCACGCACGCACGCACGCACGCACGCACGCACGCACGCACGCACGCACGCACGCACGCACGCACGCACGCACGCACGCACGCACGCACGCACGCACGCACGGCACGCACGCACGCACGCACGCACGCACGCACGCACGCACGCACGCACGCACGCACGCACGCACGCACGCACGCACGCACGCACGCACGCACGCACGCACGCACGCACGCACGCACCACGCACGCACGCACGCAACGCACGCACGCACGCACGCACGCACGCACGCACGCACGCACGCACGCACGCACGCACGCACGCACGCACGCACGCACGCACGCACGCACGCACGCACGCACGCACGCACGCACCGCACGCACGCACGCACGCACGCACGCACGCACGCACGCACGCACGCACGCACGCACGCACGCACGCACGCACGCACGCACGCACGCACGCACGCACGCACGCACGCACGCACGCACGCACGCACGCACGCACGCACGCACGCACGCACGCGTGCACGCACGCACGCACACCGCATACTACCCATCGCATACTACCCACATCGCGTACGTATTCTCGTGCGCTCTCGCTCCTGCCCGTACGCCGCTATCTTTACACGTTCTCACTCTCCCTCATCGCGTGCGCTTTTACTTACATTGTGATATTTCTATTAAGAAAAATAGGTATATAAAATAAAGAAAAAATAGATAACATAAGTTTTTATTTTTTTAATGTTTAATTTATACATATAAAGACGTCTATCAAGCTGGAAGAACAAGGTCGTCGAAAATGAAAAACAATAGCATGAGAATTAGGTGCTTTTTAGGTGCTATTTAGGTGCTCCATTCCAAATTTAGGTGCTCTTCCCGTTTTTCCGGAAATTAAAATTATGCGTTGTACTGTCAGCTTGACGTAAGCTAGCAGCGCACCCAACTAATATCACTAAAAGAAGAGCCCTAAAAAAATCGAAAGGGTTCCATAATTAGGTGCTTTTTAAGTGCTTTTGAATGGTCAAGCTCGCGGAGTCGTATCACTACCCTTTCGCCCAAAAACACCCCCTTAACAATATAGATATCAAGAAAAAATGTTATAAATGATTGGAATAAAAAATAAATTTATATAGAAAATAGGTTTTATACACAAAATAAATTTATACAGAAAATAGGTTTTAATTAAGTGCCTTATTAATGTACCACCAGCGAATTAAGTGATCCACCCCTTAGTTAGCAGCGCACCCAACTAATGTCACTGAAGGAAGATTCCTAAATAAACCAAAAAGCTTTAACAATTGGGTGTACTTTTTAGGTGCTTTTGAATAATCAAGCTCGCGGAATCGTATCTCTACCTCCTAGTCCAAAAATACCCCCTTAACATCAGTATTAATAGAAAAATGCTATAAATAATTAAAATAAAAAATTGAGTGCCTTATTAATGTACCACCAGCGAAATAAGTGATCTACCCCTTAGTCAAAAAATCCACTCCCTACAATATGCCGCTCTTAATACTAGCTTACAAAATTAATATCTTTAAACTATTTTCATCTATCAAATCTGAAAGTACTTTATACAAATATACATACAGGGGGGGTTTAATGACAAGAAATTATAAGCTTTCAAATATTCTGTATCTCATTTTTGACATACATTATTAAATGTGGAGATTTTTTTTTTGTTATTTAGTTTTTTAGGTGATTTGGCCATATCGTCATATTCTAAAAGCGACATACTGTAGGGGGTGAATTTTTGGAATAAGGGGTGAACATTTAATTCGCTGGTGGTACATTAATAAGGCATTCAATTAAAACCTATTTTCTGTATATAAATTAATTTTTTATTTTAATTATTTATAGCATTTTTCTCTTGATACTGATGTTAAGAGGATGCTAAACTGCTCGTCAAACTTGATCGAGGTCGATAATGTAGAGTCATTTGGGCACGTTATTAACAAAATTTTGTATGTATTTCTTTTATAGATTTCGAAATCCTTTTCCAGAATTAATTGTGGAGAATTTTTAATTCTGTAAATGCAATAAAAAGTTGTACATTGGAACAAATTGTACAATTCTGACAATAAAACAGATAGGACCCTCTTAAACACCGAAAACTTTTTTTCTAAGGTTCCTAGGCTCATTCTAAAAGCACAGTATTGTTCTTTGCTGAAATGCCAAGTGCGCTCCAGGCTTATTTTATACGTACAAAGTCTAAAACTTTTATACGCAGCCAATGTTTTCACGAGTCGACTACAGAAGTCGATAACAAAACTATAATTTTCTAACTTTCTTTCGTTGTTCGTATGAAATTGATCGCAGCGCACCGCGTTATTATCTGTATTTTAATTTTGGAGAAGGATTTTCAATTCCATGCAATCAATAAAAAGATTTCGGTGTCCGAAAATTAATGATAAAACAGAGCAGTTTAGTATCCCCTTAAGGAGGTGTTTTTGGACGAACGGGTAGAGATACGACTCCGAGAGCTTGACCATTCAAAAGCACTTAAAAAGCACCTAATTATGGAACCCGTTCAATTTTTTTAGGGCTCTTCTTTTAGTGATATTAGTTGGGTGCGCTGCTAGCTTACGTCAAGCTGGCAGTACAACGCATAATTTTAATTTCCGAAAAAACGGGAAGAGCACCTAATTTTTGAATAGAGCACCTAAATAGCACCTAAAAAGCACCTAATTCTCATACTATTGTTTTTCATTTTCGACGACCTTGTTCTTCCAGCTTGATAGACGTCATATAAAGCGGTATAATAATTTTTCTCTTACATACTAAACACTAAAGCCAAAAACTCACAATCGAGAAGCCGATGTTTATTAAAGACGCTGCTTGCGCGTATCGCGTTAGATACTTGATCGGGGTTCTTTATGGTGGATGCAATATAGAGAATTGCGTAAACTGCATATCAACATTATCAGTAATTTTAATTAGTCGATCGAACATTAAATCTACACAACCGTCCAGATCGAACATACGACGTACGGTCGACTCGGTCATTATCATGCGTACGTTTTGTGATTCCAAACGTATAAAGTTAACCTCACTGATTATGCAAATTCTGGCTGTTAGCGGTCCAACGTTAATAAAATTGTACAAGTCTTTATAGTCGGTGCGAAGCAGATTCAGAACGTTTTGTCGCTGTTCGTAAAGTCCCTTCCATGTTTCGAGAGACATTATAAGTTCGTTCCCCCGATGATCTCCTATGGCGATTTCCACGTAACTCGGCGGACCAACGTTGATGCCAATCTCGAGATATTTGTACCCCGTACTCGTAAGCGCGTATCGTCTGCTTAGTACGCGAACCGCGCGACGCTCCGACGTACTGTATAAAAAATAATATAATAATAATAAAATATAAATGTTATAATATAAAAGTTGAAAAATAAAAAGAATTTTAAAAAATCAAACTTACACGTCGCATTTCTTCTCGCACGATATAGTATCGTAGCAACGCTTCGTATCACTGCTGCTTTCTTTGGCGGAGAACATTTTGTTCGAGCGGCTGACGCAATACTGATCGTACGAAAAAATAGTTCGACTTATAAGTTACGATAGAGGGGAAATTTCTTCGAGTAGAGGGAGAAACAACGTTGAATATCTTCCCTTTAGGGAATAATCTCGAACGTGTCGTAACACGTTCCGACTCAAACATTAGAAAACGCTAAAAGAACGTTAAAAATAACGTAAACAGATTCCGACAGGGTTAATAGGGGTAATAAGAGACAGGAGTAATAAGAAAAAAACACTATATTTATAAAAAACGCATGTTTATTGATGACAATGCCACCAATTGAATATTTTAAATACATTTTGTAAAGCGCAATTTGTTGAATGATGTGCACAACGTAAAGTATGCGTAACGTCCATCTCGTTTAAAGATCTTATATCGTCATAATGCGCCTCGATATTTTCAACGTATATGTCTTCTTTCGTGTCATCCAGAAGCAAATTCCGCAGCCATTCTCGTTTCTCGTGTCCCTTGACGTATATGACGGGCGGTGTTTCGTTCCTAGTCAGCGTCGTTGTAATCAATTTCTTAGCTCTGCTGTATGGGATCGTTCCGCTGTTCCATCGTAATCCGTGATGATGCGTAAGCAACCACGATGCTTGGCGTTTGTCTGCGTTATTGAGTCGATGCCACGGTACGGGATTTCGAAAAATGTAATGCGAGAGAATGAATCCATCTCTGAAAGCAGTAAACTCCTTAACGATAAACTTTCTTCCAACGATAAAACCTTGCAGGTCCACGAACGTTGTTATAGACATAATGAGCTCTCTATCGATAATCGAGAAGACTGCCCTCAATTTTTGGCGCATCGTAGGTTTATATATCGTCTTATTTCCACCCCCTCTCCTTTAATAATGTATAGCGAGACAACGTTCTTAGGTGATAATTACGAATGGACCTTTTTGCCGAAAATTCGCAACAGTTTAATTCGGCTCGAGATAATCGTATCCGTAATAGGTTTTACAGAAACGTACGTATGTGTCGTAGAGAATCGACCATCTGTTTTTATCAAAATCCAGATTCATATCGTCGTACGGATAACATTCTGAGTTTAGATACAGTTTCACGTTTGGCAGTTTACAATGATCGAATCGGCTCGTATCCTCGAGCATAACGTTCTTCCGACCAGCCTGCAGAGCGAAGATGACGTACCGCGGCTTCTCGAGTTGAGTAGCGGTCTTGATAGCCCACGAGTGTTTGGTCGTGCGCTGCAATAGCGGAAACTCGTATAAATCCCACGAACGAAAAGCCATGCTCAGGTATCGTCCGCTTTCCAGAGTACGCAGCATCACCAGTTTATTTATCTCGTTCAGCAGGACGTTCTTGTTGCGATCAATCTCTACACCGTCGAGCTCGTATCGAATCTCATCGAACATGAACGCGATGCAATTATTTCCCAATATCACATCCCCGCAGCTGGTTTTTTTATCGTAAGTTTTCCCTCAACGTATAGAAAACTTTGAGATGGTAACGTGTATAAATCTTGCTGTTGTATAGGTATTCTTATCTCGTCGCTGTGTTCGAACGTTGTATTGGCGAACGGATTGTACGTGTGAGTCTCGATCTTGACGATGCAATCGTCAAAGATCGGCTCGTCTTTGATGTTTAAAAGGTCTATCATTGTCGCACCGCGAATCCCAGAGATTTCAAAAATTCAACGTTTGACGCGGTGAGCTTCTTTTTCTTGGAACAACTGGATTATTGAATATTATCAAAAGGTATAGCAGAAATATCGGATGACTGTTGTAACACGTTGATGTTTTCGTTGTAAAGATGTTTGTGTTTATTTTTCTCGCGCGTTCCGACGCGTTTAGTACGAGCATTTCACGTTCACGTTATCGTTGCAGTCGTCGTCGTCGCACGTGCAATCTGACGGTAATTTCTTCTCCTCGAAATCAAGCAATCGTCCGTTCTGATCGACGACGCGTATCGTCAGATCCGTAACGCTCCGCGCGATGATCGGCAGGTAAATGATCTGCGACGGTCTTTCCGAAATCTTATATCCAGGTGACACGTTCGGCGAAAACTCATGTATCACGTGCACGCTTTTGTCGTTGCTGTACGCGCCCGCGGTCACGTTGCACTCTACGCGGATAATGTTCACGTTCATCATTATATTGATCGACACGTCTGACTCGTGCCATTTTCGCGATTCCAGTATACGCTTCGACGTGAATCCCAGCAGCGAGCCGATATTGTTGGATTTACCAAAATTTATTTTGTATGCGCATCTGATCTCACATCTCATCGTATTGTAGTTTGCGCGGATCGTTATCGGGTCTTCATCCCCAGCATTATTGTCTTTAATCGCAATGTCACCGCGCGTAACGTTTAAACGAGCCTCGTCGCGTCGCGGACGTATTTGTGAAATCTCGCGTTTTAAAAACTCATTTATGGCATGCAGCTTGTACGATCCCTCGGGAATCATAATCTCCACGTTGTCTTTACCAAAGTAAAATTTATTGTTTGAAGCATTCACATTCGGTATCGTGTTATATGTTTCAAAGATCGCTAGACCGAGCTCGCAGTTGTCGTCGTGGGAGAATCTATAGTGGGAGAGTACCTCGCTGTCAGAATGCTGCTCTTGCCGCTCAGCGTAAGCGTCAGCGACATGTTTGAACGAATACTGAGTTTAAACAGCGCAACGTCAGTCTTTAAATCGAGTGTAAAAATAGCAGACAAAGTTGTCCGCAAATGCTCTGATCGTAGATTTGATAGGACGTTTGATTGTTTTCTATTTTTGTCACACCGTCTCCGAAATATCGTACGAGTTCTCTAGGTGATTTCCGAAACTATCGAAATACATCACGTGATTGTCTCTCTTTGCGTACGCTACCCAGTGAGTACCGGGACCCGCCGCATCGTCCAGGTTTACGATACCGCTTTCATTTAGACGCGCACCGCTTATCGGTAACGCGTTACGCATAAACACTCCTCTGAAATATGAAATACGCATACGAATAGCCAAATGATGTAATTGCACGTTTGTCATCGCACCCACGGGTATTTTTAACGCCTCTTTGAAGTATTTTTTCTTTTCGCTTTTACGCCTTTTCCGTACTTGTATGGGGCGAGATACAGCCCTCGTCCGCCTTTGTACGGCGCGAGATACACTCCGCGACCTTCCATCGCGCGATTGTCACGTTGCAGCTCCTCGAGTTAACGTCGCGTGGCTTTGCGGTCGTTTACCGCCTTTGCCACGCCGGCCGCTCCGCCGATCAATGATTCGAGCGCGCCTAATATCGGTAGAATCGGTAATGCACCGCCTCGTTTTGCTGCCGGAAGTATACGTTTTTTTTTCGTCGTCGTCTTTTTCTTCTTGCTCTTTACGCCCATATCGATCTTTGTCTTGGCTTTCATAGCTGCCCAGACGACAGCAGCGGCGGCTCTTTCTCCGAGAGCCGAATCTTTCGCGATTACGCGTTTTCGTGCTTTGTTGGCGAGTATCTCGTCCGCTGCGTGTCTGTCGGCAAGCTCGTTGCTTCGAGAATACGCAATATCGTGTTCGCGGCACGCCGCGTCCGGTAGATTTATACCCTGATCGCCTCTAGCTAATCGCTTTTCCAAGTGCATTCCCGGCCCGCAAAACTGATGATAGCCAGGGATGTGTAACTCGAAGGGAAGCGCGTTTATCGCGCGATTCAACAGATAACCGCAGCCGCTTTTTACCGATTTGTTCGTTGCGAAAGCTGACATTCGTTACAATTCTTGATCAACGGTGCGGGGCCGTCGATGTGCGTTTGCTGCCACGGTTGATTGTAATGCTTGTTACAGCGACGATAGCTTCGAACCTCTTGATCCGCTTTTAAATGTTCCGGAAGCTTGTTCCACACGTGTTCGATATAGTTGCCGCACTCGCGTAACAGAACGATCTTTGGCACAAACTGTAACTGCTCTGCGCTTAAATCGAGAATATTGGAGGGATGCGATAGTACGAGATACATCTTTGATACTGAGCGATGCATAACTTTGCGCTCGTATAAATAGCCGTTTGATCCCATCCCTTTACCTAATATAAAAATAAGGTTTGTGCAACAACCTGATAAGCTAGTAAAAAAATGTGTGCGTAAAAATCTGTAAAAGGTATAAAATATTTTTCAAGCGTTAGTGAAGCGTACGACGAAGACGTGATTTTACGCGTCTCCAAGAGTTATAGTTTTCTGTAGTATGGGAAAAGTGAAGTGGTTTCATTTGTTTGGAAATTCGACGAGAAAAGTGTCGTCCAGATCAGACAGCATCGTCAGTTCAGTTCGAAATTTCTTCAAGTAAAGAAGTGAAAATGCATTTCCAAAAATATATTTACAACAAAGATACCATGGCTAACATTGTAAGTATTTTATTTTAATATTTAAAAATTTTTATATTATTTATATTCATTTATATTAATTATATAATAAAAATATTGATCTATTTTATTTATTTTTTAAGGTGCCTTTGTTACGGAGAAGCGCGTATTACGCTACCGGATCGCCTGCCGGCTCTGGAGTACGTGAGTACCCGAAGTCGCCAGGCTTCGAGGACGGCGCGACGACACCCAAAGACCCGGATTTAAGATCGACCCGGAGACATACGTCGAGCTGCCTGCAATTGTCGTAAATACTTTTTTTTTCTTTCCTCGAAATATATACCTAGTTTTTTTTTGCTAATTGATATTTAATTGTAATTTGTATGCTGTTTCAGTGTCTGTGTTTCAGAAATAAAATAACACCTACAATGATTCGCCTTCCGGGATATATGGATATAACGGAACACAAAATGATGGTGCAATCCGATCGCCGAGTGGAACGGATGTACCAAGATTGGTATTGGGGGGGAGCGTCTTAACAACGGCGCCGACGATGACGATGACGATGACAATGATAATGATGACTACGACGACACCGTCACCGATAGCGACGACAATATTTTTAATTTAAGATTTTTATTTGGTTTGGAGGAACCAAAAAAAGATATTAAATATATAGAAGAAGACTGGGAGTATGACATTTTTGTAAATATTGTTTTAACTTATATTAATAAAATTTATGATAGAGAATAAAAAATTTATATATTATATATATCATATATTATATCATGTATCATATCTTATATTATATCTTATATCTTACATTATATATTTTATCTTATATTTTATCTATGTATTCTAAATATTTTTAAGTATTTTTTTAGATAATATTAATATTGGTATATTATGGATCATTTTTAATCCTGCGTTCTCTTTTCTCCGAACGTCTTTTCCTCCTCTAACACGCACGCACACACGCACACACGCACGCAGGCACACACGCAGGTACGGGCATACAAGCACAGGCAGCAGGCAGACAGGCACGGGCACACATGTAAGCACGGGCAGCACGCAGGCACGGATGCTTGCACGGACACATATACAAACGTACATACATACACACATGCGCACATTTGCCATAGAATGTATGCTGCACTCGTACACATATAAAAAGGGCGTTCGATCATACTCTCTAGCCAGATTAACAAAACATGAGATTCGTGCAACAGCCGTTGACAATACGTGTTACAAATTACGACGATAAATTGCAACTAATGGGGGACAGCGGGGAGAGATGTAAGCATGGCGCGATGCTGCCGAATACTATACGCGCCATTATTTGCGGTCCGTCGAATTGTGGTGAAACTAACGTTCTCATAAACCTGTTGGAAAGTCCGCACGGTGTACGTTTCGAAAACGTGTACGTGTATTCGAAATCGTTGCAACAGCTGAAATATCGTTATCTGGGGAATTTGTTGACTTCGATCGATGAGATAGGTTATTTTACATTCTCCAATAACAGTGACGTCATTCCGCCGAGCGAAGCGCATCCAAACTCAATTTTCGTCTTCGATGACGTTGCGATAAGCAGGATGTCGTGAGAGAATACTTTTCAATGGGCAGACACTCGAACGTTGACTGCTTCTATCTCTGTCAGTCGTACGCGAGAATACCCAAACATCTTATACGCGACAACGCAAACCTGCTGATCCTATTATTTAAACAGGACGGTACCAACTTGAAACGCGTGTACAACGATCACGTAAATACTGACATGTCGTACGATGTTTTCAGCAAATTATGTAGCGATTGTTGGCAGCGTGATTATGGATTTCTAGTGATAGACAAAGACAGTGCGCTTGCTAACGGACGATACAGAAGAGGATTTAATGAGTTTGCAATACCGCAAAGTAATTAGTTATCATTGATATTTCGTCGGGGGTAAAACGATTGACATGGCTAAGAACAAAGATACGCGTGAGCGCGAAAAGATTGCTAGAGAAATTGAGAAAACGAGCGAATCGATCCGAAAGAAACATCGCGCTTTGAAAACCGATAAGATCGAGGAGGAGATCGCGACCAAGAGACACTTTGAACCGCTAATCGAACCGCTACAAAAGATTGTAGACAATTCTGGCGTGATAAAGGACGAGCCGTGTGACAATGACGCAAGCGTCGAAACATCGTTCACCCGTAAACGTGAGAAGGAAGAAAGGGAAGAATATGTCAGTAAGAGAAAACGGTCGAATGTCTCATTCGATCTCTTCGCAACACCTCAAACATCTAGTTATTTACCAATTTCAAACGATATACCAATGATAACCTTCACACCGCGTCCCACAACCGTACAACCGATAGAATCACTTGAGAATGTTTTCGAAACGATGGACGACTCACTCGCGACGATTGTTCGAAATCAGTTACAAACATCGCAAGGACGAAAATCGTTGCAAGCTCAATTGGGCCCGCTTGGTCAAAAATTTGTCGGGGCTGTCCTGAGCGGTAGTGGAGAGAGCGATGTAGACAACATATACGGTGTTCGTCTCGAGAAGAATGGAATAATGCTCGGTAATAAACATTTCGATGTGGATAACGAGGATAACATAATTATTGATAATGTACGTTATGTCGGTACACCCGGTCTTTACGAATTGATCTTCAAGAAAATCCCCGACGATGACATCTACACAGATGATAATATGCAAAAGTACAAAAGCATATTGTTTGCTACAAACATGCATAGACGTAATTACACCAAGAGCAGTCAATTATGGAGCAACAGAGGATACAAGTACAAACACCTAATCGCACCGTTGATATCGATCAAACCTACGCCAAAAAAGAAAAAATCCGGAAAGGGATTACCTCACGCTATGACGTTAAATGATAACGAGATCGATTATGTACACTGGGACGATCTCAACGAGCTGGTAGATCGTTTGCGGTTGCTCGAAGCATCACGTCGAGCCGGTCATAACGCGTATGACAACGAAATGTTGTCAATTATCGAAGAACTTCACGAGGCGGGTATTATTATAAATTAACTCGCGTATCCGCGAAACGAGTCAGTCGATCGATTGATGTCACTCATATCGTATCAAAGTCAGAAACAATGAGTAATAACGAACGGCGAAGAGACGGTTACGAACGTTTAACAAATGACTTCGAGCGGTTCCTGAATCAACAACGGACGGTTCAGAAACGTCTGTCGGATAGCTATCGAACGGTGCAGGATCGTTATCAAACAACTCGGGAACGATTGTCGGATGGTTATCGAACAGCTGTAAATCAGGTCAGAAATAGTTACGAACGAATATTTAATCGATCGGTACCGGAAGACAAAGAACCACTGCTGAAAGACAGTAGAAAACAGTAATAAACAACAATACAAAAGTGTAACAAACGTGAAAGAACGGCAACGGAACAGGGAAAAAACAGGAAAAAACAGGAACGGAACAGGAAAAAACGGGTACAGAACGGGTACAAAACGAGAAAGAACGGGAACGGAACGGCAAAAAACGGGAACGAAACAGGAAATAACGGGTACAGAACGGGTATAGAACGGGAACGGAACGGGAAGAAACGGGTACAGAACGGGTATAGAACGGGAACGGAACGGGAAAAAACGGGTACAGAACGAGTACGAAACGGGAAAGAACGGGAACGGAACAGGAAAAACGGGTACAGAACGGGAAAAAGCGGGCGCGTTATTACTTAATCAATAATAAAGTATAAAACATGAGACCGTCGAAATCAAATATTAGTTCCGAAAGGCAACGACTCGCCGAGGAACTGCATGCTCCGGCGAGAAGAAATTTTCCACGAAGACGCGTCATAGTTCGGGGCTACGACGATCTATGGCAGGCCGATATTGTTGAGATGATTCCATACTAACGTTTTAACAGGGGTTGCCACTACATACTCACCGTCATCGATGTGTTGAGCAACACGCCGTTCCGCTCAAGAGCAAGGGTGGAAGCGAGACGGCCGACGCTATCTCTGAAATAATTCGAGAGAGCGGAAGATACCCGAAAAACTTGCAAATCGATAAAGAAAAGGAATTTTACAACACTAATGTGCAGAAAATACTTAAAAACACGACATTAATCATTATTCCTCGTACTCGGTAATGAAGGCATCGGTCGTCGAACGGTTTAACCGTACGCTGAAAAACGACATGTGGAGGATGTTTACGCTCAACGGCAATTATAAGTGGATTGACCTGTTACCGGATCTCGTGTCGAATTACAATACTCGGAAACACCGAACGATCGGTATGTGACCCATCGACGTAACCCCCGCTGTAGCCGAAAGACTCTTGGATACGGTGTACAGTTCGATAAAGATTGCAGGTCTGGCGAAATTTAAAGTCGGTGACTCTGTACGCGTGAGTAAATTCAAGACGATCTTTGAAAAGGGTTACACGCCGAATTGGAGAACCGAGGTGTTTAAAATTATTAAAGTACAACGTACCAATCCCGTAACTTATCTACTCGAGGATTATCGTGGAACATCTATAGCTGGAGCGTTCTACGAGCACGAGTTGCGTCGCGCAACTCACCCTGACGTATTTCTCGTGGAGAAAGTATTGCACAGGAAGGGAGACAAGGTCTATGTAAAGTGGTTGGGATTCGATGGATCGCACAATTCGTGGATACACAAAGACAATGTTATTTAAGGGGATACTAAACTGCTCTGTTTTATCATTAATTTTCGGACACCGAAATCTTTTTATTGATTGCATGGAATTGAAAATCCTTCTCCAAAATTAAAATACAGATAATAACGCGGTGCGCTGCGATCAATTTCATACGAAAAACGAAAGAAAGTTAGAAAATTATAGTTTTGTTATCGACTTCTGTAGTCGACTCGTGAAAACATTGGCTGCGTATAAAAGTTTTAGACTTTGTACGTATAAAATAAGCCTGGAGCGCACTTGGCATTTCAGCAAAGAACAATACTGTGCTTTTAGAATGAGCCTAGGAACCTTAAAAAAAAAGTTTTCGGTGTTTAAGAGGATCCTATCTGTTTTATCGTCAGAATTGTACAATTTGTTCCAATGTACTTTTTATTGCATTTACAGAATTAAAAATTCTCCACAATTAATTCTGAAAAAGGATTTCGAAATCTATAAAAGAAATACATACAAAATTTTGTTAATAACGTGCCCAAATGACTCTACATTATCGACCTCGATCAAGTTTGACGAGCAGTTTAGCATCCTCTTAAGCCATATAAAATTGTTTTTATTATAATCATATAAAAATACAATGTAACCATATAAAGATAAAATACATTTTTTTAAAATATATCTCAATAGCTTCTTTATTATCCCTTTCCAATACATTCTTCTTCTTATTACTAATACACGTTCTTGATATAAAATACATACTATAAGATGTCTATAATGCATAAAATATAATCCATAACGCATTGTTCTTAGTATTAATTCACACACTTTTTTTTTAAAGAAAATAATACAAAATGCATATACTATGAAATATAAATTACAAAAGTATAAAAAATACATAAAATGTAATATATGTGTATAATTTAAAATACATGAAGCGCTAAATGTAAAATTATAAAATAAGTGTAAAATGTAAAATACGTAAAAAATGAACTATAAAATATATGAAATGCGAGATGTAATATTAACAAATATATGTAGAATATAAAATACATAATCGCAAAACTATAAAACAAAAAAAACACAAAATGAGAAAATATAAAAGTATAATGTTACAAAGGTATTCGATAATGTCCCCACAGTAACGTCTCGACCGAATCAGGTACGAGATATCTCTTGTCGTCGTACGGACTTAGAGCAATTTTTGTTTCGGACACCGTGTATACTTCGTGCAGCTTAGAACTTATACACGACTGGCGACGCGTCATTTCGATCTCTTCGTGGAGACAGCGGGTGTAATCGTCAAACGTTATGGTTCGCGCTACTACGTTATTCTTGACACCTTTCGCTTTTTTAGTGTCCTTTTTTCCGTCCACTCTCAACGCGTACATTTTTGCCCCGAGTCCGACAAACTCGGTCATTATCGCGCCATTGTTCTCATCTTTCATTAGACCCGGCACTTTCTTATTCTCGAGAGGTATACCGTATGCGTTGTTAACCGGATAATCGCTCATGTCGAATCTATGAATGTCACGCTTCACGTTTTTGTAAATATCTTCGCATTCGACGTGACATATAAGACTGTCGGTATCTGTGTACATAACTCTACATTTACTACGATATAGAGGCTGCATATACTCGTGGTGAAATTCGTATAGACGTTTTAGAAATATCGAGGATACTCATGCCTACGTAAATCGGTTTATATAATTTCACCTCGAGATTACGCAGTTGAACGGCGATTAGATTCTCCGAAAAAATGCTACGACTGTGAAAATTAGGTTTTGCTATCATTGCCTCCGCGCCGTACCGACCCTCCCATCTTGTTAATAATTTAACGTTAACGTGATTGCGTACGTTTTCCATTGTTTTTCTGAAAACTGCATTGTTCATTAATTTATATAAATTTTTTTCAAAATCGTTTTTAGCGCGCATTCTAAATTGCGTATTTAATTCTATGTAATCGCGAAGCCATGCAGATTGAGCAAATTGTAATATACGATGTATTTTCGTTACGCGAAAACCGTGGCGCGGGCACTGTTGCAGGTTACGGTAATGAATAACATAACGCTTCTTGTCACAGAGCGTCGCTAAAAGTTTATCTTGACGCGTACCGGGCGGTTTGTCACGCGTCGGGCAGAAGGGCAGGTCAGTGTGTGTCGTGAAAGTCTTGAGGATACTCGAGAATGTATCCCGTGGGTGAATCCGGAGCGATTGCGTTCACGTTAAAATTCGAAACGTCTTCGACCCATTGAAATTCGGTATAGGGTAACAGCTGACACATTGCCCAGCCGTATAAATTATTAACGTCAAAGTACATAAGGTACGACGATGGTTTCGACGGGTCGTACGACTGCATGTACTTGTTGTTAGCCTGTGCGTATCTGCTGGAACATTGACTTAGACCGCCACGTATACCGCGTTCAATATACATTACCATGTCAATGTCGGTAAGCAGTTCAAAAGTAACTTTGGTATATTTTAACATCGCATCCCACGTATATCCAGGGAGAATGTATAATGCGCGGGATCGAGACCGTAACTTTCGATACATTTATCGCGGAAATTTTCAAAAATATCGGCTAACAACGATACATCCGTTTTTAAATACAGATCACTGTATTCACCCAGCGTTCGAATTGAGAACCGATGCCATACGTTGACAGCGTGTGCGTAATCGCTCTCGGATACTGTGTTAGAGGTCAGAGAACTGTAAAACGATTCGCGCGGTGGTAAACACGTGTCCTTTAATTTTTCGATGCAGTCAACGTACTCGTATGGAAATACACCCTTTCGAGTCAGTAAATTAAAATCTTCGTCGGATAAGTGTGCAAATTTAGACCGAACAATTTTTAATTTATCGGTGCTAAGATTTTGATTCCTCCTGGTCCTTTAAACCTCATGTTACTGCGAAATGTCGTGCAGCTTTCTCTCGGCTACGCCTCCTTTATCCTTTCCGTCACATCCTCTCATCTTCTCAAAAACTTGTTGTTTCTCAATCCATGATTGTCTCCCTGTTCGACTACGCTGATGTCGTTTATGCACCTGCTCTCACCCAACATCTATCTGATCGTATTCAACGTGTCCAAAACTCTTGTCTTCGTTTTTCCTACGGTATCCGCAAGTTTGACCATCTTACTCCTCTCTTCGACAGCTCAGGTTGGCTCAGAATGCGTCCTCGCTATATCCTCCACCTATGCTGTCTCGTTTTCTCTCTTCTTCGCTCCAATTCTCCTCCATATCTTAGGCGGCTTCTTCAACTCACTTCCGAACTCCATTCAGACTCAGCGCCTGACACTCGTCACAATCACCTTCTGTCTTTCCCCACTCATCACTCCTCTAAATTTCGTACCTCCTTCTCTTATATCGCTGTGTACTATTATAATCAGCTTCCGCTGTCCATAAAATCCAATACCTCCCTTCTTTCGTTTCGTAAAGAAGCTGCCCGCTTCATCTCATCATCCTCCTTCTCTCTCAATGTTTAAACCTGTTTACTTGTTTTGCGTCGTTTTTCTATGTATGCGTATTTTCAATTCTGTCGGCTGAGTCAGACTCTATTTTTGAATTTTGTGTACTTTATTTATTTTTTTTTACTATTAACTTGCGCTTCTCTTTCTTGTTTCTCATGTGTTTCTGGAAGGCTTCATAGCAACATTCTTTGTTGTAGCCTCTCCTATTGCTTGTACATGCTCTGTAACTTTCCTATTGTATTCTAGCTGTTTTGTTACCAAGCAATAAAGTCATATATATATATATATATATATATATATATTGTGACGTGGTAGCTCAGCTGCCACGAGTAGCAGCGTTCCTCCCCCGTCACAGGCTGCGAATTCGCGCCGTACGGGAAAATAGGCGAGAGGCGAGAGGGGATCTCCATGGGGAACCGCGACAGACCTAGCGAGCGTAGCATTAATTTCTTATATTTTTGATTTCTTTGCGCGGCGGCCGTCTTCCGATGGAATGCGGCGAGAGAGCGAGAGAGGAGGAGAGAGAGAGCGACAACGATGCGGGGAAGGAGGAAGGACGCCACCGGTGCCCGGGAGAGACGAGCACGCGGCCCGCACGGGGATTCGGCGTGGCCCTGAGAGAGCCACGGCCGGAGCCTAAGGCGGCGGTGCCCGCCAACACCACGGCGGAACATCTCGGAGGGCTGTGGAGGAGCCCGGATGGGACCAAACGCGTCGAGGGAGGCGGCAAGTCCTCTCGCGAGGAACGGAGGTCTCCGCGGGCGCTGCCCCGGCTCGGGAAGTGGCCCAGCGGGAGAAAGAAAATTTTGCGGGGGGCCTGCGAGGCCCCCGGAAGGATTATGGCGCGCACGTCCCTGCGTACGCAGGACTGCGTGCCTTGCAGCAATTGGGTCGCGGCGCGGAAACAATGCGCATGACTGAACGGGGGGTCGCGGCGTCGATCCGGGATCGACCGCGATCCACCCCGCTTTTGCGTGCGAGCGGTCCCGCCGTTAAATTGCGTGTCGTGTCCCTGGTGAAGTATCGGTGTGGCTTGTGCGAGGCCTCAACCAGGGCAAAGGGACGAGACTGGAGACGAGGGAGGACGTCGCCAGGACATTATCGGTGAGGTGGCCTGTCAAGATAAGTTACTGTGAGCGGTTGCCGGCCGGCGAGGTGTTCCCGGGCCCGTTCTGCATCCGCTTTTGTGTTGGTGCGTGACTCGCGTGGACCGCAGGGCGGTCATACGTTCGTGTCATTAATTGGGAATATATCGGATGCAAGCGGGCGGGACGCCGAAGCGCCGAGCCACGGGGAGGACGATCGTGAAGACGCGCCACGGGGAGGACGATCGTGAAGACGCGTGGGTTCCGTCGGAGATTCCCCTCGACCGTGCACGCCGCAAAGCCCTCGCGCGAGCGAGTATCGCGTCGCGAGTAGCGGGTGGACGGGACTTCCGGTTTCGCGACGGTGTGTAGTGCGGTAGCGGCCGGCGATTATTGTGTGACCCCCGCGAGACACGCGGTCGCGTTCTCTAGTTGCCGGGAGTGTCGGCACGTTCGAACGTCCGAAATTAATGTGCGCGGAAGATTCCATCGTCTGTCCTTGTCGGCCGCGTGCCTACCGCGGGAGCTTCCCGCGTATCGTTAGCGTCTCTGTTTGGTTTGATTCGCGCCGGGGCGCCGCCTTGTCGGAACGCCGCATGCCGCGTCCCGCGATATTATTGTTTCTGTCTGACTATTAATCTCAATAAAGTTCGTTACTTGTTACGTTCGGAGTCTATTTTTCTAGTGTGTCGTCCACCACTTCGTGTCACCGCATTCGCCTGCTCCCTTACGCTTCACCCTGCCCCTCTACCGTTAGGCAGAGCTGGTCGAGATTGTCGCGCGAGGATCGAGGACACCTTGGCGTAACGATTTTCGCGAATTGACGCGTCGTCGAGCGCGTCTGGCGCCCAACAATTTCTCGCGATAGCGTGTGGCTGAGATTCGAGCGCGACAAACACGGCATCGGGGGTATCGGTTACCCAGCCGGTCTTATTGTTTTGCCCGCGGCTTTTCCGGTCAGGAAAAGTCGTGACAATATATATGATGCTAATTTTTCGAGACTTGTGTTTAAAAATTTGTATGAATCTATGAACCGTAACTTTATGTAATTGTGGGGAACTAATTTATCAGCGGTACTTATAACATGTTTTGTGAAAGAAATATATTTTTCTTTCGTGATTGGAAGCACGTCGTGATTGGAAGCACATATTTCCTTTAAATACTGCCGCTATTTTCTTAATAATAAAATGTGAGTCGTATCCGAATAAATTATGAAAGACCACCGGTATGTATGATACATTTCGATAAAATAAGTTGCAAGAAGAATGCGCGGGACCGGTCAGATGACAATGATCGCGCACCCGTTTATCATTCGGCTCGAACGGTTTTTCACAAATATGACAACGCGTTGTACGGTACACCTCCCATTGCTCTTTCGTTAAAGTTATCATGGGGACATTGGCGGATAAACAAACCTTAATATTATGGGCTAATTTTTCTAATTGCTTGGCGAACCATGACACGCAATCGGGATCGCGATGAAACTGGTACGCGGAAAACGCGTCGTCGTACGAGCATCGCACGTAATATCCGATACTGATTACCTCGTGATGCTGGTATGTGTACGACGTTTGCTCCGTATCGTGTTGCGTCTTCCGCAGCACACATTCCAAGTCAGCGTAGACGACGAAGGGCACTCGCTCCTTGTAGTTTACGTTGCGGAAGTTTAGCCATTTGTCCTTTTCAGTGGGCCATGTGATAGCGCAGTCGTTTATATTCCGACAGTCCACAGCGTGTGATTGCAGTCTCTCACATGATGGAAAATAGTGCAAGCACTTGTAATAAAAAATTTTAATTACTTTTTTTTGTAAGATAACGCGAGAGTATTTTTTTCTTTTATAATATACATACCGATCGCAAATGTATACTTTTCCATACTTTCACTTGCGAGCTCACTAGACGAGACAGATTCCTGATGCATGCAAAGTGACCCACGCTGTCTTCGCGCGAATCTTGCACGTACAGAAGATTGGCGTGCTTCTCCCTTTTGTCGTTGGAAAGCCGCAGCGGAAGAATCTTTAGCATCGTCATTTCCTTTCTGATCTTGTAGATGTTGACCGACACATCGTTGAGTCTCTAAAATTTCCCAATGTCCTTTAGTGTAACGGGAAACTCGATGTCGTCGAACTTTAAGACCGTCGTATAATGAGGGTACGACGACTCCCGATATGGATGTTCTTTAGCAGGGTGCAGAGCGGCGACCACTGAGCACGCGAAGCAAGCATTGTCCTTCGAATTAACGTTCACTACCGCTTTTCTCAAAATTATTTCTCGCGGCAATGTTACGTAACACCCCGCGTGTAGAGGATTGTACTTGTTCACGTTTATAATTAAATTTAATATACCCGAAACTCCTCGAGCGAGGCTAGCGTGGGCTCGATGACGCACCGCTCGTATCACTCGTTCAAGTCTGACGTTTGAAATAGTTCACAATTTTTCGTAGTGATGCTCTTGTTGGCACGTTTTTCACCCGTTACGAACTCACTATTAAACGCGGTGTTCACTTTCACACTACCGTGTGTTTCTAGAGCGTCCCACACACGCTCGAGCACTATACTACCAGCATCTTCGAGAAATTGCCGCGGCTCGACATAGTCTGCGTTAATTATCGCACAGGTCAGAACACGATTCTCGAACGCGGTATCTATTTCTCGCCATACGAGTCTCTTCGCGTTATCACTCGCATAATTACCGCCGACGTGCATGAAACGTTTCTGCAGTCGCGTCTTTTCACCCTCGAGTCGCGCGATTCTAGCCACCAACGATTGTCTTTGTCCGACGGTGAGCCGAGGATGCTTGACGCTAAGTTCCTCGAGCTGTTGTATACACTCGTCACATCGCTGTAACCACGCGAAACACTCGGCTAAGGTAGCGACTCCGTTTGCTTGCTCCAAGAGCTCACGTTCCTCTTGGTTAAAATTATTCTCCATTTTTTTTATAATGTCTTTTTAACACTGTTTTAAAACAACACCGCACAATCTTCAACAGGACACTTGCATGTAATTTCGTAGCACCTAATGCAGTATCGATATTTGACTTGAATGTCAAAGTGTATTAGCTTGTTTTGTCTTTCACACACAATAAAAATACGCACCTCCGTCTCTCGTTCAGACAGAACGTATTCATCATCATCATTGTTTAAAAGATCAGAAAATTCGTGGTAAGTGTGCAACATTTTTTCTACGTTAGGATTCTCATAGCAAGTGTTACTCATTCCTGCTATCACTTCGATATACCTTCCAACGCCAGCTGGTATCTCAATGAGATAAAAACAGTTTTCCTGAGTCTTTTGTACAATTTGCTATATCGTATTCACTTTCATCGGTGTCAACCCAATTCAGTATCTCTTTATATAATTTTTGCTTCACATGATGAGGCCAGTCATAAACAGGTTGATCATACACGTAAACTTCTTGTATTGCGATGCGTTCGTGTGTTCCGCGTATACCGAGTTCTCGATCACGTAGAAATTGCACTGGTGATATTCGCTGCACATACTTTTGTTTTTCAGAATCATCATTATTCTTAAGAACATAAATGACATCTTCTACATCAAATTCAACTCGTTCATTAATGATATCTTCATAATCCATATTGTATAATTTTATATTGAAAATCTTTAATGTGTGCACACTGGACACATATCACATGAAATCAACACGAACATAGGCTGTCTGCAATTTGAACAGTACTTACCGTCCAGCCTACCGAACGCGTCAGTTATATGTTTGCGAAAAGCGTGCATTATGTTAAAATCAGTGTCCGCTATTCGCATTATACATTCAGCACACGCTGAATAAGTACCGCTTGTATAATAAAAATATATAGCACAATGTCTTGTGCGTCCAGTTATCGCATTCACTTTCGCATGCGTCAAATGTTTCTCAATAGTGTCGTTAAATTCTTCACTGCAATCGCTTGTATAACCGCTGTCCTCAGATACAATCTCTTCGTCTTCATCAGCCATCACATTCTCAAAGTTAAAATCATCTATAACGCCTATTATGCCTGCTTCATCCATTTGAAGTAGATCATTCACAATATGTTCATTGTTTACAAAGTTTTCCGGATCATTCACATTATCATCACCATTATTATTTTCAATATTATTCACAATGTCTACCACATTATTCACATCGTCCGCGAAATCTGTAACCATTGCATCGTCCGCGACATCGATTACTTCCGCGTTATTCGAATGGTTATCCATTTTTTCTCGAGTCATGCATTATTCTGATTCTCTCGCGTCGCGGACCTCGCACCAACTGTGGTGTCGTACGCTTCCTAACTAAATTATATTTCGTCTATATTTCTTGTCTCAACCGAAGCATCAGTATTTGTTTATATCTGTCAACGCGAGTCTACGAGCGTCAACGCGAGTCTACGAGCGGCCGAGATATCGGCGCTAGATCACAAGACGAAAAATGATGTGTTTAAAAATGTTAAGAGCCGAGATATCGGCGCTAAAGACGGTGCTGAGAACTCGTCTATATCCCTTGTCTCAACCGGAGCATCGGTATTTGTTTACACCTGTGCAGTGACTGCGCGAATCTACGAGCGGCCGAGATACCTGCGCTAGACCGAGAGAAATGAAGCGTTTACTTAAAAAATTTAGTAAACGTATATTCCATTTTTTAATTTCATATACCTTTTTTCCAAATATCGAGAGCAAGCGAAAGCGCGCGATGGACCGCGAGGAATAGAACGCGTGGGTGGGAGCGAGAGAGAACAATGAACGCAAGTACCGCGAAGGATAGAGCGAGAGAAAGCGATATGGAATAAGCCCACAAAAAAAGACGCAATAAGAATCCTCTAAATTATTATGCGCTATCGATATCCTCTGATGAGCGCATGCTGCCCTTGTTTATAACACCTCATAAGTGTCTAAACGTCGTAAAGGGATCCCCTACCCCACCCCCATCTTCCCCGAATTCGTCACCATGCGCTTTCCCCCGCCCGCGTGATGTCATACCCCGCGCCTATAAGTTCCCCCCGTACACCCGCTCCCCCCTCGGAATACCCAGCTCTGAACTCTCTTTTAAACATTACTGCAGTGCCTCGCTTGTCGGATTTTTCGCGTCGGTTCTTATCGCCATGAACGCCACTGCCATTCGCTTTTCCAGCAATCATCGCGTTTTGGATCGAGTTCCGTTCCGATTCTTTTCGCGCATCGAATTCTTCTGTGATTTTAATGTGAAGCATTTGGAGACGAGAGTTCGTCTCGCGACGATATCGCGCACCGGAAGTTCTCAAAGTTCTCTGGCAGACTTCGCAGTAGCATGACCGCCAATAGATCCTCGTTGATCTCAACGCCCAGCTTTGCTAGCTTGTCCACCGTGTCCGAGAAGCGTTGAGAATGTTTGCGCGCGTCGGCGCCTTCTTGCATGTGCAGCGACATCAATTGGTTCAGCAGCGCCGCTTTCTTGACCGGACCTCTGGACTGGTACAAGGATTCCAACTTGGCCCATATGTCTGCCGAGGTCTCGCATCCCTTGATGTTTGATCTCAGATGGGTTTATGGCTAGGACGATATCCGACTGTGCCATTTGAGCGCGGCTTGCGCCGACGTGGCATCGCTCTCGGTCACCTTTGGTTTAGGGACTGCCCCGCTCACGTAACCCCAGGCGTCGTTCTTAATTAAGATAACTTGCATTTGGATCTTCCACGTGTCGTAATTATCCTCGTGGAGAGCCTCGAACTTTACACCGGTCGCGTTCATCATGGCGGTGTGCTGTTGCCCGCGTCCCGAAAACTCACTCGCGCGTGGCCGTTACTGATCACTCTTTTCCCGATTAAAGTTTTTCGGACGTTTCGACGATGAGCCTGCCTGGGCCCATAACCTGTTAGTCTTTCGTGCAGCGGCGCGGCGTGCTACGCGGTTCGCGACAATGTGATGGTGGTGGGGGGGGGGGGGGGCAAAGGGCGTAGAGAAAGATCTGGGGACGTAGAGCGCCCCACTTTCCTCTATCGGCCGGGTTACGGCGGCGCTCGCGCTTGGACACGGTGACGTTCGAATGGTTGAATCGCATTTCCAACAATTTTGTCTAAAGACCACATTTTTTCTTGGGAAAGTTGAGAAACGACATAAATTTGAAGTAAAGAAGATTCACATGGAATTATAAATAAATTTTTTTTGCTTATATATTTTTCCACAAAAGACTGATTCTTTTTTCTCAAAGTCGTAAGAAAATTTCGTTATTTTTACAATATCTCCATTTGTTAATAAACAACAATTATCATTTATTGTATGTATTCGAAAACGATAATTGAAGTAGCTTCTACATACAAAAGTCCTCTTTTTCCATTGGGCAAAATACAATAATCATTTTGCAATTTGTTGACTACAAGTTCAGTTGTACAAGAATTTTTACATCAGGTCTTATTTTTCGTGATATCGATTATACAATTGTTGTAAAGGTTGCGCATACTTTTTAACTATTCGTTTCAGATACTGTAAGAAATTTGCATATTTAAAGGCACTGTAATTGTCTAAAGGTCCAAATGTTTTTACATCTTGTACAACATGTATCAATCCATATTATGTGATACGAAGCATTCATGATATAAATGTGGTACTGCATCCACAAATTTTCGTAACAGTTCACTTACATATTCAATGTACTGAGTATAATCATTACTACATAGAATTCGTACAGATATGTGTAAAGTCAAGAAATGGTTATATAAATCTTCATCTAAAATTTTTTTTAAAACAACAGGATCGACATATTGCGACGTAGCTTTTCGTCGGGAACCGCCAGGTCCGAGGGGCTACGCCCAATTAACAATAATTAACAAGGATTTCTCTTCGCGGGTAACGCTTCCTCGCGAGATCGGTAACTTTCGAAAACGGTAGCCTGTTTGAACGGTAACTCCAAAAATGCTCTAATTTTCTGGGCGCCAGGCGCGGATTTCCGCGCCGCACAACAATTAACTATAAATCGGTAGCCGGATAGGAAGCGTTACTAATGCCGGTGGCTCTTTTCTCGAAGTGGTAGAGGGGCGTGGTTCTTTAGTAATCGAGAGGGGTGGAGAGCTCGGATCGAGGCAGGTCGTAGAAGAGAATCGGTACACAATTGTCAATTAAATATCAAATTTTAAAATATATTTCGTTAAAAATTAAGGAGTACTGTGTCAACGGAAATCATGGATCTTACTCCACTTAACAAAATGTCATAAATTCACAGAGATATGGTAAAGACGGAAGCCGGAAGTCGGCACAAAGAGAATGCGGAAACTTTAGATTTGCGTTACGAGGCAGGAGGCCGTCGAGGCTCTCCGCTCGCCAATCACAACAATTATAATATGTTCGAAATCGGTATTTGCGGTAGTACGGAACGCAATTATCAACTACAAAATGACTGTCGGTGCCGGCTTTGTCCGAGAGGGACGTACTTGATAATTAAATATTCGGGCCGGTCGGTCCGATCTCTCGTGCGGCCACAAGACTCTACTTTGTATTTCGAGCTTCTCAACACTAATAAACAAACAACAGCAAAAACGGTATCGGATTCGGGATCACCGGTAACACGACAAAACGGTATCCCTTATCCGGTCCCGTACGAGAGTCGACCGCCTTACCAAATCTTACTAAATTCCGCGTGGCTGCCGAGTGATGGCCTTACAAAATCCGCCATCTTGGTCCGCCGAAGTCGATAGCCCTGGGCTGGTCCTCGCCGATGCGCCTTATCACACGGCTTACCGAACAGTGAGGAGCCCCTGTCCCGCGACGGCCGGCTCGAGCCGTCGCGCATGCGCGGACGCTCTTCGATTCCCAATAGGTGGATCCGCGTGACTCGCGTGATCCTCGATCCAGCGCCGCGCTGCTTCATCTTTCGAATGTCCGTGATAAGCACGTGCTCCATAAGTGTGAGCCCTTGTGCCGCCGTTTCGGTTGGTCCGGCTGGCCAGGCCGCGACCAATCCGATCTTGGTGGCTGGCGGTTGACATGGTTGTTGCCGCTCTTCCGGTCTGCAGTCCGGTGGCGCGTGTCCACGGCGTGATCCTTGCCGGGAGTTGTTGTGTCTCTGTGCTGTCATTCGGCGCGGTCGGTACCCTTGGCTCAGGGACGGCAACGCGCTGCGGGGCCCGACGCACGGCTCGGCGGGGAAACTCCTTGAGAGGCGCTCCTTCCACTGTCGATTGTCCCCAACAGAATTCCCACGACGGCTGCTCCTCCGTCGCTCTTGGCACACTCTTTAGATGAGCCTACACTCGGCGCCTTAACTTTAAATGATTGTCAATCGGAAAACGGTATCGCGGACTAAAAAAATCAAAAGAAAATAAAAGAACAGAACCATATCCCCCTCGACTCAGCGAGGAGTCGCTCCCGATCGACCCCTCGGTCGGACTTATGCCCTTGTGACGCGCGCGCCGGACGCGCCACGTCACAATATAAAAGTAATAATCTGTATTCGGTTGCTTTAAAATATTTAACTAATTATAATGATCGAAGTTTACGTGAAAATTCATTAGGAACAAACAATGTAATATCTTCTATCAAAGCAGATAAACGTTGTATACTTTGTGCACTTAAACAATATGGTTGTTTTGATTTACTTAACCATAAATATAAAAGTTTACGCATAACACCAAGGCATATTAAGTACATGTATTCTAAAGGAATTTGATTTACAATATCAAAATTCGGAATGTCTGTTAAAATACTATGTCCTAAGTGATAATTAGAATCGGCTTTATTTCTAAATTCAATATCATTTCGCAATTGTTCATGACTATTTAACATGTAAACGCGCCTATAAGCATATTCGCCTTTTATATGGCATTTAATACAACTATAATATCCACAGTGACTTTTGGCATTTAAAATATATGATTTTGCTGGTGCATCAGCTTAATAGAATCAATTCGACATGTTGTGAGTGTGATGCACTCACATAAGAAATGTCGCAAACAATATAAGGTGTCAAATGACACCTCTCGCGCGGACATCGCCCGGCCTACATACCGAGCGTCGCACCGAGCAATGCACCCGATTGCTTAATAAACAACACCCAAAATCTCCTGATTTTGGGGTGGAATCTGCATAGCTAGCAATTGCTGGCTAAGCAAGAACATTGACCAAAGGCCAGTGACCGGGAAACCCTCCCCGGTTATACACCAAAAATCGGTGTATATAAACACCGAGGTACAGACAACGAGCGGGCTTTGCTACACATTATACAGCGACGAACGTATGTCGCTCATTTTTTTATATTTGTCACAGGTATTAACGAATTAAGTCAGTGTAACTCAGTGTAATCAAGATAGAAAATATATACACATTGTTATACGACAATCGGCTACATTCTCTCAAGAAACCTGACCCGAGGAGTATCGACGGACGATCCCAAATATCTGTGACCCTTCTATCCACCAAAGGGCCACAACAGACAATTAAAATGTAATTCTTCAATTATCATACTATTTTAGCATACATCTTTAATATCATTTACAGTAAAACTTAAATAAAAAGTACTATCACATGGCTTTTCAGGACCGTAATAAGTTCCAATAAGAAAAATGTGACGAAGATTTTTTATAGAACCTACAATAGGCCATAACGATACATCTGATTTGAACAATGGAATACCATCTATAAAAATTGATATATCGATTCCATTAAAAAATAATTCTTTGTTTGTATTTAAAATTGCATTTGTAATCCCTTTATGTAAACCTATGTGCACATATTTACCTGGTGCCATAGGTATGAGATTTACTTTGTAGCGAGAAATATTGAAGTATTGATTAATGTTTTTTACTGTATTGGTAAAGTTTGAAAACAAGAATGCAATTTTAAATATACGCAACAACTCAGTGACGGCTATATGAGAAATATTATACAATAAACAGGTCAATATATCGAGCCAAGACAAAATTTCCTTAATACACGTTATAATTTATTAAATAAACATTATATAATTATAAACGCGTCTAATAACACTGTGTTGAAAAATGTTCAATTTTGAAACATTTCGACTATACTTAGTTCTCTTCAGTCATAATAAATTACCAATATGTGTAAACTTAAACATAAATGAAATAATAGACACAAAAATATAATTAAACAGTTAAAACAGGTGACCATAAAACAGCGCATTTCGTATTAAATGTGTCATAATAAGTAAAAATGTGAACCAATAAGTAATACAATTAAACGAATAATAAAATGAAAAATAATGAAAATTTTTTTCGTGGGATTTCATATTAAATTAAATCTATTACGGTTTTCACATTAAATTAAACCTATAAGATCAAAAACGATGAAAAACATGTAATGAATAACATAAACTGATATTGTAGAAAACTGTAAACTTATATATGTTGATCACAGATCTTAGGAACATAATATTAAAACGAGCTACAATACACAGAGTACACACAATACACGGGGTGTTACAAGATCACAGGGACAAAGCGCTGAAAGCGTTGAAATTCGAAATTCCGATTTATTATAGATATGTAGATAATATCCTATTATCCGTACCCCTGACAAAAACCACCGAAACTGTCAACATGTTTAACAGCTTCCATTTGAGACTTCAGTTCACTTTAGAACGTGAAAAAGACCGTTGTCTCAGCTTTTTCGACCTTTTGTTGAGAGTAAAGAACAACAAGATCATAATTGATTAGTTCCACAAAGATACGTTTTCGGGAAGATATTTGTCGTTTTTCTCGCATCACCCTCGTTGTCACAAAATAGGAACAATCTATAGTCTAATAGATAGAACAATTATGTTGTCAGATACATCATTTTGGCAAAAAAATCTAGAATTCTGCATCAATATATTACTGGACAATGGTTATCTATTAGATCTTGTTTTTCATGAAATTAATAACAGACTTAAGAAACATTTTAATAATCAAGTGGAACTTACAGATTCTCAAAATAATCAAACTAAAACTGAAAGTCAGCGCATAAAGAAAAAATATTTTGTGTTACCTTATATTAGGCACATATCTGAAACAGTCTCATCTTTTGTCAATAAAGATTTGTTTATGGTTGGCTCAACAAATTTCGTTGCCTCAACAAATTAGACATGTTTATTAGGGTGCAGAAGGATGTAACCGACATAAATCTAAGGAATAATATTGTCTACAAAATATGCTGTAAAAATTGTAACGCGTCGTATGTAGGACAGACAAAAAGACTGGTATTTAAATGCCAGAATTAAAGAACATGCGAATAATTTTAAATTGGAATCGTCAAGTCACTCTGTGATAACAAAACATGCTAAAAAATGACCACGTGTTTGATTGGGATAACGTTAAAATATTAGATTCTGAATCAAGATATCAAAAAGATTAATTTCAGAAATGATCCATATTAAGGAGCAAGTTACCCACATAGAAATTGGCATCCAGTGGATGTCCAATGGACGTCCATTAAACCGCCATAGATTCATGGGACGTCTATGTCCATGGAAGTTAGATTGACGTCCATTAGAGGTCTAGTAAACTTCCTTAGCTCCATTGGAGGTTTACCTCCATGGTAGAAATTAGATAAACATCCATTAGGGATCCATTAAACATCCATAGCTCCATTGGATGTTTTCTTTTATGGTGGAAGTTACATAGACGTCTATTAGGGATCCATTAAACTTCCATAGCTCTATGGAACATTTACTTCCATGATGGAAGTTATATAGACGTCCATTAAGGATCCATTAAACTTGCATAGCTCTATGGAACATGTACTTTCATGATGGAAATTAGACAGACGTCCATTAAGGATCCATTAAACTTCCATAGCTCTATGGAACATTTACTTCCATGATGGAAGTTAGATAGACGTCTATTAGGGATCCACTAAACTTCCATAGCTCTATGGAACATTTACTTTCATGATGGAAGGTTACCAGACAACACGCTTGTCAGAATAAAAACTTTAAGAGAACTTTTTTAAGAAAACATTTATATATCCTGGAAATGATGTCAAAATGGTAACATTTATCAGAGACGTTTACTAAGACAGGTCTTTGAGATATCTCATTGAAGAGTTTCATTTAAGTTTCTTGAAAATGGTATCCTTATGACATTAACTAAATGATATCAGCTTAATGTCTCATAAAAGATATTACAATGCTGTCCGATTTTTGAGCCGTCCATGCGCGTCGTAATCGACTCAGAAATCACGCAACATTCTGATCACGCAACAATCTATAACATTCTGAATGAGAGATCCATTTGATATTTAAAAAAATTATCATAAAGATAATGTTTTCAAAAATAACGGTTTGTCTACAATTACTGTGCACAAAAAATGCACAAAATCTAATTCATCATGTACTGAACAAAAACAGGATAATAAATGTACTACTCAATGTTTCTTAGAATATATGATCTATATATATAGTTAACCATCTAATTAACCATTTGAGCGCTTCAAAGTATTAATGCTAAATAAATCGCAATTTTCATCAAATTATTAGGGTTATGGAAAAAGATAAATTTAACAATAAAATTAATAAGTAAATAAATTAATGCTATTTATTTTTAATATGTTTTGCAAAATTTAATTGCTTTTATAAAAAATAGTATAATTGCGTCAGTTTATAACATATAGATATATGTAGACAATAACAAGTACCCATATCGATGAGTCAAATTGGCGTAGCAGATAGAGTATAAGGTTCGTAATCCTAAGGTCCTGGGTTCAAAACCCACCAGCGGCAAGTAAGAATAAAATAATATAATTTAAATTTAATTAATTAATAAAAATTTGACCTAAATTTAGTATGTACTGTTGATAAAAATAATTATAAAAAATAAAATTTTTATTTCAAATTCTTATTTCGTCAGTCATCTATTGAGGCTCCATGAAGCCTCTACTGATGATCCACAAAACATCCGCCAGTCATCCACTGAGGTTTCGTGAAGCCTCTATCAATAATCCACACAACGTCTAATAGACCTCTTTGACGACGTCTAATGGAGGTCTAATAAACAGACGTTACGCAGTGCGGAACTGTGGATTTCTAATGGCTCTATATTGGACGTCTAATGGACGTCCACTGGAAGTTCAAACTTCCATGGCAGACGTCTAATGGACATCTATTGGAGGTTTCATTTCTATGTGGGTAATGGCATCAATTTACAGGAGGACACGGAGTGTCTCGACAATTCATATTATTGTTTGTTTGACATTTTGTCGAAAATGACTAACGGACAATGTGTTCGCTCATTCTGCCTCTGACTACCGAACGTTACACTTGTTTTTGGCGCTTTGTCGAATACTCTGCGTATTTGTTGCTCGTTCTAATATTGTCTGGGATTAACATATATAAGTTTATCGTTTTTTGCAATACACATATCAGTTTATGTTATTCATAAGTTACACGTTTTCCATCGGATTTGATGTTTTAGTTTCCTCAACAAGACTTTTTGACTATCTATTCTGTTTCTTTTAAAATGAATACCGACTTGCGGAAAAATTTTATTATTTATTTGATTAAATTATTTATTTGTTTACGTTTTTATTTGTTATGCACATTTTTATAGACGATATGCATTGTTTTATGGTTGTTTAATGGTTATCATTTTTTAACTGTTTAATTATAATTTCGTTTGCGTTATTTCACTCATATTTAAGTTCATAAACATTGGTAATTTGTTACGACTGAAGAGGACTATGTATAGTCGAAACGTTTTGTTTAACATTTTTAACACAGTTGTTTTTTAGTCGCATTTATAATTGGCGAACGTGGCCATTTCGCTCTCGTATGAAATTTGTATTGTTGTGAATCGAAAATCTTTATCAGATGTCAAAACAAGAAAATGGCACCAATGACGGTAACTACATTGACAGCTAGCGCCATCTATGTGCAAATTCCGGTTTTATACTTACAGACCTGGTATATGAGATTCTATCGTGCGTCTTATTACTAAACAAGTATTAATATAATTAAACAGCGTTTAAATAACTAGATTAGTTGAATAATAATTTACTATATAATAATATTATAAATTTTTGATAATATGAGTTTTCCTCTACAATTAGAACATTTTATGTATATTCTTCTCAGACGTGGTAGCCTTTGCAAACATACAAATATGGATCAATCTCTGAAATTATTAGATTCTTTAATCTAATTAAAGAAAAAATTTAGAGGTTTTAAATCAAGTAGAAAAAATGCAAAACATGAACGTTGGATTTTTACGTGCCGATAATACGATGTCGCAAGAAAGAGATTTTCTTGACAAATGTAAACAATACTGTTGGTTGGATGGAAAATTTTTCGGTCAATTTTCAAAAATCGAATTTACCAGAACATGTTGCAATATTTGTAATAATATTGTCCAAGGAAATATAAAAGTGTCATCAAATTTTATAAGTCATTTAAAGGTGAAATTTAATGATCTACTCTTTAAATTTATCTTTTATAATAAATTATTTAATTTTATTAATATTATTTATAATCACTCATACATCTTATGTAGAGGAAACATCCCAAGAAGCACACAATATTTTTTTAACGTTTTTTAAACATTTATTTTTTATTATTTTTACATTATTAGTGTTTATTGTATAAATAATATTTATTTAATATTTATTAAACATTTGTTTTACATTAATAATTTATTTTAAATGATAAATCAGAAAAAATATTTATAAAACTTTTATTTAACGTTTATTTAATATTTATAAATTATTAATTTTTTTTTTAAATAATTTAAGAAAATTATTTAAGTAATATTTATTTAATATTTATGTAATTTTTATTTTACATTTAAAAAATCGTTTAAAATAATATTAAAAAAAATGTTGATTTAATAATGATTTAATATTTATGTTATAATAATTAATCATTTAAAATAATGATTTAGGACAAATATTTATGTAATATATAATTGATGTTTTTATAATATTAACTTGACATTTTAATAAATTGTTTAAAATAATATTTACGTAACATTTATTTAATGTTTATGTAGTAATTATTTTACATTTAAAAAGTTTAAAATATTATTTAAAAAAATATTTGACTCCTGGTTAGGAAGCCTTACTAATTATGGAGCATAAGTCAAAAGTGTAAAGGAACAGTGAATCTATATAAGAGTGTTAAAAGCGTATAAATGAAATCTCTAAGAGACACAAATTGAAACATCGGAACATAAAGAAAGTGGAGATTAAAACAATATATATTATTGAAACAATATGGCACATTAACAATATTAAAAAATTATAAAAACTAACATCTATCCTTCATTTTTTTAACGAACACAGTAAAAATAAATCTTTTCATAAGTTATTCTACATGTAGCTATTTCGCATATGTAAAAAAATTAGTAAAAACTGTAAAACTTTATGTTTAATTATAAAAATATGAATTAACTATACATATTTCATCCTTTTGACAAGCTATTGAAATGATCTATAACAAATATGTATGAATAAACACGAAGTATTCATGGATCATCACAAAGTGTTAGGTTGCGTACGATCTTCGAAGTCAAGCAACGTCGACGGTGGCTAATAGTTGGATGGGTGACGGTTTTTTCAGGCGTATAAATTAAACCTGTTCTAAGAAGTACGACTGTGGATTGGCTGAAACATGTATAGTCTTCTCCCCTAAATTATCGTAGAAATTAAGCGATACTGGACTGGTGAGGTTACGTTGAATTTATCAAAATGATTGAATAATGCAAATAATTTTTTGCTCTTAAAACATTAAGCAAATGTTTAGTAAATATTTTAAAACAATTTGTTTAAACGTTAAATAAATGTTTATTACATAATAACAGAATTTTTTTTTAAATGTAAAATAAACATTTTTTTATAAGAAAAGGGGGACTTATCCCATTATTTAAATGTTTTTTTTAATGTTTAAAAAAATGTTTTTCAAACATTAAAGAAAATATTTTTCAAACATTATTGTGCTCATTGGGATCCTGAACAGTAGAACGAAACTTATAAAAAGGCAAAGCGTGATGAAAAAGATAAAACATCAGAAACAACTATCAGTAGACAAGTTACATGTTCTTTTTCTCAAAAGAAGTTCAAAAGAAAAATTATATGTCATCTGTTGGAGAGTCATCTTCCTGCTATTATCGTTAGAAAACCATTATTTTGAAAAATATTTGATGGTAAATTTTATAAAAAAATATAATTTTTTAGTAGTATTATAAGGGGCGCGATAGCTCCCGGATAGCAAATATGAGTTTAATTTTAATGAATATATTCATACAAAATACCTTTGTATAATAGAAATATTGACGTACAGGCAGGATTAACGCGCAATTTTTGTTTTTAATACATGAACGCCGAAGAGGTGCTAGCTAAAGTATTTTATTATTAAAAAATTTATTTCTATCCATTAACAAAAACTTCGAAAAAATACAAATTTCCAAAAATCGGCCAAAATCATATTTGCTGACTTGAAAATTAAGAATTTTAGATGGTCTCATTCGAGGCAAAATTTTATAAATTATGAGATGAGATGCGATGTGATGTACTAATAACATTTTTTTCGTATATAATTTATTTTAATAAAGGGTAAGACTTATTTTGGTATTATTACGTTCTGTTTGGAACCTCTTCTTGTTGTCTTAAAAACAAACATTAATTCGGAACGTTGTTTCTGTAACAGCTTATAAATAATTGTATTATTTTATTTGTAGACAATGATATTTATTACGAGTTATATTGCAAGTAATACTTATAGATTTCTGTTTAAGGTTCTGTTTAAAGTTATTCGTGATATGATTATTTAAAATACAAATTATTTTATGCGAAAAATGTAATAATTTGCACGAACATATTTAAATTACCAGATATAATTTCAAAATTTTAACTCTATAAACAATTACAGAAAGAAAGCCTGTGTAAAGCTACTTTTAAAAAATGGTCACTTATACTTAGAAAACTGCGCCAACGCAATTTCTTATTTTTATACAATTAGAACGTCCAAATAATATTGATTAATGTAAAAAAAGTTTCATTTATATCATACCTATTTTGTATGAAACTCTTTCTTTTAAAGTTCTTTTTCCATTTTCTTTATATCTTTCTCATTTTTTAACGATAGACTTTCTGCATATTTACAAATGTCTACTGTTACATCAGTCAATAATGATTCCTGTCTTACATTCTCGGACAGTCTGTTTTTTTTCAATTCTTCAAGCTGTAGTAAAATCTTGTGCTGAAGAAATAGAATTTCCTCCAAATAAGCTGTATGGAAAAGCAATAATGTTTTAAAATAAAATAACATATCATAAATTATAACAAATTTCGCAAACAATACAGATTAAATTATAAAAGACGTAAGAAATAATAATGTAAAAATTCAAAATTTAAAAAATTACCAATTTGAACAGGTTTATCTGGTTGTTCCTCAATTTTTTTAAACATCTTCTTCAATAAATCCGGTTTTCGCATTGACGATATCGATGGTATATTTTCAAGATCAATATTTTGTTCGGAATTTTTGTTTTTTACGAGTGCATTATCGTCTTTTTCGCTTTCTGATTTTTATAATAACAATCAAACATTAGAATTAACATTAAGAATACTTCAAAGACTCGTTACATGCAACAGCAAGAATGTTCAAAGAAAGATCAATCAATCAGCAGATAAAAAGTTAATAAATAATCAATGTCTTCAATCTTAGTTATAAAAGATAAATCTGAGAACTTTTATTTATGTACGTTTCGAACTTACTTGTCCTTCTTTAGCATAAAATTATCAAAATCAAACTTGTGCCACTTATCACATACTGAGTAACATTAACATCGAATTAAGTAAGTCGAAACATATATAAATAAAATAAAAATTCTAAGATTTATCTTTTATAACTAAGATTGAAGATATTCGTTAACTTCTTTCCTGCTTGTTGGTTGACCTCTCTTTTAACATTTTTGAACATTATAAAATTTTAAATATAGAAATAATATATATCATTATCAGTAATGTCATTATCGTCGTCACTTTTCTGTGTTGGTGAATTAAGTTGAGAATCTTGTCGGCTCATATTTTTTACAAAATCAGATTTTTTGTCTTTACACATAATGCTGCCATACTTTGGACTTTTCGATTTTGGCGTTTCTTTATTGGGTGCGATTGGGAATGATGGCAATACTTCAGAAGTATTGCGTTTTTTGACTGGCAACTCATCAGTAGAATCAGAATTGTAATCATCTGAATGCTGGACTTTAGCTCGTATATGCCTACTTTTTTTATACTCTTCCGGAGTAATAGTTTCTATATCAGAAAACTCTAGAGCCATTGCAACTTTATCAACTGCTTGTTCGTATGATTCTAAAAAAGAAACATATATGTATATACAAAACATTTTTAATGTACACAGTAAAAAATTTTGTGTTTTCTTGTCAAAAAATATCCTGGTTAAAACTTTTATGTTAAAATTTAACATATTTGTTTGTTACTTTAACATATTGCTGTTGTGTTAATTCAAGTAAAATGTTAAATTACTAGAATAACTAACAAGGGAACCTCGCGAACCCGAAAATTCTGATTTTAATGAAACTTGGCATAAATGTAGAAGGGGTAAATACATAAATTTAGAAATTAAAAGTTGGTGCTTATAAACGGTTTAAAGGGTTGAAACCACCCTTCAAAAATGTTGAATTTTTGTCTTTTCTCGATATATATCGTAAACTAAACAAAGTATTAAAAAATGTTTCATACAAAAGTTTTACAGTATAAATACCTCTATTTAACTATGCTATTTATTTTTTCAAAAAAATTTTTTTTCAAAAACAAATTTTTTTTCTTTGAAAAAAAAATTTTTTTGATTAAAATAAATAGCATAGTTAAATAGAGGTATTTATGCCGTAAAACTTTTGTATGAAACATTTTTTTATATTTTGTTTAGTTTACGAGATATATCGAGAAAATGCAAAAATGTCTTAACTTTCAAGTGTGGTTTCACCCCTTCAAACCGTTTTTGAACCAAAATAAAACATTTCTAAATTAATATATTTACTTCCTCTACATTTATGCCAAGTTTCATTAAAATTAGAAAATTTTTTGTTTGGGCTTATAAACGGTTTGAAAGAGTGAAATTACCCTTTAAAGGTTGAGATATTTTTACCTTTTCTCGCTATATCTCGTAAACTAAACAAAATATTAAAAAATGTTTTATACAAAAGTTTTACAGCCTAAATACCTTCATTTAACTACACTGTTCATTTTTCAAAAAAATTTTTTTTTTTTATTAAAATAAATTTTCAATAAAATTGACTTTTATGTATATAGCATTTATAAAATAATTATACTATCTTATACTACGTTCTATTTATATCATCTATGTGTATATTATGTATGTTATATGTTATCTATGTTATAATACTATACATTTATATTATCTGCATCCCTATATGTATTAGTTTTCATCTAACAGTTGCGCAATATTAGAGTAGTCACGTTGCTTTCACACAGTTCATTCTGTCTACGTCACATATTTCACATTCAAGTTTTATATTTGTCATATCACGGTATATATCAAATATGAAATGGAAATCACGTATTAAAGTTTGATATCTTTATTAATGATGTTACGCGTCATTTTCACATCTGTATCAAGTCTAACGTGTGCTTGATCAGTACATCAGTATCACATCTAACGTGTGCTTGATTTTTCTGTTAGATTATTTAATTAAGCGAATCATAATGTTACACGTAAATTAGTAAATGTTGCGAATGTTCTTAATATGTTAATTATTTTATTTCAAATTATACATATTCCACCTATAAATGAAAGAGAAATACAATTACGTGATGTGATAGAGGATATTATAACAAATGATATTATAACAGTGAATGTGACTTATCATTTGATGTACACACTGATACTGCTTTAGAATTTTAAAATTATTGGGAAGTGGATTTACCTGACATAGAATATGTAACAAATGTTGAGGAAGAATTTTTTAAAAATGATAATTGTGGTAGGGACTTCACCTTTCTGAAGCGACGTTGCACTCCTAAAAGAGAGTGTCGGCCTTTTATCACTTCTCCAATATTCGACGGCTTTCCTTTTATAGCTACTATTTAAAATTTCGTCTTCTGGTTCACAATTATATTTATTATCAGGTTCATAATCAACATTATCATTTTCTAAAAATTCTTCCACTTTATCTGTTACATATTCTATGTCAGGTAAATCCACTTCCAAATAATTTTGAAATTCTAAAGCAAAATGAGTGTGTACATCAAATGATAAGTCATTCACTGCATTTGTTATAATATCCTTTATCACATCACGTAATTGTATTTCTCTTTCATTTATAGGCGTATGTGTAATATGAAATAAAATAATTAACATATTAAGAACATTTGCAACATTTATGTGTAACATTATGCTTCGCTTAATTAAAAACAATCTAACAAGAAAAATCAAGCACATGTTAGATGTGATACTGATGTACTGATCAAACACACGTTAGACTTGACACTGATGTGAAAATGACGCGTAACACCATTAATAAAGATACCAAACTTTTATTAATACGTGATTTCATATATGATACATACCGTGACATGACGAATATAAAACTTGAATGTGAAATATGTGACGTAGAGAGAATGAACACTGTGTGAAAGTAACGTGACTACTAATATTGCGCAACTGTTAGATAAAAACTAATACATACAAGGATGCAGATAATATAAATGTATAGTATTATAACGTAGATAATATATAACATGTATAATATACACATATATGATATAAATAAAACGTAGTATAAGATAGTATAATTACTTTATAAATGCTATATACATAAAAGTCAATTTTATTAAAAATTTATCTTAATTAAAAAAAAAAAAATTTTTTTTTCGAAAAATAAACAGCGTAGTTAAATAGAGATATTTATGCTGTAAAACTTTTGTATAAAACATTTTTTTATATTTTGTTTAGTTTACGAGATATATGGAGAAAAGGTAAAAATATCTCAACCTTTGAAGGGTAGTTTCACTCCTTCAAACCGTTTATAAGACCAAACAGAAAATTTTCTGATTTTAATGAAACTTGGCATAAATGTAAAGGGGGTAAATAAATTAATTTAGAAATGTTTTATTTTGGTTCAAAAACGGCTTGAAGGGGTGAAAGCACGCTTCAAAGTTGAGACATTTTTGCATTTTCTCGATATATCTCGCAAACTAAACAAAATATTAAAAAATGTTTCATACAAAAGTTTTACGGCATAAATACCTCTATTCAACTATCATATTTATTTTTTCCAAAAAAATTTTTTTTCCAAAGAAAAAAAAAATTTGTCTTTGAAAAAAAAATTTTTTTTTAAATAAATAACATAGTTAAATAGAGGTATTTATACTGTAAAACTTTTGTATGAAACATTTTTTAATATTTTGTTTAGTTTACAAGATATATCCAGAAAAGGCAAAAACTCAAAATTTTTGAAGGGTGGTTTCAACCCTTTAAACCGTTTATAAGCACCAACTTTTAATTTCTAAATTCATGTATTCACCCCCTCTACATTTATGCCAAGTTTCATTAAAATCAGAATTTTCGGGTTCGCGAGGTTCCCTTGTAAGAAAAAGTGTAAAAGTAACACAATGTGCACGTACTTTTAATTTTACACCATAAATATGTTCTTTATTATTAGTGATAGAATTTAGCTGTTAAAATTGACAGAAAAAAATGTTGAATTTACTCTATAATTAAGTTTTAACAAGGACCATTTTATTTTTGAGGACTTTACTGTCTACCCTGAGATGACGCATTTCTCGTGAAAAAGATTCACCTATTAGGTGAATAAAAGGGGGTCGCCAAGAACAGAAAACCAAGTACAATTGCATTCACATATATTATCCTGGAACGATCTATATATGCAATTGTAAACATTTTTTTCAGAATTTCTAGAATAATTATTATTTAACATATATAATATGTTAAATTAATATATATAACGTGTTAAAATAATATTATGATTGTGTTAAAATAACATATATAATATGTTATTGTTACACGTTATACACGTTACATTACCATTATTATAATGTTAAAGTAACCTATTACATATGTTACTTTGACATAATTTTCTCATTAAATTATTACATAAAAATTATGTTAAATTATAAAATTTACATTTAGTTTTATGTTAAAATATAACATAATATTTATGTTGCTATTTAACATATGCTTAATATGTTAAATTAACAGAAAAATTTCTGTGGACCGTTTTGGACATGCGATATCTGTTGAATTTAACACAAATTTTTTTACTGTGTACACAAATAGTTTTAAATTATTAAATCTGTGAAGGCGATACACATTATTATTATTATTATTAGTTTACCTGCTTGTTCTATAATTTTCTTAATTTTGCATTTTTTCCAATCTTCTTTTGGCGATTCCATATTAGAAATGGCTTTGTTAATTTTTATTTGGTTTTGGTAAAGAGGCTAATAAGCCATTGTTCGCTCACAATTAAACCACGTTATTGGAATCATTTCAATTCCTTCATCGAATTCCTCAATTTTATATTTTATGGTCGTCATTGTTGACAGACAAACATCCAAAATATCCAGCAACTAAATATAAGTTATAATATTATTATAATAATATAAAATGACTCGAATATAATATGCCAAGAATATATGACAAAAATATCAACCTTTCAAAAAATCATAAATGTTGCAATTAGTTTTCAAAAAAATTTACTTAAAGACTATAAAACAGTATATTAATAATTTAAAAATTTTGTCGAAATGTCTCTCTTTTTTTAAGTTAATTAAAAAGAAATAAAAGATGATGAATTATTTAATCATTGAAAATTAAAAAATATATACACTTTAATTGAAATAAATAATAAGACTGCAAAAAAGGCAATATTTATTTATTATTTACGTCATACGTAAATAACGCCGCTAATTGTAAGAATGAGATATAGGAAATATACAAAACTTATTATCATTATACGATATTTTACATAATTTTGATTGAATTGCATCATTTCCATGCTTTTATATCATTGCTTCTCTTAATTACATGTATAGAAAATGTATAGAGGTGCAAAAGGTTCGTAAAATAAATCGTCAATTGATATTAATCGCTTTCCTATTACAAACATAGTATCTCCGCTTATTGCAAAATTTAATGCTTCGACAAGTATTCCGTTAGATAACATTAAATAATTGTCCCGGCCATTATTACAATCGAAAAACAACTTGTCCTTACGCAAGATTTTGTACTGAAAATCAAATTGCTTATCATTAATAACAGGGCCATCTGTATGTACTTTTTGAAGCGATAAGCCGGTACTACTCGAACGTGCTTGAAGTGTTGCATTTTGATACTCTATCAACCGTCGCGAAATTTGTTGCAAAGGCTTCTCACTCTTACAATAGGTAGGACTGACTAAAATTGTTATTGCAACATGCAGTGTTAAAAAATTAGCATACATATCCTTTCTTAAAACATCTTTTAACACAACAGGGCCGGTATATAATAAAAATTGTCGAAACTCAGTCGCTTTCCAAAGTTTCAAAAATTTTAATAATTTTGGTAATCTAGCAAAATCAGATGGTACACTTTTTCTAAATTCAATTAAAGTGTCAGAAATTATGTTATTTTGATTTGCAGATAGTTTAATATCTAACGGCCCATGTAACCAGAATAGTAACAGTTTGCGCATAACGCCTAAGCATACCAGATGCATGTAGTTCAAGGGTACATTTGAAACTAAGCCAAAAAAAGGAATTCTATTTAAAATTGTTTCATCTATCTGATAATTGCCTTCGCCAGAATACATAAAATTTTTTAAATTATCGTCAGTTCTTAAATTTGCACTACGTTACGCTAGGAAAACATGTGATTCCTTCTATACGTGTACCTACAATATCGCATTTCGTACAGCTATTAATAAAACCACTATGGTATTTTACATTTAAAATAAAAGTTTTTGCCGGAACATCGCAGATTAACGCATGAATTCTAATCTCATATTTAATTCCATCATATTCCATTAGTCAATCAATGCCATTAGTAACTAAATTCACAGCTTCATCTGTACACATTTCTAAAAACGAAATTGAATTATTTGGCTTTCCTTCCCCATAATATATACCGATCATGTGTACATCTTTGGACTCTGAATCAGAACATACAATAGGCCACATATTTTTTCCAAAGATTTTCCTAATGGCGCGCCGTCGGTACTTATTAACAATTTAATGCATACTATTATATTTTATGATAAGGCAATTTTTAATAATATTTAAAACAGAATTTTTCAATCCGTAATGGTAATACTGCCCTCCTGCAATTTCGATTACTTCGGTAGATATTGGTGTATCAAGCAATGTTCGAGCATTTTCAGGAAATGGCACATTTGTATGTACATAATATATAAATTTATTTTACGTACTCGAACATTTCTTTTTCACTTTCGGTTCCATAAAAATTTCGTCATCGATCAAGTTTCCTTCGTCTTGATTAAAATTGCTGAAATCCGAATCCTGATCAGCAGATGGCGATCCAAACTCCATTGATGGTTTGTTGTTCTTCGATGCTCATCGATTTCCGCTTTTCGTTAATTTCCGAATTGTTGGCAACTGTTTCAACTGTATTGTTGCTTTCGTCGTCTGAATAATCGGAATCGTGTTTTTCTTCCATGGCTTTCAGAAACTTTGACATTTGTAAAATTTCCCTGCATATAATGGGTTGTCGGTAGTCTTCCTTATGGATTTTTTCGGCATGGCCCAAGAAGTTCGCCAAATCAGATACTTCGTTGTCGGTCAAATTAAAATTTACGTACATCGTAGCAATGTGCTTCCGGAAAATCGTCCCGCGTAGCGTTTCTGGATCCTCAGCGCCACAATTCACTGCAAATTTTCGCATAAAATCGCAGGCGCGAAGATACTTATAATCTCCTTTAAGCGTTCCAGAAATTTCAAACAAGTACGGATTTCTTTTATTCACTCCCGCAGTCGATCTGTGCTTCAGCAATAATTCACAGCATACAAGGAGCTCTCTGTGCAATAACACGGGCACAGTACGATTCAACTTATCGCGAATCGTGAATCTGACATACTTTATCGCGGCCTGTTTTTCTTCCGGTGTAAACTTTGTATATGCCTCGTCGATGGTATCTTCGTCAATCTTTTGATGACTCTGAAAATCGTTAATTAATGTTCGTTCGATTTCACTCGCTCGGCGTCGATTAAAAAGCTGAATGGAAATCAACGTTGCTTCAGCTAATTTTATCCAAACTATTCGCGAGAATTTCTCATTCAAAGCCTCGTAATTCTTCTTTACGGATTGTCTCAGATATACTTGAAGTTTCTGTATGTCGCTTTTGGATGGTAGACGCGTATTCACCTGTCGCTTGTTACAAGCTTGCGTTTCGAGAGCGGTGCGAGTAATGCTGGCAGTGTAATCCTCCGTCAATAGCTTCATAAAATCTTCGACATACATTTGTTTTTTTTTTGTTTTGTCTTGATTCACTCTACTACGCACAATTTTCCGATTTGTTTGATCAAAGTCTCGAGCAATGTTGCAAGTGAAGATTTTTTGAAACCCGTTGCAGCCTTGTTCAGACCGGCGAGCGATTGGACTGCAGCAATCATAGCATCATAGTTTTTCGGATAGAAAACGCTAAATAAATCGTGAATACCTTTCTCATGCTTCCTGACTTTAATAAGAAATCTTTCAAGTTGACGCAATTTTTGACGAATTATGTCGTAAAAATGCGGGTCTTTGTATTTCTGGCACAACTTATTACCAAAGAGAATTACTAGTTCGTCGTATCGAATGACCTTCGTTACGTCATCCTCCTGCATTGTCGGGAATACTTTCTTGCGAAGAATGTCGCAGGCTTGTTGATGAATCCGACCAGTGGCTTTTTTCAATGTTACTAATATATCTCTGCGTTTTGCAGAATTACGTTTCGCACAGCGCCTGTAGTGATGTCGAAGAGAGCCCTTAGCATAATCCGCAAAACATGAAGGACACGTTGCAAAATTAGTCGCTGTTCTGTTATATTTCGCATTCGGCCGTCTGGAGACTTTGCGTTCGTCGGTATTCACCACGCAGTTGGCGTTGAAAAAGAATTGACCCCTTTTTCGAATTTTGGCCATGATTTTCTTTCGCTCATCTGAACTTTTTTCGAAGCTCAAAAATTGTGCAACATCTTCTTCGGTTTTATGCAGCCTTATAACGTGCCGGCTCAACTTTCCCTGCTCCTTTTGACCGTATATACAGAAGTCCTTTTTGATACCGGACTCGACTGTCTTTACGAACATGTCGTTATCATCTGGTGCGCTGTGTCCAACTTTGTTAACCGTAAGTGACGCTTCCAAATCAGTAGATGCGTTATTTGAATGTATGACTTTTTTACTCGTATCGTCAGCGATCGTGCTTTTGTTTCCTGCCTCAGCATTTTTATCAGAAATGTTCAAATCGGGCACATAAGACGATCCACTGAACCAGTTACTCAGATCAGAATGCATGTACTCTTCTTCTGCAATTGTAAGAATTGCATAAGTCAACACAAATAGCATTGAAATATATATAAATATAAATTTTGCAATCCAAAAAAAGATCACGATTTGATGAAAAAAAAATTTATTTCGAAATTTTTCGAGTGCTTTAATTTTCAAAGTTTACCGTCAAAGATTTTACCTGTGCAATTATCATAGTTTGGAAGCTTGGCTCGGTAAAAATAACATTTGGACTCATGTTTGCCGGTGTGACATCGGGCCTACGTTAAACAAAATATAATTCTCAGAAATGCTTAAAGTTCGCCTAAAAAGTACATTCAGAATACGAGTATGAACGTATGTAGCTTACGCAGTGAACGTTGACATATTAGTCGACGAAGCATTACAAATATCTTCGGGATATGAGAGTTCCCTTGAATTTGGCTCAATATTATTATTCTGTTCGTCCAATGAATTCTCACGCTCATAAACGGTCAGTACGTTATCATTCAAGTCCCAATTATTGTCAGTCAAGACTTTATACAAATCTACAAATAAAAAAATTTATGACTGTGTAATGCTTACTGAGAAATACAGTATTAAATTTGCGAACCGTCAACTGCAAACGGTATGTTTTTCGGTAAGTTGAGAATGATACTGGAATCTGTCGAGCTTGTGTTAAGATTTGATTCGTTGATCATAGCAGGCTCGGTCAGTCCACGTTCTGAAATCGGGGACGATGGAAACAATGGCTGCAATGGAACGCCACTTTTTGGCTCGACGTGGAGATGTTCATCTTTCAGGCTCGACGTTGAAGCGGTATTCTCTTTTTTCTTTTCTATAAATTAGTAATACAAGCTTGTCAATAATTCATTTAATTCAGAGCAATATCGAAATACACGGGCGCACCTTTATGATAGATAAATATGTCAAAATATGTCAAAATATATGACCACGGGACCACGGGACCATGTTCAGTCGCAACATTTCGTCGGTATGACAGGTTTCATAACCTGTCAAATAGTGAGCTTTAATGATTAATATCTCGTCTCGCGGGGCAGAGCGACACTTTTTTCTGTCAGATTCGTGTTCTACGCACAAAAACACATAATATATATATAATGTACTTAAATATAGTTAAAAGCATTAAAATTAACTAATAAAACTCGACACGTGTGTTAAATAAATTGTAATATAGTACATGCGCGATTGTACAGTCTGCTGGTAAAAGAATTGTAACATGAGTATTTCAGATGATGAATTTAAGAAATCTCGAAATATTGCAATTGTTGTCGACTTATTCGTGATCAGAGTGAAAAATGAGTATAGGTCCATTTGCTCCATTAAGACCATGGCACAAACTCGAATCTGCTCGTGCTTGCGGCTGGCGCGACTGTGTGCATGATATTCACCAATGAGATTGTAGACCGTGCGGGCGAGCGCGAGCTTACGTCGCTGGTTACCTGTCAATTGCCAATTATTGATATTTGTTTTAACGTTTGCATTAACTTTTACATTAATCTCTTATCGTATTTTTATTATAGTAGACATTATAGACGCGCACGCTACTAACTTTTTACTTTTTAATTTTTAAAAATAAATTACAACGATAATTGTAAAGATAATATCTATACAAATTTGATAGCTATCAAAATTCAATCGCAATGACAGTGTTTAAAAACTAGAGTTCCGTACTCACGGAGTTAACACTCATAACTGTCCTACAAATTTAACAAGCAGGTTACACAAAGGAATTACGTACAAAGAGAAATAAAGAAACAGTCTTATTTTATTTTAATGCAATTAATGACATTGTATATTACATAATAGGAGAAACGAAAGAAAAGAAAAAAAAAAAAAGGGGGGGGTGAGCGCACTTGGTCCCTATGACCAAACAAAGTAGTGAGCACAAGGTCCCTCTGACCACTCGCCAGTTTCTATCTCTCTTGTAAGTCCCATTGACTACGAGAGGGATGTTGTCATTGATAGACAGAGAGGTTACCTTTTAGACCAAATGCTACGGACTACCGCCCCTGTGGCGATTGCGTCCTCCAATCGTCAATGATGACTATCGCCCCTGTGGCGATTGCGTTCTCCTCTGTCTTTCAAAACTTTATGGGCCCAATGCCCAGTTTAGAATTAGAATTAGATTTTTCAAACGCCGAGTTTCCTTCCTTCTGCTTCCGACGCTACACAACACACACCACCCCTCCTCTCTTACCCACGCGCGCCACGCCTCCTAGCGCCCTGCTTGCTTTTTACTCGCACTCACTAGTGCTTTAATTTGTCCGCTAGTGAGCGGGCAAGCGGGCTTTTCAAACATTCCGCCCGCCTTCGTTAACCCTGGTTGACGAACAGAGATGCTGAGTCTGCTTCAGTTGGCAACAGACAAAGTTTCGTAACCGGTCGCTTCAGCTCTGAGAGCTGCGTCTTTACAGTGACCACCCTGGTAAGTCCATCCGGGCCTGGATGGACCCTGATCACTCGGCCCAATGGCCATTTCGTCGGCGGGTATCTTTCGTCCACAACTAGTACCATTGCACCTTCCTGTATAGACGGAGTGACCTTATTCCATTTGTATATAGCATGATGTCTGTGCAGGTACTCAGAAGACCATCGGGACCAAAATGAATCCAGTAACTGTCGTAACAACTGCCATCTGGATAGACGGGATAATTTTTCATACTCTAGAGAAGGCTCTGGTATGACGGCTGGAGCACATCCCATTAGGAAATGCCCTGGGGTTAGAGCTGCAAGATCGTCTGGGTCGTCTGTCAAGGGACATAACGGTCGAGAGTTCAATACGGCCTCTATTTGAGTCAGGAGAGTAGTCATCTCTTCATATGTTAGCAAGGTGTCTCCAATAACCCGTTTGAGATGGAATTTCATTGATTTTACGGCCGCTTCCCATTTTCCTCCAAAATGTGGGGCTGATGGAGGGTTAAACCTCCACTCTGTGCCATCCTTCGCCAATAGGGATGCTAGTCGTTGTGATTCATCACAAGCTTCTGTCAAAAGATTTTGAAGTTGCGTGTCAGCGCCCTTTAGGTTCGTCCCACAGTCGCTAGTAAGAGTGGCACACAAACCTCGCCGACCGGAGAACCTCTTATAAGCGGCCAGAAAAGCATCCGCTGTGTAATCAGTCACCAATTCAAGGTGTACGGCGGAAGATGCAAAACACACGAATAGGGCAACGTAGCCTTTGTATGTACGGGCGTTCTTTCCTTTCCAGGTCTTGATTGTCAGCGGGCCCGCATAATCTACTCCGGCGTGAAGAAATGGCCGAGCAGGTGTAACTCTGGTGGTAGGCAACTGACCCATAAGTTGTTTAGCCCTATCCTGACGGGATCTGGTGCAGATTATGCAACGCCAGATGTGTCTTCTAATTGAAGCTCGGCCGCCTACAATCCAAAATTCCTCCCGAACAAACGATGTCGTAAGTTGAGTTCCGCCGTGAAGTGATCGTAGATGTGCGTCTCTTATTACTAATGAAGTGAATATCGAGTCCTTAGGTAGTATAGCGGGGTGCTTAGCGTTCTCCGGTAAACTCGCGGAATGTAGGCGTCCACCTACTCGTAGAATTCCCAATGAATCCAAGTAGGGTGTCATTCGAATAAGGGGACTTGTCTTTGACAAAGCTTTGCCCGATGAAATTAGCAGTAGCTCGTGAGGAAAACTACAACGTTGCACTTCGCGAGTCCAATACTCCTTTGCGTGTTTCAACTCCATAGGCGATATCGGAATCGTATATGACTTGGTATCCTCTTTCTTGAAACGTGCTTTCGCTCGCAAGCACATCGCGGTGATGCGTAGAAGTTTGATCAGGCTTGAATAACGCTCAAGTAAGGCCCATGTTTGGGGGCCTCGTACTTGAACGGTCGAGATCTTATGGGGTCGTTCTTCAATGTCTGCCTCACCCAGTTCTCCTGGAAGAGTCGATGGCCACAGATCATGTGGTTGTGACAGCCAAGGTGGTCCGCGCCACCAAAGTTTCGTTGCTGAAAGTTGTCTCGGAGAGAGTCCTCTAGTGGCGAGGTCGGCCGGATTCTCAATTCCGGGAACGAAGTTCCATGTGGCATTTGGTAGCGACTCCTGAATAAAACACACTCTATTATGAACAAAGTCTTTCCATCTTGATGGGTGATTTGTGATCCACAAGAGTGTGATGGATGAGTCCGTCCATAGATAAATCCTTATAGTACTCTTGTCGATAACCTTAAGTATTTGTAAGATCAACTTAGTTAGTAAGACGGCTCCTGACAATTCTAATCGCGGAATGGTATGCCTTTTCATCGGCGCCACCTTAGCCTTTGAACATATAAGCTGAGTGGATATTTTTCCGTCTGATCCTTTGGACCTGCTGAAGACTACAGCTGCCGTAGCCTTCAATGACGCGTCGCAAAATCCATGAAGTTCCATGGTAGAAGAAGTAGTTGTGCTGAGCCATCTTGGAAACTCCAAGCCAGGTACGTCTCGGCAACTAGTAGCAAAATTAGTCCACTGTTCTACGATGCTGGGTGGTAAAGCTTGATCCCAATCCACCTTTAGAGTCCATAAACTCTGTAACAATATTTTTGCGACAATTACCACTGGGGTTATAAATCCAAGTGGGTCAAAAATCTTTGCTATTGTTGATAACATAATCCGCTTCGTGACGGTATTCATAGGAATCGAATCTATTCGAAATTGAAAGCTATCCCTGGCTGGATGCCATAGCAGTCCCAATGAATGAACAATCAGGTTATCGTCGATGTGCACATTTGAAGAGTCTAATCGGTCCTCCTTAGGAATCGAGCTCAGAATCATGGGGTCGTTGCTAATCCATTTTTTAAGCGGAAAGCCGCCCGCCATGCAGAGCTGACTCAATTGTTGTACAATTGCTTGTGCTTGAGCTAGATCGTCCGCGCCTCCGAATAAATCGTCGACATATCTGCCTCTCCTCATGGTAGCAGTTGCTTGTGGATAATGGTCCCCTTCATCCTCAGTTAATTGTTGTAAGACCCGTAACGCCAGAAACGGTGCACACACTAAACCGTAGGTGACGGTGGTGAGCTCATAGGTAGTGAAATGACCGTGTTCATTGAACCAAATGATTCGTTGGTATTTAGAATCCTCCGGATGTATTCTGATCTGCCGAAACATCTTTTCGATGTCGGCCGAGAACACGAAGTGATGTTGACGAAACCAGATTAACACGTCGAAGATGTTTACTTGTAGCTTTGCTCCTGAGTGGAGAAGATCATTTAAGGATCGTCCAGATGTAGTGGAACTTGACCCATTAAATACCACTCGTAGTTTCGTTGTGAGACTCGTCTCCTTTCGGACTCCGTGATGCGGAAGATAGTAGACGTGTGTCGGTTCAGGTGTTGAGTTGGAGATTTGTCTCATATGGTCCAAACGTTGATATTCCGTCATGAACTCATGGTACATGCGAGCGTATTGTGAATCATTCAAAAATCGTCTCATTAACTTGTCACAAAGAAGAGTTGCCTTATGCTTGGACGCACCCAAATTATCAGACGGATATTTGAAGGGAAGCCTGACTATATATCTTCCTTGTTCGTCTCGTGCGTGAGTGGAAAGAAAATGAGCCTCACATTCTTGTTCGTCTGTGGTTAACGATGTATTGTGATTAACGGGTACGGACTCCAGTTCCCAGAACTTATGGACCAGAGTAGAAAGTTCGTCGTCTAGTGATACACCACAACTCTGCCTAGATAATGTAGAACTCTCGTTCGTAGTTGGGCCGAGAACAATCCAGCCTAAGGTTGTGTATTGTGCTATGGGCGCATCTGCCGGACCTTTAACGAGTCCTTCTAGCAAAATATTAGTATAGACGTCGGCTCCTAACAGCATCTCGATTGGTCCCGGAGTTGAAAAGTGAGTGTCTGCAAGTTGAAGACCTTCTAAATGAGCCCACGACTTACTAGTCAGATTGGTGGAAGGTATTTGTGAAGTGATGTTTGTTAAGATGTAAGCAAATATAGTGGCTTCGTAGTTAGATCGAAAATGTGGTTTGATTTTCAGTTGGACCATTCCCTTGGTTTTTTGAGAAGACTGCGCTCCAACTCCCGTCAACAATACCACTGATCGAAGGCGGTCTAACTTTAATCGTCGTACTAGACGTTCTGAAATTAAGGAAGTTTCTGAACCCGGATCTATGAGTGCTCTTGTCTTGATGACATTTCCTCTTGGAGAGCTGACATGCAATCTGGCTGTGGCTAATAATACTTGATGCCTACTATAAGGCAAAGGCGAATGAGAAAAAAATACCTGTGCCTCCGTTGATTTATCCATCGACTCGGTAGTTTCATCTAAATTCTGTTTAGAGGTAGCCGCCTGAGACATTTCCAAATGGATGGAAGTGTGATGTTTTTTGCCACATCGTTGACATCTTCTAGTTGTAGTACAGTTGGATACTCGATGTAGTCCTAAACAGTTAAAACACAACTGGTGTTTGCTAATAAGAGCGAGTTTCTGATTCCGAGTCTTTGATGAGAATTGGCTGCATGCGGCAGTATGGTGTTGTTCGGAACAGATTGAACACGTGTAGCTGGTGTTATTGGGGACTTCCTTCTCCTTTCCTTGAAAATGTGACTTGACCACGAGCGGCCGTAATTTATTGCTAAGCTTTTCAGCTCTAGAACGTTCAAAGGATCGGAGGGCTCTAAGGCGAGCGATCAAAAACTCGTCGAGTTGTGCCCAAGTCGGTGGTTCTTGTAGGGAGCCTAGATGGAGCTCCCACGCTTTAGCTGATTCCGGATCTAAGCATTGTGTAACGATGAAAACTAGAAAATCGTCCCATTTATCTATGGGCCGTTGTAAGGCCTCTAAGGATCTGTAAATTTCCAAAAGATTTGTATACAACTGCTCCAGTTCTGCACCCGACTCCTTTGTCATTTTCTTGAGATTCATTAATGAATGCAGTTCGGCGTCGACCAATAATCTTTTATTCTCATAAAATGAAATTAAAGCCTCCCAGGATCTTTGAAAGTTGGCTGCGGTGAGTGCAGTATTTTTCAGCAAGGATGCGGCGGACCCTCCTATGCTGCTCTTCAAATATTGCAGCTTTTCTACCGCCGAAAGCGATGGATTCGTGACCACCAGTGCCTGAAATAACTCCCTGAAGGATAACCAATCCGAATAGTTCCCAGTGAACCGAGGAAGGTCAACCCGAGGTAGTCGCACCTGATGCGAACATGACGGAAAGACTGTCGGTGTTGAATGCGATGTAGAATGAGTAGGGAGAACGGAGATCATTTCATTGTCGTTTCCGTGACCGACGTCGAGCATTGCGTGTATTTTCTCCAAGGCCGAAAGATAGCTCTCTCGCGTAACGATATATAAATTGTCCTTAAAATAGGAATGATTTGTCACCTTTAGTTTATCCTCTGGTGACAACTCACGTATGGCAAGGCCCAAGGCCTCATGGACAGTGGAAAATTTATGCCACTCTTCCTTCATTGCGTCGAGTCTTGTAGTTACTCGATGAGAGGTTAGAGTATGGGAGTCAACCCGGATCAGGTTGTCGTAAGTGGTAGAAATAATATTCATCAGCTCGAGCTGCTTTTCGATTCGAGCCTCGACATGTGAAAGCCTCATGTTGTGGATGCGTGTATCCGGCTCGAAGGACCAAATGTTTAAAAACTAGAGTTCCGTACTCACGGAGTTAACACTCATAACTGTCCTACAAATTTAACAAGCAGGTTACACAAAGGAATTACGTACAAAGAGAAATAAAGAAACAGTCTTATTTTATTTTAATGCAATTAATGACATTGTATATTACATAATAGGAGAAACGAAAGAAAAGAAAAAAAAAAAAAGGGGGGGGGTGAGCGCACTTGGTCCCTATGACCAAACAAAGTAGTGAGCACAAGGTCCCTCTGACCACTCGCCAGTTTCTATCTCTCTTGTAAGTCCCATTGACTACGAGAGGGATGTTGTCATTGATAGACAGAGAGGTTACCTTTTAGACCAAATGCTACGGACTACCGCCCCTGTGGCGATTGCGTCCTCCAATCGTCAATGATGACTATCGCCCCTGTGGCGATTGCGTTCTCCTCTGTCTTTCAAAACTTTATGGGCCCAATGCCCAGTTTAGAATTAGAATTAGATTTTTCAAACGCCGAGTCTCCTTCCTTCTGCTTCCGACGCTACACAACACACACCACCCCTCCTCTCTTACCCACGCGCGCCACGCCTCCTAGCGCCCTGCTTGCTTTTTACTCGCACTCACTAGTGCTTTAATTTGTCCGCTAGTGAGCGGGCAAGCGGGCTTTTCAAACAGACAGCCACTTTTACAACACGAAGTAAGCGCAGCGAGCGAACCAATCGACATGTGAGCTCGCGCTCGCCCGCACGGTTTCATTGGTCAATACCGTGTACACGGTCGCGCGAGCTGCGGGCACGAGCAGAGTTTGTATACCATAGCCTTTACTTCGACATAATCATGCTACCAATATTTGCTTGTAACGTCGCTAAGCAAACAATCGCGCCTAACAATGTTGAGGAATGTTAATCCTCAGAAGTGATTATCGCGTACTTGCAAAATAAGCAGTCTTTCGTTTTTATATGTAACGGTAAATATCGGCACCGCTTCTTATGCTCCAAAGGTAAATGCGGGGTCTCCTTAATCTTACAAATCACCGGCTGGCCCCGCTATGTAACATTGTAAGATAGAACAAAAATTTTAAATTTGTCATCGAATTCTGATTAACGTAAGTCGCATGTCAATTTTATTGTCCTAATTTGTCAAGTAATCGCGAATGTGCATAGCTGCCATCGCCACGAGTGTTGGCGCAGTGCAGTGAGACGCGAGGGCGGCGAAGCACAGGCAGCAGCACCGCTTCTCCTTCTTCCCCCCGCCGCCGGCAGCCAATTTGAGAATGGTGCGTTTACCGCCGTAAAAATGATGGGTATACGCTTTTCATCTAGAGTTTTCTTAAATTCCTTGGAATTTATACCCGGATATTGATCCGTTAAGATCATACCATTCATTGTTTTGTGTCACATTCTCTATTAATTTTATAAAATCATTCGAATTCTGAGTCTTTGATGTCAAAATATAAACATATCGTGTGAAGTGATCTACCAGAAGGTGTAAATATTTTTTTGTAGACCGTAAACCTCCAAATCCTCCGACTGTATCTATAGAAACTGTTTCGAAAGGTTTAGTGGCAGGGCCTAAATGAGACATTAGTCCAATTTTTTCTGTTCCTCTTGATTTAATCTTTGTTGGGGTTTCGGTTGGAAAAATAACGGGTGTACTTCCGAAAAGCCCGTACCTCCGATTTTTTTTATACTCTGGATTCTTACGTATTTCGACGTGCTGATTACGAATATAATAGTGAAAATTGGTGCAAATTTGATTTTCATGGCGAAAACCTTGAAAAAACCATAAAAATTATGGTTTTTTTCATTTATCTCCGTAAATAATGAAAATTTTGAAAAATACTTCAGATAAAAGTTATAGATCTCATCGAAATACACATTTTATGTTCTATTGATTTTCGCTGTAAAAACAATAGTTTTTGAGAAAAACGACGTTAAATGTTCAAAACTTTATATAACTCATGTAACACAATTCGAGTTTTATTAGTTAATTTTATTAGTTAATACTGGAAGGAAGTGAGCTTTGCTCATGTGTTTTCTGTACCATTGGAATTTTCCATGCGAAGCATGATCCACCCATTTTTAGGTGTGGTATAAGTTTTTGACCATCACTAGCACCAAAATGGTCTTGATAGTGGGGAGGGGACGGTGTCCGCATACAGTAATGGTTTGTGACTTTCCACGCGGAGCTCCCTACTCCGGCTAACCTCCACTTTCAGCCATCTGAGGCCCCTACCCGGAGCGGGGGCGTAGCCCCCGCGGAGGGGGGCCGACTACTTCCACCTAGTAAATTCTGCCACCTGCGAGTGAGAGTATAAAAATAAACTGGGAGTAGTTGACCTCTTTCTCTTTTCCACGCATAGCGAGATCCACTCACACTCTCCCCCTGCCTCGGGGCGCTGCTAGATCCGCTTGTATGAGCGGACTGTATACGTATAATTATTAGAGTGTTGAAACTCTTTGTATTATCTTTTTAAGTAGCTGATAAAATGGATATAAAATATAATTTATTTAGTTTAAGTTCTGTTTTATCAACTAGAGAAAAAACTCTTCAGTGGTTGCGAGATGTGGGTCTTATTCCAACTGAAAGGTATTGTCCGAAACACAAAAAGAAAATGACTTTATATGAATCCCGTCTGTGTTGCGGAGAATTTATTTGCCAAAAAAAAGGTAAATATAACCATTCTGTAACCGTTGCAGAAAACACCTGGTTTAAAAGATGTCATACTTCGCCGATGACTTGTGTACTTATTACATACTGTTTTTCTGTAAATTTTACTTTTGAGCAAACTTTACGAGAAAGCAGTGTAGTTGAAGGAGAGATTGTATCTTCTGAAACTGTCGCCGACCGATTTTCATTTTGTCGAGAAGTATGTTTGTTAAGTCTGGACCAAGAATTTGATCAGGAAAGAAAAATTGGAGGTAATGGGATTGTCGTGGAGATTGACGAATGCAAAATCGGTCGACGAAAGTATCAAAGAGGTCGTGTAGTTGAAGGATCTTGGATTCTTGGAATGATCGAGCGAGGACATGCTGAAAATTATCGGCTTGAAATTTGTCCCGAAAATAAAAGAGATAGTAGTACTTTAATAAATTTAATAAAAAAACATGTGGCTATTGGGACAACAATCCATACTGACTGCTGGAAGGGATATCTCGATTTGAAACTTCATGGATATCAGCATGCTACAGCCAATCACTCTGAAGAGTTCGTAAACAGCCAGACTGGAGCACACACTCAGAATATTGAGTCATCATGGAATTATATGCGTCGTTTCTTAAGTCGCGGTGGTGTGCATAAAGATAATTTAGCTGATCATCTTTCAGAGTTTTTATGGCGGCGTCGTGTGAAAAAATTAAAACGTGATCCTTTCGAACAATTAATCACGGATATTAGAACCGTTTATCCTGGGACATTATGAATTTATTATTGATTTATCAGTGCAGAGCTTAACATTTTTTATTTTATCAAACAAATACCTTTATTTTTTAATTTTCATGCGGTAATTTCGCTTTATTTTGTTTTTTTTTTTGTTGCAAACTATTTTTTAGTTTTTATGATATTGTTTTTTCGTTTTTTAGAACAAACAGGTTTATTTTTCAGTTTATATGAGGTTGTTTCACTTGTTCTATAACGAATAGTTGTTTAACTTAATATTTAAGTTTAGGTTTAGATTTAGGTTAGGTTAGTACTGTACCACTTGTACTGTACCACATGGGTTTCTACCACATTATTATCGTATTATCTAAATAGTAACATAAAAATGGTTGGGTTAGAGTTAGGAAAAAAATGGGAAGGGGGTGCAGGGGGAGGGGCGCCCACGTGTTCTCTGCACAACTCTTTGCGAATGTGTACACGTTGCAATGTGTACATAGGTTTGCGACTTTCTTCGCTAAACGAGATGTTCGTAAAAATACGTTCAATTCACTGTTCAGTTGTATGAATTTTGTTTTATTTAAATATGCAGAAAAACGTGCATTTAAAAGCACAAATAGTTCAATGCAAAGTATTATCCGTTTTAAGCAAAAATATTTATAAGACTTTTTTTGTTAATAACTTTTTAATAAATCGCGTCCGACGGCTAAAATGTTTTAAAGGTCACTCAGGAGGGTAACCTTGACAACATTTGTCAAGGTCAAGGGGCTGGGTCCCGTAAAGTGAATAATTACCATAAAATTAACTAATAAAACTTGAATTGTGTTAGATGAGTTATATGAAGTTTTTAACATTTAACGTCGTTTTTCTCAAAAACTATTGTTTTTACGGCAAAAATTAATAGAACATAAAATGTGTATTTCGATGAGATCTATAACTTTTATCTAAAGTATTTTTCAAAATTCTCATTATTTAGGGAAATAAATAGAAAAAACCATGATTTTTATGGTTTTTTCAAGGTTTTCGCCATGAAAATCAAATTTGCGCCAATTTTCACTATCATATTCGTAATCAGCACGTCGAAATACGTAAGAATCCAGAGTATAAAAAAAATCGGTGGTATGGGCTTTTCGGAAGTTTATCCAAAATAACCAGCAGAGTTTATTCGTTTTCCAAAGATTTTTATTTAAGAAGTTCGTCACCCCCTCTTCTCTTTGGTACTATACAGCACATCTACCACCACCATACGCGCCTAGGCCCAAAAGGGAAGAGAGAGCGAACGCGCAACCGCACTTGTAAATGCTAGGCGCCAATATATGAATATTCCAACACTCCCTCCCGTCGAACATTTACATGTGGTACATAAACTTATAGCTTAATTATAGTTTTACATGAATAGTGAGTATCGTTAATGAAACGTAGGTTGGTTCCAGTTTTTTTTTTTTTTTTTTTTTTTTAAATCACTCGTTCTTTTCTGTACCTGTAACAGATTAAGGTTTTCGTATTATTTGGATTTGGGATGTGTCGATGGACAGGCAAGGTTTATAATTTTCTACAAGTTTTTTTTTTTTTATTGTTCGTTCATAATCTTTTTCGTTAAATATTTGTATCTTTCGAATGCTAATGGTTTCGTAAAAATGTCGGCTATTTGTTCTTTTGTTGAGATCCATCCGACTTTTATTAGTTTTCGTTCAACGCATTCTTTGACGTAGTGTTCTCGTACTTCCGTCATATGTCTAAGTTTACTGCCTTCACTTATTTTCGTACTGGCTTCAGCGGCTTTATTATCGCACCAGAGCTGCATTGGGCAAGGACTCTTGTACAGTATCCGTTTTAATGATTGACTCATTGCAACAAGCTCCTTGCAAGCCTCACTCATTGCAACGTATTCTGCTTGACATGTCGAAAGGGCTACATAGTTTTGTTTATGCGTCTTCCAGGATATCGTATCTCCGTATAATTGTATTATGTACCCGCTAGTGGTGACTGAGCCTTTGCAGTCGGCAAAGCTAGCATCTGAAAATGCCTGCAGATCGTTTCGTTTCGCCGTGTAGCTCAGGCCCAACTTTTTCGTTCCCTTCAGATATCGAAAGATTCGTATTATCATTTTCCAATCTTGTTCTGTGGGATTTATTTGGTGCCTGCTTACCACATTCACTGCAAATGCTATATCTGGGCGAGTTGCACCCGCCAAATACCTACTGCCTCTCTATATGGTACATTCGTTAATGTTTTGGTCTCGTTTAAGATATTCTCTTCGTAGGATTCTTCTCGTAATTTTCTTTCTCGGTTCGCTACTTGATTTGTTATCATTGGAGTTCGTTGGGGGTGCATTTCTTCTATTCCAAATCGTTTAAGGATTTTATCTATATATTTTTCTTGTACAATCGTTATATGTTTGTTTTCTTTATCTCGTTTGATCGTCATTCCGAGGAACTCTTGAGGTTCTCCCAGATCATTAATTTTGAATACGTTCATTAATGTGTGTTTAACTTCGTTTTGTTTTCGTTTGTCATTACTCGCAATAATTATATCGTCTACGTATAATACTAAAATCAGAAAGTGTAATCCCTCTCTCCAGGTAAACAAACATGGTTCGTTGTCGTCGTTCGTTAAGCCGGTGTTCAAGGCAACTTCAGTAAATCGTTTATTCCACTTTTTCGGACTAATCCGCAAACCATACAGTGCTCGTTCAATTTTACATACTTTCGTTTGTCTTAATAGCTCTGAATTTGGAATTCCTTCTGGGATTTCCATGTAAATTTCTTCGTCAATTTTCCCGTTTAGGAAGGCAGTTTTCACGTCCAGTTGGCAAGTGTCTAGATCGTACTGATTAATAATGGCAAATACGGCTCTGACCAATGGCAGTCTGGATACGGGAGCGTATGTTTCTCTTAAATCGTACTTATTTCGGTCTTTGAAACCTCAAATAACTAAGCGCGCTTTATACTTCTCACTACCATCTATGTTCGTTTTCCTTTTCATTACCCATTTGAAATCAATGATATTAGGTTTTCGTCCATTTTCCGTTACTTGCGGTCGATCCACTATTTTCCAAACTTCGTTTTCGTTCATTGATTTTAATTCTTCGTTAATTGCGCTTTGCCACTCCTTTCGTTCATTTGTTTTCATCGCATCTTAAGATACAGGATCTTCGTTAACATGTGCCAGATGCGCATGAAATATTTCATCTTTCGTTTTGTCGAGTTCGTTCTGGTTTTCGTGGTTTTCGTTCAAATCAAGGATTATTTGAGTTATGTCATTGGTAATGTGACTTAAGTGTGTGAAGCTTGTATCTTTAATAGCCTTTTCGTTCTTCTGACTACGCAAGATTCGATCGCTCGAAATTTGTTTCATTTTCCTTTTTGTTGCTTCATTTGCCTCATCCAATTTATTTTCGTTTGAATTATTTACATTTTGCTTTCTTGGTCTACCTCTTTTCCGTTTGGCCCATTCTCCCTCCGGTTTTATTGTTTCGTTCTTCTTTTCGTTAGTTCCTATCTTTTCTTTTTCAAATTCTAGAAACCATTTGTCTTTGTCTACTTCATCTTCTACATTTGGCCAATATTTGATATCGTTTCTTTTGTATTTGTCACCATATACTAATTTTTCATTAAAATGTGCGTGTCTACTTTCATAATATTTTCCTTCTTCGGGCTTTAAGAATTGATATCCTGAGGGTGTGTAGCCTACCAGAATTACTCTTCGTCCTTCAAAACTAAATTTCGGTCCAGTTTTTCTTTGAACTTTGATATACGCAAGACATCCGAATCGTTTTATTTGGTTTATATCAAACTTATAGTTTGGAGCAAATTTTTGCAATGGAATCGTCATATTGTTAGATTTATGGGGAGTTCGATTGTATGCATATACGGCAGCAGTAACGGCCAAATCCCACATGTTTTCGGGGAGTCTCGAATCGTACATATAGGTTCTTATCTTCTTTTGAATCGTCTGATTAAATCGTTCGGACACTCCATTTTGCTCAGGAGTATAAGGGCTTGCAAACTGATTTTCAGCTCCTAGTTTGTTCAAAACTTCTACAGTATAGCCTCCTGTATACTCAGTTCCTTGGTCAGATCGGAGATAGCAAACTTTTGCATCTCGACCTAACAGGTTTCGTGCGCTTCTTACAAACATTCGAAACAGTATCCTACTTTGCATTTCGTTTTCATTGGGTACGCCATTGCCAGACGCGAGTAGTCGTCTATGAATACTGAAATGTATCTGTAATTGTTTGGATGAGACATGGAGCTTATTGCGCCCATAATATCAGAGTGTATGATTTGTAGTGGTACAGTGGCTCGTCTTCTCGTTTTCGTGAATGGTAATTTATTAAATTTTGCTACTTTACAGACTTCGCAGTCCAATATTGATTCGTCAAATTTGGCAGCGTTTAAAGATTTATTTTCGGGAAGTTGTTTTTGCAGCGTTTTTAAATATCCCAGAGACGCGTGTCCCAATCGCACATGCCATAGTATCGCGTTATTTTTCGTAAATTTTTCGTAGTTAAGTTGATTCATTATTTCGTTCTCGGGAATCTCTACAATGGGTAGTTCATCTATATCATGAAATTTCTGATCCCAAATAGTCACATCAAAATTTGAGTGTTCATATACAATTTGCTTTTCGTTAGATGAATTTTTGTTTGTTCGTTCTTTATTCATTTTTATATTTTGTTCTGTTGTTTCTTCATTAGACAGGGTGATTCGTTCATTGGTAATTTGTGGATCGTTTGCTTCGTCTACCTCATTTTCTTTTTCGATTAGGTCGTTACTGGGATTCTCTTCAATTTCAACTGCTGTGCTTTTCAAATCATGCTCGTGTGTGGTCGTTAAACTTGCACATGCTCGTTTCCTTCCTTTTAAACAGTCGTTATGGTTATTGTTATTTTTGTTTACTTGAAATTCTATTATCCAATATGGTCGTTTGTAAATTCCTGATATAAACAGCTCGTTTGATATGGGATCAAAAATATCAATCTTTTTATCGTCCAAATATATACCTAAGCCCATTTCTGCAAATTTTCGCAAAGACAACAAATTCTCGGAAAGTTCTTCAGCGCAGATCACATTTTCTAATAAGATTTCGTTATCGTTGGAGATTACTTCTATAGTGCCTACACCCTCCGTTTTTAAGTCTGCTGATGAATTTTTATTTGCGCATTTAATTATTCCTTTTTCAGTTTTATCGTAAGTTTTGAATATTATGTTCGTGTTTGTTAGATGTTCTGTAGCCCCCGAGTCGGCTAAGAACTTTGTTAATGTTTTGTTTCCTTTCTTATTAGTTGGTGTAGAATCGTTTGTCGTTTTAGAGAAAGCGTTTGTAATCGTATTTGCCTTTGCAAGCTCATCGACATCATATGGCAAGGATTTTCCGTTTTTCCCTGAAATAAAGGTAAAATTATCAATAGAAAAACTCTTACCTCTGTTTCCAGGAGCTGCTTTATTATTCGTGGCCTTGCCTCTCGATCGTTGCGATTTGTTCCCTTGGGAGCTGTTTATGTTCGTTTTATTCATATTTTTGTTGTCGTTTTGTTTGTGTCGTTTAGGATCTTCACCCTTTTCGTTTTTGTTATAATTTCGTTTGTAGCCTCGTCCTCTTTCGTTAAATTGTTTACCATCGCGCATGTTGGCTACGTGCCTATTATAACTCCCTTTAGAGAAGCCTCTGCCTCGTTCTCGATCTCGTCGGACATTGGTATCCCTTTGGCGTAGTATTCGTTTATGGCACTCGGCGGCTTTGTGTTTGACGAATTCATTACACTCGTAGCATTTTTTAACACCGAGTCCCTTCCATTTGCAACTGCTTTCCTCGTGCCCGTAGTCGTCACACTCTCGGCACCTATCATTCTTATCTCTTCTCGGCCAGGCCTTAAGAGTCGCTCTAGGCGTTGTCCCAGGGTTTGACCCGGAAGCCTTCGTTGCTTCCGCCTGTATAATAAAGGATTTTAATTGATCGTATGTTAAACCCTTGCCGGTGGTATTTCGAGTCATGAACTCTACGCTTTGGACTTCAGGTACAGTAGCCATGATTGACTGATAAAAGGTGTCTCGTTTTTCTTCGTCGTTGATCGGGATTGCATCAGGTAGATTGTCATGATTCTTGACTATTTCTTCAAATTTGTCCCAGAATTCCGAAGCCTTCTCTTTACTTGGATTATATTTTAGATTGTATAACTGTTTTCGCAAGGTGACCGTAGTCATTCTCGCTTCACATCGTTTCAGTTCTTTTATTTTATTTAGGATGTCGACCGGATCTTGTAAGGAAGCGACTTTTGAGTGATAAACTTGGTCTAGTCTATTAATTAAAATATCTCGCACTTTGTATTTATGTTTTTCTTTGATTTTTTCTGATAGGTTTTCCGGTTGTTGAATGTTCGGTTCCCGATTCTTTACTTACAATTTCGAACTTAAAGGCTTCTTTCATCTGATGTGCAAGTAAATTCACACTTTGATTATTCTGGTTAGCGTTTTCTTTCCCGTTAGAGTTTATCTTCGTTAGTTCGTCTTTGACTATAGATGCAATCGTTTCTCTATCGTTATTCATAGGCTCAATCGTTGGCACTGTACCCTTAAGCGTTTTCGTTAAGTCGTTTTCGTGAGTGTTATTTTCATTTTGACTTGCCTGGGGATCGCCATGGTGGCTGTTTTCGTATTCGTTATAATCGTTTTTGTTATAATCGTTTCCGCACAGATCGTTTCTCATCTCGTTCTGCATTTGCTTGAGCTCGTTTAGTTGCGTCTGCAAACCTTTCTGCAAATCGCTAAACATCTGTGTTTGTCTTTTAAGGTGTTGTGTTTGTGTTGTGATCGCCTTGCATATTGCGGCTTGTGTCGTATCAATTCTCGTGATTGATTCAGCCATGCATTTATTGATTGCAGTCAGACTGCTCATGTACTCCTTCAGAACATTCATTAGAGCCGTCTCCGTGTTTTCCGGCCTTACCTCGAGAGTTTTATCCGTTGTACCTGTAATAATTTTACTTGATATGTTTGTTTTGATCAAATATATCAAATTGTAATATATCAATTGTATCGTATATGTATGGTGAAGCTACTCGTTTAAACGTTATAAATTTGTTATTTCATCACCTTTACATTGTACTATCTCAGCGTTTTCGATAATACCGTTTCCGTTTTCCCCACTCGTTTCAAATACATTTTCTTGCAGGAGTTCATCCTCCTCTTCTGGGGATATTTCTTCGCTTGACTGGTTTTGTGTCCTGTCCAAGTTTAAGATGCCATCGTTACTTAGGAGTTTATCCTTTATTTCATTCCAATCTTTGGGTTCAAAGTTGGATTCGTCTGCAAATTAGTAAAGCTTTCGTTAATATCGTTAATGTGGCTCGTTTCATATTGTTATTCGTTTCTCGTTTCGTATCGTTATTAGTTTCTACTTTATTTAAATTTTATTTATTTTCGGACTTTTTCTTTCCTTCAACCGACCGAGCAACAAATACAGTTGAATTCAGGACAGTGGCACATGGTAAGATCCGAACAGCAAGATGTTCCCACGTCCACTTAGTTATTCACTCGCCCTACAAGCACCGCACTGCAAGACCGAGCAAACAACCCAGTCGGCGGAATTTAGACTTGGACTTGATTGTAATACTTTTAATTGTATACGTACCGGTTGTATACTTCATGCCATTTTCGGTTACAAAGTACAACAGACTGCCTTCCATTGTTAGGGTAATTTTTTCGTTTGGATGGTTTTCGTTTAGTTTGAAGACGGTGGCATAATTTCCTACCATCTTGGTGAAGGCGCTATCTTCTGTGTCTATAAATTGAATTTTGGTTGACATAATCGTTTGTTTCGAATCGTTATTTAATTTGTGTATGGGAGAATAAATTCATGTTTTATTTCCCATTCGCGAATTTGATTTTAGATCGTTTCATTTAATTCAGTGAGATTTCGTAATTGCCGTCCCGTTTCGTACGTTACTTTAATCTGTTTTGATTTAGGCCTGTCGATTTAGTTTGATAATCGTTCAGTTGTGTATCAATCGTGAAATTGTTCGTTAAATATATTTATTTTCGTTGTTTATTTCATTCAATTTACATTTGCTTTTATTTATTTGGCCTCTTTATTAAAATTTACCGCGATCTCGATCCGTCTTTAGGCCCGCTTTTTCACTCCCGTACCGCCGCACCAGCGCAACAAGCCAGAATGAGAAAGAAATATTTGTCCCACCCTAACCCATCGCACAGGCGCAGTAGCGTAGGATCAAAAAAAACTTTGTGCGCCGAGTGCCTCTGGCGCCCATGCGCCTCTAGCACGTGTTGTGTTTCTTCTCACTCGCACGGTTTTCTCTCTCATGCCATGCTTTCCGCGTGCTTCTCGAATCGTCTCTCTCTTTATGATTTTTTTCTCTCATGCCACGTGCTTCACTTCTCGCGATTTTTATTATATTCTTATCTTTAATTCGCTTCACGTTTTATTCGTTTAGCGTTTTTCTTAAACAATTTCGACCCGGTAAAACGCCTCAGTTGAGCCATCAAGCTGGCTCTACATTTCAGCGCGACGTTGACTCGTTTTCCCTTTGTCGTCGTTTACGCGCGATGCATGCATCCACTCATTCTTTATTACTTTTGTTTGTTGCAACTTACGCTTCTCAGAGGCAACACCGCTGGACTTGGAAATTTCCATTGCATCCATTGTGACCTCGTAGCTACGACTTGATGAAATTTTGCACACTATTGATCACTTCGATGAAAACTTTTTGCTTATAAAATGATTAATGCGCGCAGTGCTGGGCCCATAACCTGTTGGGGTTTCGGTTGGAAAAATAACCAGCAGAGTTTATTCGTTTTCCAAAGATTTTTATTTAAGAAGTTCGTCACTCGCTCTTCTCTTTGGTACTATACAGCACATCTACCACCACCACACGCGCCTAGGCCCAAAAGGGAAGGGAGAGCGAACGCGCAGCCGCACTTGTAAATGCTAGGCGCCAATATATGAATATTCCAACAATCTTCATGCAAATCTCACAGCTTTTACAGATCTTCTTTATATTTTGTGATAGATTTCTAGCTGTATAGAATTGTCCAATCTTTTTCTGCATTTGTTTTATTCCTATATGGCAGTAATATTGATATATATCTTTAATAAATTCTTTACTGAAATCTTCTGATAGTATAATTTTATCTTTTTTTCCTATTCTTTTATAATATATTCTGTCTTTTAGTTTTACTTTATTTCTCTCCTTATTCAATTTTACATTATTTTTTTGGTCTCTCTGGATATCTTCTAATTTTATTAGATTCACAGTTTTTAAACTTTCATCTTGATTTTCATGTGCTTCTAACACTGGATTTCTGCTTAGGCAGTCAGCTTCGAGATTGTTTTTTCCTGGAAAATATTTTATTTCAAAATTATATTGGGATAGATAGGTCAATTCACCTAGTTCTTCGTCCGTTCTGGCTTTTATATTCATCTTCTCTAATGGTTTATGGTCTGAAAAAACTGTGAATTTTTTTCCTATAAGTCGATATTGCCAATACTTCAGTGCTTCTTTTATTGCCAGGCATTCTAGATAAATAGCTTTTTTTCTTCTCTGAGTATCATTAAGTTTTTTGGAAAAATATGCTACTGGTTTTTTTTCATTATTCTCTTGTGGCTGTTTTAGGACCGCTCCCACGCCGTGTATACTTGCATCTGTGTAGATGTGTATTGGTAAATTATGATCAAAAATTGCTAGAACAGGTTGAGAGCAAAGTAATTTTTTTATATGTTCAAATGACTCTTGACATTCATCTGACCAAATAAAATTCTGTCCTTTCCTTAATAAGTTATACAAAAGATCTAATATTATAGAATTATTTGGTATATATTTGTTATAAAAATTTATTTTCCCCAAAAGTTGTCGAATATTTTTTTGTGTTTTTGGAATAGAAAAATTTCTGATTGCAATTAGATTATCTTTCAAAGGGCTAATCGAATTTTCTTTTATTATGTGCCCTAAATATTTTACTGAATCCTTTGCAAAAATGCATTTTGATAGTTTTAATCTAAACCTTCTTTCAATATCGCGTCCAATAGTTTTGTTAAGTGACTAATATGTTCTTGAAAAGTTTTTGAGAAGATCAGAATATCATCTATGTAATTTACCGTAAATTCCAACAAGTTGTGTTTTCTTATTATGTTGCTTAATATCCTTTGAAAAATTACTGGCGATGTTTTTAATCTAAAAGGTAAACAAGTTCACTGAAAGTGTCCTTCTTGAGTCACAAATGCGGTTTTTTGTTTATCTTCAATTCGTAGAGGGATTGACCAGAATGCTGAGTTTATGTCCAGCGTTGAGAAAAATTTACAATTTCTTGTTTTTTCTACTAAATCTTCAATTAATGGAAAAGATTGTGATTGCGGAACTACAATTTTATTCAAATCACGGAAGTCTATACATAATCTTAATTTTTTTTTCTCTTCTCTTTTATATGCCAAGGTTACTGGAGCAGCAAACGGACTATACGATTCTTCAATTAGATTTTTTTCTAGTAATTTTGATATTTGTTGTTCTATTTCTTTTTTATCCTCAATACTATATCTATATGGTCTTTTACTGCAATATTTATCTATTAACAAATCAATACAAGCTTCATAATCTTTTACTGTGCCTATATCATATTTATCTTTAGCAAAGATTGATTTATATTTATTAATAAGTTTATCTATTTCCGATTTTTCTTGAGTATCCAAATGGTTTGTTGAGGCTTCAAAATTTTTCACTTTTATATGTTCATTGAAGTTGATTTTATATTCTTTTTTGTTTTTCAATTTATTCTTATTATTATTAAAATTTATATTTTCAAAATTTCTATCTGAAAAGTCCGGAGTTTTTTGTGTAATTTCTAATTCTTTATTTTGTATTAATTTAAATTCTTTTATACAGTCAATCCAATAAGAAAATCGTAATTAAAGCTTTAATTATCCACTACAAAAACATCAATGTTTTTCTCTGTAGCAAAAATTTTTGCTTTTATTGTTACCATTTCATCTGTCTTTTTAACACCATTAATCGTTCTCAGGTTTGCAATTTTTGTATCATCACTTCTTTTTGTTTGTAAACGTAATAATTTTGAATTTATTAACGAAACATTTGAACCAGAATCATAAACTCCAAATACTTTAAACGTTCCATTTATTAATACTTTGATTTTGATTAATGGTGGTATTACAAGTTTTTTGGATCATTGTTGTTTAATTCCACTTCTAATTCAGAATTGTTTACATTTTTTATTTGATGTTTTTCTTTTCTGTCATCTTTAGTTCTAAACCAACATGAGGACTCAGGGTGACGAGTACCTTTATTTGTTTTTTCGCAAATTTTGCACGGTTTTTGTCCTTCAAATTTTTCTCTGGTATTAGGAGTTGTATTGGTTTTTCTCTCAAAAATTTTTCTGTTAATTAAGTGTTCCAATTTTCCAATTTCATTAAAAAGATCTTCAGTTTCCTTTAGGTTCTCTGTCAATCTTATCTGTTACATAGTTTGGTAGACCTGCTGCAATGAGATCAATTAAAGTGCCTGTATCAATTGATCTCCTTATCTCTAGTAAAAGCCTTTCTTTTTTTAAAGCATAATCCAGCAACGAACCTGTCTTGTATTTGAACAAGAACGCATATCTGATTGGAGTCCATCCTTTATTTGCATACGTTTCGCAAAAATTCTTCTTCCATTTTTCCCATTCTGAATTTAGTGTAAGTTTGATAAGCATTGAGCTATACCAATCTAAACATGACTTCTCTAAAAATAATCTAAAAATTTCAATCTTCTCCTCATCTTTCTTTATATCCAATCGGTCACACTCTTTCTCGAAACCTTCTATCCATTGATTAACATTGGAGTTTTTCCCTGTAAATTTCTCCATGACAAACTTTTCTGATAGTTTTTTAAAATTATGGTGTCCAGATGTTTGTGGGTTACTTTCAGCGAGCTTTTCTAAAATTTTTGTCAATGACTCTTCTGAAATATCAGCACGTTTAGTTTTCTGCGTAATCTCTTCTAAGAAATATTCTCCAAATTGCATATTTCCTTCTTCATTTATGCAGGTATTTTTTAACTCTTCTGTTAAAGTAATCCATATATTTCTTTTTTGGTGTCTTTTCCGTAAAGTATTTTTTATTTTCCCATAAGCCGGTGTATTTGTAATAAGTTTATGTAGACTTGCCGTTTGTAACACTTCTGGGATACCGAAAGTCCGATCTTCTATTGTTGCAATTGAGGTTATGGCGATAACATTTGACTTTCCGTCATTACCCAGCAAACACAAAGTTACATGTAACGTGCCTGTTAGTTATAATTTCCCACTCAACAATGTAATTGTAATATAACACGTGTGTTATATTACAATTACATTGTTGAGTGAGAAATTATAACTAACAGGCACGTTACATGTAACTTTGTGTTTGCTGGGTAGCTGGTTTTACCACGAATTCAAATTGTAACTTTTTCATACTTTTGAGAATAGTTGCCAAAAATGTCGTTTTATAATGTGTTCCTTTTTTATTTGTAAGAAAATTTGCGCAAATGAATAAACCGGATTAGTTTCTCTGTAAACAAAGTTTTATAGATTTATTAATTTCACATTCACTATTTACATTATGTACAAGAGTAGATCCAAGGTTCTTACCTGTAAACAAAGAAACAACATTTAAGGTTTATTCCTTGCTATCTTTCTCTGGTTACACTTTACATAAACTGATTTACATATACTGATTTAGTCTCTTAGTTTCACTTAATATCTGTGAATGCGTGTTTATCCCACTTTCTTCTTTTCCCCTTCTTCTCCGTAGGCTTTACTCTCTCATCTTGCGCTCAAAATGCGTGGCAAATTCGAATTTGATTTAAACTTAAAGTGACGTCGATTTTCTTTACATATATAATATTGTAACGCGCGCGCTCGCGGAAAAGGAATAAGGCACACACTCTTTAACTGAAAGAATCGAACAGCTTTATTGCAATTATCACAAAGCGTCTGTACAAGCTCGAGGTCGCTCTCTGAATGTTTTATTCCTTGTTTATTCCCGTTGCTCCGGCTCTTGACAGCTGACCGCCGCCGCCGATCGATATTCCCGATCCGACAGCTGACTCGCGATCGCAGAGTATACCGGGCAGCGCACGTAATACTGCCCTCCCTCTTAAAGATTGTCGTCCCGACAATCCGGAAGGCAATTCGACGCGCCTCTCTGAGTCGACGCCTCAGGATTCCTGGACGATTTCCTACCCTCTACGTGCAATTGCAGCGAGTACAATGGGCCACGTCCATCCGAGCTCGCCTCCACTTGACTGGAAACTCTCATGCATCTTCCCTCGAAGAGCTGATTAGGCTCCTTCGCAGAGACTCTTATGCTCGATTCCAGTTTTCCGCTGCCCGTGCTCTTCCATCTTGAGCCTTGAGCACTTCTCGCTTCTCCGCGCCGGGTCTTGAGCGCTTCTTACTTTTCTCTTTAGGATCAGAGGGGGAAATAATTTCCGTGGACCCAACGCTTTTTTAAAGCTCTCTGTCCTCTGCCTCGGCAGTTGCCCAAAGTCCCACGGGAAAACTACGGTCAAAAACCGTGGGAGAGGCAGACTTGAGAAAACATCCCAGATCAAGAATTCAGTTTCTCACTTCTTCCCAGCTTACTCTAATGAAACTGAAACAAAACGAAAGAAAAATCAACAGTTTTAACTCTTTCTTTAGAACAAAACATTCTTCCCCTCCCTTCACGCTCGCGTACAGGCTCAGGCTCGTTTCGGCTTCGTAAAGAAGATTCTAAGACTAATTTCTTTTCTGAAAAGGAGCTAAACGGTTTGCATGAACGACTATATTTTTCAAGCGGGAAGATTTCTCTATACAATATAAAACATCTCCAAGCTTTTTCTTAATTTTCCAAGGTCCCTCCCAAGAACTCTGCAACTTCGGGGCCTTTCCTACCACTCGTCTAGGATTAAAGAACCAAACCTTTTGTCCCGGCTCATAAAGCACTCGCCTAGTTCGTTGATCATACCAGAATTTCGCATTCCGGGAACTGATGCGAAGACGCTGACGGGCGAAATAATGGACTACATCGAGTCTGTCTCTGAATCTGGAAACAAAACTTCCACCTTTTTCCTCCTCTTCTTTTTTAGAAGGAACATCCTCTAAGAAGATCTAAAGGCAGACGAAGACTATCTCCCAGATATATTTCAGCCGGAGACGCTCCAGTAGCCTCCTGTTTCGAAGATCGAAACGCTAGTAAAAACAAAGGAATCCACCGATTCCAATCCTTCTAATTTTCGCAAACGAATTTTGCCAGATAATCCAAGATGGTACGATGCTGACGCTCAACTTGTCCGTCCGATTGCGGATGAAGAGGTGTTGTTCGCGTCTTTTTCATTCCTAATAGAGTTGACACTTCCCGGAAAAGTTGAGATTCGAAATTCCTTCCTTGATCAGTATGTAACTCCAAAGGAATTCCATGTCGAGAAAATACTTGCTCAACCAATGATCTCGCAACGGTACTAGCTCTCTTGTTTTTGAGAGGAATCGCTTCTGGCCATTTGGAAAAACAATCCACGATTACTAAGAGATACCTATTCCCCGAAGAAGAAATCGGCAAGGGGCCAAGGATATCTACTTGTATCCTCTCAAAAAGAGCGCCCACATTGTAAGTCTGCAAAGGAGATTTCCCTTTTCCGACGGGGCCTTTCCTTGCGATGCAAACTTTACACGTGGCACACCACCTCTCTACATCCTTTTTGCTGGAAGCCCAATAAAAATGTTTACGAATTTTCTGGAGGGTCTTGTTTACGCCAAAATGTCCTCCAGAAGGAGAGTCATGGGCCTCTTCTAAAATTTCCTGTACCTTCTGTCGAGGGACGACGATTTGAAAAATACTCTTCTGTAAGTTCGGAGAAATCCACCTCTTATGAAGGACACCATCGATCATAGTAAGTAAGTCTCAATGCGACCAATAAATCTTTAAGGAAACCTCTTCGGAAGCGAGTTCTTGCCAACCCGGTCGACTACCAGCTTCTTTAGCCTGTATTATTATTGAAGTAACGGGATCTTGTAGCTGAGCGGAGCGCCATTCTTGAGAACCTCCTTCGGAGAAAAATATTCGACCAAAGATTCCTCAGACGTCCCTTTATTAAACTCGACCTTAGCACAATACCGGCAGGGCATTTCCAAACATGGACGCCTCGAAAGTCCGTCAGCGTTTCCATGCGCTTTTCCACTTCGATAGAAGACGTCGAAATCGTATTGCTGAAGACGTTCCAACCATCTGGCCAATTGCCCTTCCAAATTCCGAAAAGACATCAACCATCGGAGACTAACATGGTCTGTTCTCACAAGGAACTTCCGTCTATAGAGGTAGTGATGAATAGATTTTATTGAATCCACAACCGCAAGGAGCTCTCGATGGGTCACACAATAATTCCGTTCCACTTTGCTAAATACACGGCTGAAATAAGCGATGACCCTTTCCTCTTCTCCCTGTAATTGAGAAAGCACCGCCAAGATGCTATGATTCGAGGCATCGGTATCTAACATAAACTGACCTTCTTCCGAAGGAAAAGATAAAATTGGAGGACAAGTCAAAACATGTTTCAAATTTTCAAATGCCTCTTGACATTCAAGAGACCAAACAAATTTATTCTCTTCGGACAATTTATACAATGGTTTTGCTAAAGTTGCAAATCCTTTAACAAACCGTTTATAATATGAACAAAATCCGAGAAAACTTCGAACTTGCTTCTGCGTTTTTGGAAGCGGCCAATTTTCAACAGAAGAAATCTTTTCTGGGTCTGTTGCAACCCCCTCTGCAGAAATAACATGTCCAAGATATTTAACTTCTCTTTTCATAAAAACACATTTACTGGGATTAATTTTTAAATTAGCATTCTGCAAACAAAAAAAAGCTTCTTTTAAATTATTCATCATTTCCTCAAAATTTTTTCCAAAGACAATTACATCATCCAAATAAACAAAGCAAATTTTAGAAATTAAACCTTTTAATACTTTTTCCATCAATCGCTCAAACGTAGCAGGGGCGTTGCAAAGACCAAAAGGCATAACTGTAAATTGCCATAAATCATTTCCAATAGAAAAAGCAGTTTTCTCACGATCCTTAAGATCTAGGCTTACCTGCCAATATCCGCTCTTTAAATCAATGGTACAAAACCACGAATTCCCCGTCAAACAATCTAAAATATTATCAATCCTCGGAAGTGGATAGGAGTCCTTTTTCGTTATCTCATTTAGCTTTCGAAAATCCACACAAAATCTCATAGTTCCGTCTTTCTTTTTAACTAAAACGGCAAGGGAAATCCAAGGACTGCTAGACTCCTCTATTACCTTTTGAACTCTCATCTCCTCCAGAATTTTATTTACTTCCGTAAATGTAGGGGAATTCGGTGAGGTACCTGCTTAATAGGGCGAGAATCACATAATTTTATTTCATGACATAAAACATTACAATTCCCGGCAACAATATTTTCGGAAAAGACATGACAAAACTCAATCAAGAAATCAGAAAATATTTGCTTTTGAGAAGAATTCAAATTCCGAGAACTTTCCTCAAGAATCCGCGAAAGAGAGTTGGAGAGCTGCAAAGAACAGTTCTGCATTCGAGAGCAGACAAGCCCGCGCTCCTTCACTTCGCTCCCCGTCAAACCAAAAGCGCTCTCAAATAATCCGTCCAAAATTCCCGCCTTGGAGAGAAAATCCACTCCAAGTATACACTCATCGACAATCTCCGCGACATAGAAAGGCAAAACAAAACAAAATTTGCCCAAAGAAACTGTGGCTTTCACACGAGAAATTATCGGGACCTTTTCTCCAGTAGGATATCTTAAATCACAAAATTTTATACGCTCATGCTCAAGAGAAGCCGCCATCTTGGCGCTTAAAACCGAAACGTCCGAGCCTGTATCAATTTTAAAGTAACACGGTTTATCATTCAAAGAACCCCTTACGCAACAGTGGCTGCGCACGTTCGCGCCCATGCCCCCGACCCGTCGCACAAGAACGGCCTTGCCACGCGCGCGAAACGGGGCTAGAACTCCGTCTGCCGAGCGAGCCCCTATCAACCCGACAGAATTCAGTTTTCCGTCTTCCCCGCCGCAGGACATTCGGGCGCGGAAATGCCCGGTCGCCCCGCACTGCCAACATTCTTTATTTTTACGTTCTCCTTTCTTAAACGATTCCTTAAAATTTTTCTTTTCTTTTTCCTTTAGCCCAGAAACTTCCTTCCGTTCCGCGCGGAAATTTCCGTTAAACTTTTCCGGAAAACAGCTTTGATTGATGAATTTAAGCGTTTTCGCCCGTTCAATCGCGACTCTTAAAGATGTTATCCCCTCCACCTGAAGGGTACGTTTCACGAATCCGTCTGACAACGCGGCAATAAACTGCGAGCAAGCAATTTTGTCGCGCACTTCATGTGTACATTCAGAATACGCTTTCCGGGAAAGACGCTCTAAATCCGCGCCCAACGTCGCGTAATCCTCACCTGGACTCTGCTTCCGATTCGTGAATTGAGTATAAAAATTTTGCGCGAGCTCGCTCTCCCCAAAACGGAGCTCCAATTGCAATTTAAGCTCTACGAAAGAAAGAGAGCCCTCACTCGCGGGGCAGGAGTCCAGCAACGAACGCGCTTTTCCCCGTAAGCAGGAAGCTAACACCACCGCCTTCTCTGACTCACTCCAACGATTCGCGTTCGCGATGAGCGAAAATTGTGTCAAAAATTCGCGTAATGGGGACGTTCCATCGAAAGTGTCCGGTTTTAATTTTATACCAACAGGCGCCTGCATGTCCCCCCACGTCTCCATGCTCGCACCGCTCTCACGCAACGCGCCCCCCACGTTCCCGGCCGAACGAATATTATCGGAGAGACTTAGCTGGTTCTCCGTCGCTCGGGAAGACTGCAGCCGTCGAAGTGCCTCTACGAACTCCCGCTGCTGCTGCGCCTGCTCCTCTCGCATCCGCCGGAGTTCCTCTAATAGAAGCAGGAATTCTGGCGCCGCTGCTCCTGAAGGAGGCCCGGGAGTCTCGACGCGTCTCTCTCCAGTCTCTCGCTCCAAATCCCGTGCGTCCGCTCTGTCTCCCTCCGCAGCGGCAGAAGCGTGGGATCGAGTCACCACAGGGGAACGAAGGATGGACATCTTCGAATTCTCCGCTCTTTCTCGTCTTTTCACTCCGCGCACTTATCACTTAAATCCGCGCGCGCTTCACAGGATCCGACGAACGGATCCCGGACGAGCCCCTAAAATTGTAACGCGCGCGCTCGCGGAAAAGGAATAAGGCACACACTCTTTAACTGAAAGAATCGAACAGCTTTATTGCAATTATCACAAAGCGTCTGTACAAGCTCGAAGTCGCTCTCTGACTGTTTTATTCTTTGTTTATTCCCGTTGCCCCGGCTCTTGACAGCTGAACGCCGCCGCCGCCGATCGATATTCCCGATCCGACAGCTGACTCGCGATCGCAGTATACCGGGCAGCGCACGTAACAATATAAATAATAAACTATATTAATATTCGTAGACTCCAGTAATTAATAACAGTCAAGAAATATTAAAAGCCAACGAGAGCCGGCACAGGATATTTTTGTGCAGTATGAACTATTTTTATTGTTAATCAATTTGCTTCAAGGCATTGCAACGCAAACTACATTAATTACAATAATATAAAGCGCAACAACATTTAGTACAATATTACAATTTGCTTTAATAAATTATTACAGACGTTTCGACTTCATGTTTGAGTCCTCTTCAGTGATAAAATCTATGTTACTGTTGTCTTTAATATTATGATGGTGTCATTTCAGTTACTTTTAGTTGTCATTGTGGAGAAATACATGTTTGTCAATTTGCATCGCGTTTTGTCCGAATTATGCCTACAGAAATTTATTAAGCTGATTATGCCTGATTGCACTAATAAGATGAGTGACAGCGAATAACTTTTAACTTAACTTACATTAGATTGATGCTGCAGGTGACATGATCCCCTTAGATAGAGATATTCTTTAAGCGTTTATCTTTGTCCGTGTCGCAAACCGAAATGAGGCTCATGGGTATATATTATTATGCTGTACAAGGTTATTGATAGGAAGAAGCTACACGATGTTTTTAAAGTATAAGATCTTCATATATTGAGTTGAGTAATTCGGGTGACCTCCTTTTGGACACGTAACGATTAGACACCGTTCGATTGGATACGCACGATTGGACACGCACGATTGGACACGGCTCGATTGGACACCGCACGATTGGACACCGCATTATTAGACTCCGCATTATTGGACACCGCACGATTGGACACCGCATTATTGAACACCGCACGATTGGACACCGCATTATTAGACTCCGCATTATTGGACACCGCACGATTGGACACCGCATTATTGAACACCGCACGATTGGACACCGCATTATTGGACACCGCATTATTGGACACCGCACGATTGGACACCGCATTATTGGTCACCGCACGATTGGACACCGCATTATTGGACACCGCAGTCCTCTAGTGAATAACATTTATATATCATATGACAGATTATCTAACCTTAGAAACATCTGGCAGAAAAAAGCTTCGATTTGCCAGAAAAAAAATTGAATTTTAAATGTCTATATACGTATTTTTAGGAGCATCTTGTTTTGCGTGGAAAGTTTGAAACCTATGTAATGCAGAACATGCTCGCACGCACACACACACACACACACGGGGGAGTGCAAGGGGGGCCTTCGGCCCCCCCTCCCGCACTCAAGTCCCCGTCCAAGTCGCTAATTCATGTAAACTATATTAGAAATCTGCATACACACACGTGAATGTGTGTGTGTGTGTCCAATTGTACGGTGTCCAATAATGCGGTGTCCAATCGTGCGGTGTCCAATAGTGCGGTGTCCAATCGTGCGGTATCCAATAATGCGGTGTCCAATAATGCGGTGTCCAATCGTGCGGTGTCCAATCGTGCTGTGTCCAATCGTGCGGTGTCCAATCGTGCGTGTCCAATCGAGCGGTGTCCAATCGTTACGTGTCCAAACGAAATACTCCCGAGTAATTCTGTATCATGTTGTAAGTTTATACCATTGTCTTGTTTTTTGATATATATCATTTCTGAAATTAATCTTTTAGACAAATTTTTCTCTTTGTCTAATATCATTACATGTTCCCAATCAAATTCGTGTGAAAGATCTTTTCTGGGATCTGTAATTACAGAATTCTGCGCCGAATTTCTCTTGATGTGGTTTCTATGTTCTCAATATTCTTGTTTTTAATAATCTACTTGTTTGTCCAACGTACAAAGCATCACAATCTTTACAATTGATTTTATACACTACGTTCGACTGCAACAAAGGTGGAGTTGTGTCTTTATGTGCTTTAATATATCTATTCATTTTGTTTTGTATCGTGTAAGCTACTCAAGTTTCTGATATTCCTTTAATACTTCGACTCATTTTTTCCAATGTCCCTTGTAAATACGGGATCGTAAAATAGACACTTTTCTCCTCCTTGGCTGCCACATCGTCCGCAACTGAGTCTTTTTTTATTGCAAAATGAAATGTGTATTTTATGTTGTATTCTTTCATTGATGGTTGTGAATATGAGTTCTAATAGATATCCATTATCCAATAATGTATTAATAACTAGCTTTAAGTTCGTTACTTGAAAAGCGGGATGTGACAATAACAATATAAGACTCTGGGTGCGTTCGGGGAGACACTATTAACACTACGAACGCTAACGCTATCTAGACTGTTCGTGGAGCCAATAGCGTGGTAGTGATAGCGAGTTCCGTGAACAGCTATAGCGCAGCAGACGCAGTTGCGCAGTTGCTTCATGACGAATAATAGTTGTGAATCGTGAATGTTGAACGGTTAGAACAGTCGAAAAGATTGTTATTTTGTTATGCAAAGTGAGTTGCAAGGTTACAAAATTAACGCAAATTTATTTTCTAAATGAATTTTGTGGAAATACATTTATACGATGCAGATTCGCAAGAAGTATTTACATTAAAAGTGAATCCAAAGGATGCTGTTAAAGCAGAAAATGGTGAGTTAAAAATTTTGTTCTATGTTTTTACTATTATTTTAATTGTAAGTCTTATATAGGCCAGTACTAACAGTCGAATTTCATTTTTAAGACCAATTTAAGTATTGTCGTAAGATGTTAACTACTAATCATACATGTGGACATCTATACATGGACTAATGTCCTATAAGATTAAATGAAAATATGTATATTTTTATTAACAACTGTGGGAAGAGAAAGGGTGAATAACATATTGCTTTATTGCTTGTTATAATTTTACTAACTATTTCATTTCTTTCATGTTTTGGTGTTTTTTTATATTTTCTTTGTATGGGAGACAGTCCGAGTTTTCAAGTCTGTACTTAAATACAGTCAAATTTTATATAATAAGTGTAATATTCTATCATACTTTTTTGGGTTTATTTAATTTAAATATATTTCAGAGCTACATTTTTCTACATGTCACACTTTTTTTCATGTAATCTTAAAATGTTATAAAATACTTTATTTTAATTTTCCTCTTATTTATTCTTTTTCTTCCTTTTAGTCATCTTTATATTGTTTGTACGTCTTTTTTCTTATTTCTAAAAATTCTCTCATATTATTTGCTAATGGCTTTGTAGATATGGCTTTTGCAACAGCATTATTAAAATATGCACGTGAGAATGGTAATAAAAGTGGTGAGTTTTTAATAAAAATTTGAAGTCTTTATATATGGATAAATTTGTCTTGATTGTCATATATATAATATATATTAAATGATTAATGTAATATTAACTTTTTAAAATTTTACCTTAAAGTTTATTTTTTTTTTTAGGAAATGCACCAGCATTACCAAAAATTCTTCCTTCAAATATAATTGAAAAACCTGGTTTGTAATTTTTTGCTTTTTCTTTTAATTACAACATGATCTTTTATACATTACAACATGTATCTTTGTAGATACTCACATAAACTTTGTAGCATCTCCAGATAAAGAGTTTGCAGTAGATACTGCAGCATGTTTAGCCTCAACTAGCAATGCCTCAGGAGAGGATCCATTAGATATTTCAAACGTGGACGAAGAGTTTGCAGAAAGTAAGTAAATTTTAAATAATGGATGTATTCCTGAAGTGCTCATTGAGTTATTATAGGCCAGTTTTAACGGCTAAATCAACCGCTGTATTAATTTTCGTGTTGCATCGTCATGCCGTAATTATATATCCCTTGCTCAAATGTTTGAGCAATTTGTTTCCATGCTCTTATAGCTGACTGTTGATCTAACCATGATCAGTGAAATTGGTTTAAACAGTAATTGAAAATGATTGATTTTTATCTTTGGATTTAATAAATTATTTTCAATTGTTATTTAGTCGTTCAGTGAACGGTTGTGCTTTTGGACCTAATGTTTTTACTCGTAATAATTCATGAATCTAGTACAATGTTATATATATATATATTTATGTGTGTGTAATGTTTTTTGTTTGCAATATAGGTTTTAGATGGTCTCGTGAAGCAATTTTGCTGTTGTTGGAGGAATACAGACAGCGAGAGCAAAATATGTCCTCAGGAAAAATTAGCCACAAAAAAGCATGGGAACAAATTGCTCAAACATTGCAAAGTAAGGGATACATGGTCACAGCAAGACAATGCAATACAAGAGTAAATACTATGAAAAGAACGTATAAAACAATAAAAGACCATAATAAAAAATCAGGAAATGATAAGCGATCATGGCAATATTATGATGTAAGTGTGATGTATACATGACTGAAATGTATGATAAAATTGTGATTAATTTTTTTATTTTGACACAAGTTTATAATATTTTTTTAATTGTCTAGGTGATGGAGAATTTTCTCGGAGAGAAGCCGTATATGGTGCCTTTGTCGACTATTTCTTCCACTGGTGAAGTAACAGAAAAACCAGCAAATATTGACTCCGCATTTATTAAATCAAGTATTGCCACTGTGTCTGGAAAGTCAGCATGTAATTAGTTTATTGTGATTTAAATTAGAACTTTTGATAGTACTTGAATCCAAGTTCTAGCAAAAGATACAAAATTTTTTCAATAAAAAATGTGAAAAAAATGTGTATATTTACAGGTAAACGTAAGCACGCAGAAAATGAAGAGAGAGAGAAAGAAAGAGAAAGAAGACACAGGGAAAAAATGGAGATAAAAGAAAAATTATTAGAAAAATTGGACAAAATAATTGAAAAACTATAAAACAACCTGCAATGCACTCACACAAAGGTCCAAACTTTTACTTTTTTTAAAAACTTTTTTGTTTACTTACGAAAACGTAACTTTTACTTTTTTATAAATTATATTTTTTGTTTACTCGCGAAGGCGTAAACTTATTTTTTATAAAACATTTTTTGTTTACTCATAAAAGCATAAACTTTTTTACATTTTTTGTTTGTTATGTATAAACAATTTTATTTTAAAATGACAATTATTTTTAAGAACAAGTGTGATATTATGTATAAGATTTTTATTTATAATACTTGTGATATTACATTTAATATACTAACTTGTAATACATAAAATACAAAATATATTGATATAAATATAATTCTTTACATTTTTATAATAAAAGTATTTTCTACATATTTATCACTTAGTTTCGACATTTCTTTATACAACCTCCAGTATATTTTTAACAACTAGCAACAAATAATTATATTAATTTAATGATAAGTGGTTATGTGAAAAAATATTAATATTAAAAAAACATTAAAATAAAGATTAAGTTTAAAATAAAATAATTTTAGATTTAAAAAAAAAATTACGCTTTAATCTTTTTAGTTATTCGTTAAATGTATAGTTAAATTTCAAATAAAATAGATATTGCAAACATAATTCTAAATATTTTTCTAAATAAATGTTTCGTATAGAAATATATAGATAAATAAATGCTTTATATAAAATCCGAACACTATTATACATGTCTAATTCGTAAGGTTTTAGATATCATATCTCTTTTGGCACTACCTGCGCAAGCAGGTACATTTTCAGCATTGTCTTCTATCACATCCATTGTCTCCTCCATATTTAATTCAAGATCAATTTCATCGCCTCTCATTATACAAATGTTATGTAGTATGCAACATGCAAGAATATGCACAGGAATTAGATCGACTCGATCCATGGCGAAAATAGTTAATAAACTTCGAAATCTTCCCTTTAACAAGCCAAACGCTCTTTCAATGACAATCCTTGTAGAGGCATGACAAAAATTGTAATTTTTTTGTCGGTGTGTTAAGTGACCATTATCTCGATACGGTATCATCATATTTTGATGCAGTTTATAAGCCGAGTCATCAATTAAATGGCTATCTTGGGGAAATTTTGTTGCATTTCCCAAGTAACTTTGCACTTCAGACTGACGGAATACTCGTTGATCATGAACAGATCCAACATGTCCAACGTAACAATGAGTAAATTGGCACTTGTGATCACAGATAGCCTAAACAATAAAAAAAACATAAACAATAAATATATATTATATAAAATTAAATAAAAAACATTTGGGATAAAACAATAAAATACCTGAAGTTGAATAGAGTGATGTCCTTTCCGATTGATATAACACTCAGGATCTTTTCTTGGGGCTGGAATGTTAATATGCGTGCCATCTATAGCACCAATGACTTTGGGAAAACCACTTGTGTTTTCGAATCCTGCCCATACTTCATTTACTCTTTCATCTGAAAGCCATTTAATAATAATAGGTGTGAGCTCAACGAGCGCTTTTACAACTCGTCTCGTTATGTACAGTGCAGTGCTTCTGCCAATGTTAAATCGTTCACAAATCGACCTGAGCATAGAGAAATAAAACATAGAAAAAATAACTTAATTGAAAATTTTATAATGATTACATTTATCACAAAAAGTACCTTTGTAAGCAATATATACACAAATAAAGCAAACTTATGCAACATATAAATAAAAGATTGACAAATTAGACTTTTTCTTCTAAACAAATTACTTCTTTTATTAAACAAAATTATTGAAAAAATTTTACAAAAGATTAGTACTTACCTAAAAGAATCTGGAGTAGCTAATCTCCATAATGCCAACAAAAATAGTGTTCGTGGAGGAATCATAGGTGTTCCATACGTTGTCCTTTGTAATTTATGTTCAATACACGATAAAATGTAATCGCAGGTTTCAGGAAACATCCTAAACACACACACTAGTTACATTCTGCATCATGTCTACCAAAATAGAAGTACACATTATATATATATATCAATGTGTAACTCAGTGATAAGTTCCTACATATACGCACGTACGCACATACTCACACTCACTCACACACACACACACACACACACACACACACACACATACACACACTCGTTCACTTACACATCCACGCATATACACATACAGTCATCATGGTTAATATTTACTCTATTTTGAAATTTATCTAGAATATTTTTAAAACAATATGCATTTCTATGGCAAAGAAATAAAGCCAGGGCTTAAATTTCAAACTTGTAATAAGAAATTCATATAAAAAATTGTAGCATGTAAATGTAACATTACACGTTTGTTGACTGATATATAATTTTTTACACCTTAAATTATGTACCACTCAGTGAACACAGCATCACTTTTATATGCAAAATTGTTTTCAATGCAAATTTGAGAATCAGGTCCCAAAAATGTAAAAAATTTTTTTATTAAAAAGAAAAATTATTAATTTAATTTTCTTTCTATAAAAAAAGAGATCATTAATAAATCATACCTGAAGTGGGCTTTAATTCTTCTTTTGTTAACGCCGGTATAACTCTTTCCACATAATTTTCAATTCTTGGAACACGTCTTCTTGGATTTACGTTCCTTCTTATCATTTCTAATTCTTCGTCACTTTCAGATGATGAAGACTCTAATTCTCGCACTATAAGTGCCACTGCCAACAATAATCTTTTATTTTGTTCCATTTTTCTACAAATTAAAATTAAATTAATTAATAAATTTGTATTTATTTTAAATAATATCATATTTGAGACTTCGTGCCTAATATTATTTTTCAATGTAAATTTATGTACTTTACCCAATGCACTATTATGTCATACACTGTCGCTCTTAAAATGTATTATTTCAATATAAATTTTAAAATAATTTGATTACATTAATAATCAATTTAATTGATAATGATACTTAAGTTGTTTACATATTCGTGATCTATAAATCTATATAATCTATACAGAAAAAAACTTGCATTTCAAGACAAACAGTACAATGCGCAGTCTAATGAATTAGAATAGTATATTATATTATTATATACATATATAAATAAAAAAATATTAGACACAAAGATTCAGTCTTGACCACCCTGATATAAATATATTAGTGAAATATTTCACTGAAAATATTTCTTATTTGATTGTTTTTCATTATTATATTCATTGAGATTCATTAAAATGCGTTAAAATTCATTAAGGTTTATTAAAAATCTTTAATACATTAAAATTCATAAAATTAATTTGTTTAATAAATAACAATAAAATAAATTTTAAGAATTTTAGAAGTTATAATAAATTTGAATAAGTATTAAGAAATTTTAATATATTTTAATAAATTTAATAAATTTCGATGAAATAGATCAATTAAGAGAGATTTTCAATTAAATATTTTCATTAAGACATATAAACAATTTCTTACTTTCTACTTTCAAGATCACGCATAAATTTTCTCTAACCTTAAAAGAGAGATGACATGTGTTTAAAATAGACAATGGTGGGGATTGAGCTAAACGCTATCCATGCACTACCTCGGAAGCAGTAGCATGGATAGCGCGCGCTTATGACGTCAAACACTACGGACAGTGACGTCATCGTAATTTTGATAGCGCTATCCAGCGTCTCCGCGAACAGCGGTAGTAGCGCTAATAGTGAGCTCCCCGAACGCACCCTCTGTCAATTAGTCCCAGCATCTGAACTTCCTTTCGCATCATCCTTTTTGTCATAAAAGGGGTGTAATCTGTCATAAGGGCTTTCTCTTCTTGGCTATTGGCTCTCAGGATGTACAGAGCTCTTCTCTTTTTTCTCTATTCCTTGTTCCTCTCTCTCGGTGATCCTCCCCTCCACCTCTCGTTTTACAACATTTTAGTCGAACATAATCGAGTCTTACGAAATAAACCGAGCTCGCATAAGTGCTCTTCTCCCCGCAATCAGAGCTCCCCTCGCCCTAAGCAGGGCCTATCGCTCGGGAGCGTCCCAGATGCGCACAGTAATAAACGGATACAGCAGGCTGACAAAAGAAGTGCACCAAGTGTTAATCGCGAATGGATATTCTTACAATGGATTTTACGTCACGTATAATTTTCTCGGAATTGAAACTGTTATATTAAAAAAACTTTCAAGAATGTTTAAATTTCCATTTTATTTTTGGAATCAGCGATATCGAAAACCTTGGGATATAAAACTTCAAAGAAATTGGAAGTAAAACACTATTCCTTTTTTCGATTTGTTTACGTGTGAAGTATCACTGAAGGGGATAGCTGACGCGCCACTTTCGCCGAAGTCAATTAAAAATCCGCCATTTTACTAGCCTACTTGGATTGGTGCTATTGTATGCATAAACTTTGTGTACATGTGATGTGCTAGTGTGCGTGCGTGCGTGCGTGCGTGCGTGCGTGCGTGCGTGCGTGCATAATAAAGTTAAATTCATATTATAATGTACAATATAGTGGTTTACGCATAACAGCACATAGCCGACTAAAATAGCGGATATGGCACTGTCAGCTATCCAGATATTCAGATCAGTGATTAGCATCTTAAGGAAATGCTACATTGTTCGTCAAACTTAATCGAAGTTGATAATGTCATTCGTGCACATCATTAACAAAATGTATGTATTTCTTTTACAGATTTAGAAATGCTCTTCCAGAATTAAAGTACATGTATTAATAACAGCTTATGAATTAAACTTCATCCAAAAATTAAAAAAATTTTTTCAGACTGCTCTCACATAGCCCGTAATATTACAGGTATTACAATATTTCAATATCATAGTAATATTACAATTCTTTTTAATATTACAGTAATATTATAATAATATTAAGAGACACAGTAGTGGCTCGCGCCAAGTGAACGCGCAACGCGAGCCCGACCGTGCTATTTACGCGAGTACGCGACTTGCGAGCACCCGAGATTATCGGATCTCAGAAACGGCTAAACCGATTGAGTTCTAACTAAGCTCAATCGAAAGCTTGGGGTCGATTTGTATCAGAAAACTGTTTTTATTCTTCCTCTATGTGCCCTATAAGTGGAGTATATTGCAACGCAAAGTCCGAAATGTCAAAATTTTATGTAAGATACGTCATCGTCGTCGTCGTCAACCTTGGTGGTATCTATAGGTCTGTTTTTTATTCCTGCACTGCTGCACTGATGCAATAAATTAGAATAAGACAAATATATTTTTTCTCATTCTAACTTATTGCACTAGTGCAGCAGTGCAGGAATAAAAAACAAACCTTATAAGGGGGCCGACGCACAGTGGGAAAAAACGAGACGTTAAGGGACAAAAATCTGTACTTACGTCAATTTTCAATCGAATTCGATGAAATTTGGTATCCTATGAGTTTTTTGGTCGCTAAATCTGAATTCACTGCCAAAAATTAAAAATTCGATATAGCAAATCTACCATGACTAACAAAAGTGCTATCAAAATGGTTATTTTTGTTGGGATATCAAGAAATCTGTCTGTATGAGCAAAAAAAATTTTTTGGATGTGCACTAGACTGTTATTAGTTAACTGCAAAAATAAATCAATTTATTCAAACAATAATTAAGCCTTCTCACCGCGTCAAGGTTACAGTCTACAAAGAGGGTTTTTTAATTTTTTTACATTTTTAAAATTTTTGTACGTTTTTTTGTATTTTTTATATTTTATATATATTTTTATTATTTTAATATAGTTTAAAATTATTGTGATTTGTTTTATTTATTTTCACTTTCAATATCATTTTCATCATGTTCTTCACAATTACTTAAATTCACTAAAGTCACTAAACTAATTGAAGTGTTTGGTTTAGGCCCGAATTCATAGTCGTTTCTCAAATCTTAAGACTTAAGAATTTCTTAAATCTTAAATTATTTCTTTAAATTGTAATAGCTGATCTTAATTGCTTTATAGTCTATGGTTTAAGAACGAATAGGAAGAGAGCGCGCGAGAGTTGAAAAATAACCTTTAATTCGTAAATTTAAACTGTGGTATAAATACTAAAGTGTGGTAAATATAAAGACAAAAAATAATTACTTTAAAAGAGTGACAAATAAAAACCGTATCATTATAATTTTTTTAATATATCATAACATACAACGAAATACAAAAAACTATAAGAAAATAGGTTTTAATTTTATATTTTACGACAAAAAACTGCAGTTGTGTAAAAAAATACATCTGTTTTGTTTATCGAATGTTATATTTGTAATTAAACTAGTACGTATTATGTAGATAAAATTAACATTTATATGTAATTATATTAAATAATAATTTACTGTGTGTGTGTGTGTGTATTATCTTTTATATATAATACAGGGTGTTAATAAACCTCTGCGTGATATTTATACCATCATGTAGCCCACAAAAATCGAACTCTCTAACATTTTTCGAATCCATGCATATAGCTCTTACAATTATATTGTCGGAAAATAGTGAAATATGGCCAATGAATGCACGGGGCGACGGCACGAATATCTTTCCTCGCAGCAACAATCGTCTTGTTCCCCACGTTCACGCTTTTGTTATACCCATTCATTGGCCGTATTTCACTATCTTCCGACAATAATTATAAGAGTTATATACATGCAATCGTAAAATATTAAAGAGCTTTTTGTCTTTGATTTTCGTAGGCTACATGATGGTATGAATATTATGCGAAGGTTTATAACACTCTGTATACATTGCATCTTTTTGAAGTAATAATTATATATTATCTCTGTTTAACATAATATTGAATTTTATATAATACTTTAAAATAAAATTTAACTTAATTATTGCTTATTATTATTACATTGTTATTTTATATTATTAGATTACCATGGCAAATGATCTAGATGAATTTTTGGATTTTATGAATATTAGAGAACATTATCCTGTTAGATTACAAAAGCGTTACATAAGAGATCAATCAAACCCCTTTGAATATTATGTTGAAGAAGCTTTCACTAAGCGTTACAAGTTTACAAGTTAACGATCAAATAATGCATTTTATATTACCATTAGTAGAAGAACGGTTAAAAAGGCTGATAACAGAGGCTTGCCAGTATCTCCAATTTTCCAACTTATAATGGCCCTTCGTTTTTATGCGACTGGAAATTACCAAGTTAGTATTGCAATAATGCATAAAATTATCAACTTTTTACTACTAACAAACGATTTTTAGACTGTTACAGGTGATCTAAAAGATTTTTCGCAATCCACTGTTTGCAGATGTATCCAAAGAGTATCAATAATACTTGCTGAAAGATTACATAATTATGTAAAATTTCCGACAACTGTTGACGATCAGCAAAAAAATATTCGCAAATTTTATCAGATTGCTAGATTCCCTAACGTAGCTGGATGCATAGATGGTACACTGATAAAGATTGCTTGTCCTGCTAAACAAATTGAAGAAATATTTCGCTGTAGAAAAGGTTTTTTTGCTTTAAATATATTGGTAAGTATATAGATAATTAATTTAATATTTTTATAAAGTAATTAATTAATAAAACTTATATAAACATTTCGTATATAGGCTACTGTAGGTCCAAGAGGAGAGTTTTTGTTTATAGATGTGCGACACCCAGGTAGCACTCATGACAATACCTGTTTTGATCGTAGTGCTTTAAAATTATACTTTGAGCAAAATCTAATAAAAGGTACAATAATAGTTATATTTTACTTTGTAATGAAAAGGAATTTTGGTTAAATATGGTGTAAAGAATTCATTTTTTAGGTTTACTATTAGGTGGTAATGGATACGGTTGTAAATCGTATTTACTTACGCCAGTATTACATCCAGTAAATCAATTTAAACGCGATTATAACGAAAGCCATATAAAGACAGGAAATATTATTGAAAAAACATTTGGTAGATGGAAAAGAAAATTTTCGTGTTTGAAAAGAGGGCTTTTGAATAAATTAGATAATGCCATTGCCATCATTTGTGAGCTACCGCAGTACTTTGGAATTTGCATATTCACTTAAATTATCGAAATGATAATTTTGAGGAAATAGAATCAGAAAATGCTGAGTATCTCGATGCTGATCCTCCTTGTGATATAAATGGACCAGATTATCGTTTAGAATTTATTACAAGACATTTTACAAATTAATTTTTCTTTTGTAAGTTTACAATTATTGTAATATTATTTTAATAAAAATAAATTTTAGACACTGATTTCTACAGTTTATTTTTAATTATAAAGAAAATTTTTAAGAAACTTATAAATTATTGAAGTTTAAAAAAAACACGTTATTTATTTTGTAATTTTTTGTATTATTAAAAAGATAATTATTTTTAAGTAAAAACATTTTATATTTTCTTAATTTTATAATAATAGAAGTGTTCTCTTCTCCTTTGATCCTTAAATAATTAAGTACAAATTAACATACATAAAGTTTTAGACAATGTAACAATTTTAATCATTTTATATCTTCTTGCTATGTGTATTTTATCACAATCATTTTTTTCTTATTATGTAATATATCATTATAAATTTGAAAAAAATATCCGTATTACAAACTTTAATACTTAAACTTTAGTAATACATCTTATTACCAAATAACAATTATAAAATTGTGTAACTGTATTACAACTATATCAATATAAAGCATTCAACTAGATTTGTTACCTTCTTTATCTTTTTTATTTTATTTTTTTAATTAAAAAAATGATCCTTTATAAAAAAATTACTTATTTTCAAATTTTGAAAGAACTTAGTAATATTAATTTACTAATTAAAAAAATTAAATCATATACATTTAAATTTTGTCAAAAATAAAAGTTTCTTATAATAAAAACAACATATTCAGCTCTTTATATCCCTTATACTCTTTATATCACTTATACTTGGCTGTAATATAAACATTTATAATTGTGAAAGCTGTTATGAGTGACACACTCATAACGATAAGGTGTCAGTAACACGATGACGTAAGTCGGTCAGCTGCAGTCAGCATCGAGCGCATCGCGCGAGGTTTCGCGCAATCCGCTCGACAATTAGCGCAATGCTCCTTAGACAGCACTTGCTGTCTAAGCAATAATTTGGAATACTGACCGATTTACGCCCTCACGCAATCCTCCCCTTCTTTCGATCCAACTACCGAATTATCGGATATATAAACCGGCGAAAGAAGGTGAGGATCGGGTCAATCCGAAGTAGACAAACTAAGACTACACACGACACTCTGCTTTGCGGGGTCGTGTATCGCCGAGATAACTTATTGTAAACATACAACCACGACGCTCTGCCTTGCGGGGTCGTGGACAACGAGCTAATAGACGCGACACTCTGCCTTGCGGGGTCGCGATCTACCCATTGTAACTGAATACAAGAATAAAAGTGTTCAAGACAAATAACGGTGTATGTGACGAAATACCTTCCTCGCGAGATCTCTGGCAGCGATCCCAAAATCGTACTCACAACGAGGGGTACAACAAAGCTATATTAGAAAATATTAATTGTTATGAACATAAACCTTAACTTCTACATCACAGAATATTTTCACAAGGTACAATAACTATAGAATTAAAAATGTTTTAAATTGCAAAACTTAAGTTACATAAAATACTAATAAACAAAGCAATGTCAGTAAAGTTATGATTTCATTATAAGTTTTAAAATGTAAAATTTGTACATGAAGACTGACAATTAGAACTATTAATACCTAATTTTGTTTTTCTTCCCAATATTTTAATTGCGCTTTCATTGCTTTGATTTCTAACACATAAACACTTTTTTTTAGTGCGACAGTATTTTTCATTTCTTCCCAATACTCTTTTTCCACAGTTATGGCATGAAGTTTTTTCTGATGTAATTCAGCTTGTTGTTGTATTGCCTCTTCTAATTTCTGTAATCTAATTTCTGTAATAGAGGAAGATATTACTCTATTTCAACGCCAGATCGGATTTTGCTTCTTTTATTTATAATTTCACATTTTCTTTTTCTAGTAATAAAATAGATTATTAATACATTAAACAATTAATGAATTCTAAAGTTATGAATAATCCATAAATATATAAATAATAAGTTAAATTTAAAATTTATATTAATATTTTTTATTTTATATAATCTTTTTTGTATACATTTCGCAATAAATATTAAAAGTAGAATTTTAAATTTAAAAATATTTGCAAAAATGATAGCAATTATAGATTTATAACGTTAACTCTCAGGGGCTCGATTCTTGAATTCATTCGCAAGAGAAACGTATTCACAAATTCTGTTCTTACAGAAAAGTTGGAAATTTATTGGCTATCGTATGATTTTTAACCAATAAACTTGCAACTTTTCTGTTAGAGCGGGTATTTGCGCATACGTTTTCTTGCGAATGAATTTAAGAATCGAGCCCCAGATACCACTCATTTTTGGCCACCTTACTTTACCACTCATGAGTTAAATTAAGTAACCTAAAGTCTTTTTTTGTTTATATCTTGGAATCTAATAAAGCTATTAATTTTGAAGTATTTTTTTTAATCAGTACGCTAGACAGTAAGGAAAAAGAATATATTGGCACAAATTGCACCAGATTTCTACTTGAGATATTTCAGAAAAAACAAAAAATAATCTTGTAAAATAGAACACATTTAAATATTTGATATGGATTAATGTAACCCAGAGTCATGCTTGATAGTTAATTATATGTAATGAATACATTAATTGTTATGGATTGACATATTATAACTAAATCCATCTTAATTTAAATTCATGGATGTATTCATATATTATATATATTATATATTCATATATTATATATATATGTTTACAAAATTACCTGATACAGCACTTATGTTGAATTGACTTAATGGTTTTTTCGTAAAATTTGTATCTGTTGATATCTTCCTTGCAGCATTTTCAACACTACTTATAGAAAGATGTTTATTGGGCTGAACATAATTGTTTGCACTTTTAGTGCTTATACTGGAACATGGAACTTGATCATCGTTTTTGCCAAAGTCTTCGCAATATTCATATTGTCCATAATCTTCATTCATTTCCATACTTTCTACTTCACATGAATCATTAACAAATATTTCGTCTTCACTGCATGCTATACCTTTTAAATTTTATAAAAATACATGGATTTAAGTATGTGTATACATTTATAAATTTCTTATTATATAAAACTAAAATAAAAAATGTTTATTACTTTCAAATTCAGCTGTGCTGTCCCATGGGTTTTCTAGATCTAGAGTAAAATCTATTGTAGGAACAATGGAACGAACAGTTTCATTTAGGTCTTCATCTTCGTTTATTTTAGCTGGTGGACCACCACCAGTCTGTAACTGATATTGTTTATTGGCTGAATCAGCTTTCCTACATCTATAAATAAAAATATTTTCATTGAACATATTGAAAGAACCTAACCTAACCTAACCTAACCTAACCTAACTCTAATTATATGGAAAATCCTGACACCAGTATCACCAACTAATGGACATTTTTAAATAACGTTACTTTTGTTTCAAACATTTTTCCAATAAACTAATACTTTTTTAGATAAATGGCCGTTTCTCCCTGGCGGGAAGTTTTATAAAATTCTAAAAAAACTACAAAGATTTACAAATGTTCCAATTCTTTTCTTTTCTTAGAAAAATGCTAGAATTGGAACGCTTTTGTAAATTTTTATAGTTTTTTTTAGAATTTTATAAAACTTTTCGCCAGGGATCTGCCGAAGTTTTTCATGTTCGACCGATTGTAGCTCAATAACTGTCGATTATTTAGCTTTGTGCCTATTACACTTTTTGTTAACATAAGTCATAAATATATGTATATATATATATATATATATATATATAAAGGGAGTGTCTCAGATACGCAAAATGGACACGTCTAATCAAATTACTGCTTCAGTTAAAATTAAGATAAATTTATTTTATAGAATTTGATTGGTGGTGTCCGTTTTACACTGTACGCATCTGGAACTCACTCTATATAAACATAAATAAAACAAATCTAACTACAGAATTATAATTTAATCAAAAATAGTAAAACTAAAGCAATAATAAAAAAATTATAGAGAAATTTGCATCTTTTTAATTTAATAAAATGTAATTATACTTCAAATTAAAATTATAGTTAAAAACATAGCACAGATAAAATATTGTACTTTGAATATCAATTTATGTTATGTTAATACAACTTTACTAAACATGTTAAAGTCCACGTATCAAATTATTACTGTTAATATTTATCTTATAAGAAACATGATGAATATAAATTGAGTAAATATTTATTTAGCAAAAGATCTATTACTGTTCGCGACCGTGGGATTCGCTGTAGCGAGGTTGGCGGAATGGCGGGAAAATGACTCAGGCTGAATTTTCACTTACACTTTACTTTAATAATAAAGAGTTTCACAAAAAAAAACACATATATATATATATATATATATATATATATATAACCAGTTGCAGGATTACACTCAATTAAACTAACGAGCGCGTCGCGGTGCCCGTTAGACGCGGAACGCGCAGGAGGCGAGCGCCGGATAAATCGCGGGCGCTGAGATTGCGCGGCGTAGCGCGGGGAGAGAAAAAGGCGCGAGACGGACGGAAAATAGTGGCGACAGCGATCCGTTCGCGGTACCGACTCGGCAGATTCTGGCGGCAGGGCGCGAAAAGTGCCCGCTATCGCCCGAGGAGATGACAACGGTCTTTGGGATGTCAGTCGTGATTGGTTCGCTGTCGCCACCACCAATACAAGAAAGTTTTCGTTGCCCAAAAAATGCCCATATAAGGCAATGTTGTTATCAAATGCGGCTGCCCTTCGGGCGCCGACCGAAACTCCGGTGTCAACGGACGCGCTCGCGAAAACAAAAGCGATCGAGAGATCCACCGCCGTCACGTTCCGGATGCATGCGCGGTTCATTAATAAGGATTTCCCCGTTGATAACACAGGCACACAAAAAAAAAAGTGGTTGGTCCGGCGGACTAGACTAGTCAATCCTTATGTATTTCGACCCGCTGAATCCGAATCTAAGGTCAGAATTGCAAAGTTAGCTCGCATTTTCAAACCACAAAAAAAATTCTTTTTTAATTACACAGGCACACAAAAAAAAAGTGGTTGGTCCGGCGGACTAGACTAGTCAATCCTTATGTATTTCGATCCGCTGAATCTGAATCTAAGATCAGAATTGCAAAATTAGCTCGCATTTTCTAACCTCAAAAAAAATTTTTTTTTTAATATTGGTCCGGTGGGCCAGACTAATCAATTCTTATGTATTTTGACCTGCTGAATCCGAATCCAAGGTCAGAATTGCAAAGTTAGCTCGCATTTCCTAACCTAAAAAAAATTTTTTTTGAGATTAGGAAAAAATGAGCTAATTCAGCAATTCTGACCTTGGATTTGGATTCAGCGGGTCAAAATACATAAGGATAGACTAGTCTGGTCCGCCGGACCAACATTAAAAAAAAATTTTTTTTTGAGGTTAGGAAAAAATGAGCCAATTCAGCAATTTTAACCTTGGATTTGGATTCAGCGGGTCAAAATACATAAGAATAAACTAGTCTGGTTTGCCGGACCAACATTAAAAAAAAATTTTTTTTTTTAGGTTAAGAAATGCGAGCTAACTTTGCAATTCTGACCTTGGATTCGGATTCAGCGGGTCAAAATACATAAGGATTGACTAGTCTAGTCCGCCGGACCAACCACTTTTTTTTTTGTGTGCCTGTGTAATCAATCCCCGTTAATAAGGATTCCGTTGATACGGAACAATTACTTATACAATAAAAAATTATTTTATTAAAATTGTCAAAAAAAGTTTGTTTCTAAACTTTTTATTATAAATATAAAATTATAAGTTTTTATATATTATGTCTGATCTTTATTATCTTGATACTTAGATTTTATAAACTATATCTTTTTTGCTTCAATTTATAGTTTGCTTCAATTGACAATTAATTTTTTAGAGAAAAATCTAAAGTTGTTATCATCAATTCTAAAAAGTATTATCACATTATTTACTTTTAACTGTACTTTAAATTAGTCCAACATCTTTTCAGTTGAGCATTTGTTCTTGGAATAGTTATACCATTTTTCATTGCGTTAATTTCATATTGTTGGGTAATAGCTTTCCAAGCTTTATTTTTTTTCTCCATTGTTGTCCCATCAGTTTCTTTATTTTCTATAATATTTTTATAATCTTCTATTATTGACATCAGTAACATTATTTCTTTTTTAGAAAATCTTGATGTTTTACTTTGCAATTCGTTCACCTAAATAATATTTTTCATAATTAATAATGAATACGTTTTATACATAAATATCAGTTCTTAAATAAAATGTTTTTTTTTACCTTATCATAAATTTCGGATTCCATTTTATTCATTATTCAGCTTAATTTTATCTTCACATTTACCACTTCACTTCACATTTACACTTAATTACAGTATTAAAGGTTATTTTTCATCTCTCGCGCGCTCCTTTCCTTTTCGATCTTAAACCATAGACTATAAAGCAGTTAAGATCAGCTATTACAATTTAAAGAAATAATTTGAGATTTAAGAAATTCTTAAGTCTTAAGATTTGAGAAACGACTATGAATTCGGGCCTTACCTATTAGTTGTTTCTCAGAAAAAACCCATAACAAAATTTTTTAACAAGCAAGAGCATATCACAGCAGATTATTTTCACGTAAAGCTAATAACGAAGACGTTATGAACTTTATGTTGATCTCGTCTGACCCTGTAATAAGTTCATTGCGGATTGATCAGAAGAATAAAATGAGAGAATTAAGCGATGAAGCTAAGAGTTTAGTGAATTTAAGTAAATGTGAAGAACATGATGAAAATGATATTGAAAGTGAAGATAAATAAAACAAATCACAATAAATTTAAACTATATTAAAATAATAAAAATAATATATAAAATATAAAAAATACAAAAAAACGTACAAAAATTTAAAAAATGTAAAAAAAATTAAAAAACCCTCCTTGTAGACCGTAACCTTGATGCGGTGAGAGTAGTGGTAATAGGCGAGTTCTAAGCCAGACAATGGGGATGACGTCACTAGGGGGAAGGAGAGGGGGAAGGGTATGTTTTCGAAGATTCTTTGGATTCGCCGCCTCGCAGGTGTCAGATAAGGGAAGGAGTTTCTTCATATCTTATATATATATATATTTTTTTTGTAAATCTTATCTTTTTTTTATTACTGCGAATATTGATATTTCCGGTTCCCAAAAACATTTAATACGTAGTCATTTTATTCGAAGATATGTATGTACACTGCCGGACAATGATTCGGCCCATTCCCTAGCAAGTTTATCTAGGACTTGTCCTATATAAATTTTGCTGGGATGGAATGGGTTGAATCATTATCCGGTAGTGTACACAGATTTTCTTCGACTCGAAACTTTATCGTCACGTCGATATTAAATTTTATTGCATTCGGATACTTTTGCCGACGTGCTCGACGGAAAAACCTACAGCTGCATAATATCCGAATTTGATATTACCCCAAAATAAAAAATTTTTCGATACAATTGAACACGTTTTCATATGTCGAAGCCCATAGGCTTATTAGTTGTAAACAAGTAGCATGGATATATATATATGGCGAGACCCTTAGAGCAACTCTTAGACCAAAAAGATCAAGCGTTTGAGATCGCAGCTCAGTCGTCGGAGTTTTTCTGAAAGTGAAATTTAATTATTAAAATATATTGCGAGATGCGTACTGTACAGATTATATATCCAGTAAAAGGTGTAAGTATAAGTGACAGTGCAAGTTTTATGTGGGGTAAAGTGTATAGATTTAATAATAATTTTTAAATACTTTACAGTTTGTATACGTAGACGAGACACCAATTACAGATGTCACATTTGCCAATAGTATTACGGTACCACTACTCCCACAACAAAATCAAATGTATATACCATTGAGTAATTTAATTTCGGTGCGCGATTCCGTAGGACCACAGGTAAGTTGTAGATTATTCAATTTAATGTCATTATATATATATATATATATATATATATATATATATATATATAATTATAATTACAATTATAAATTTTTTACAGCCGTGGTTTCCCTACGCTGATATACACATCCCCGGCTTTATCAATATCGAAAAGAAAATCTGGACGCAATACTTTAGAAAGATCAATCAGGATCATAATGATGATCTAATAAACCATTCTTATGGAGAATTTGGCATGGCCGACGTATTTGATTTGCGCAAATTGTTTAATATGGAGCCGCTGGTTGACGAGGATTTAGAAGATTGGAGTCGCGATGAAATTGCACCGATGAGTCTGGAGCCTCTAATCAGCGATTTAAAAATTTAGGAATAGTTTTTTTAAACAACATACATTTATATTTTTATATTTATACTTTTGCATTAACTATTTTTTTTATTTTATATGTAATAATTAATTAAGAATATATATTATTTAAAAAATAAAAAATAAAAAAATAAAAATTTAGTCAGTCTCTCTTACATTTGTCTACTCATCACCATACTATCCTTTCACTTTTTATCTCGTATTATTTAAAAATAAAAAATAAATTAAAAAATAAAAATTTAGTCAGTCTCTCTTACATTTGTCTACTCATCGCCATACTATCCTTTCACTTTTTATCTCGTATTATTATTATTATTATTATTATTATTATTATTATTATTATTATTATTATTATTATTATTATTATTATTATTATTATTATTATTATTATTATTATTATTATTATTATCATCATTATATATATATATATATATATACAGGGTGTTTGGTAAAGATTTATGCAATTTTTATAAGCAGGTAGAGCGCATTAAGCTGAACATAAAATCCTCATCGTTTTTCCATTTTCACAACAGTTAACGAGTTATAGACTTGTAAAATTTTCTGTATTAGCCCGGCCTACCGGCAAATGCAAGCACGCCGAGCGCCCGACCGCGGCGGCCGCCCCTCCCTAGCGCTTGAACCTTGAGATTGCTAGGCGCGCGGGGGAAGTTGTTACAACAAGCGACAATGACTACACACAAGCGACGCATAAAGCTGGATTCTCCCTTTGAGTTATGATAGTTCCTTATTTTTTTTAATAAAAATAAAATTTTCTAACGACAAAAAGTATGTGTGTACGTGTACATACATGTGTACAAAAAAATATCAGTTCTAATGCTTAAAGAAGCAATTATTAAATTTATTTTTTTTAATAAATAATGATTATTTTTAATAAAAAATATTTTTTTGATGATAGTCTTAAACGTCGTAAACTGTCATTATAAATTTTAAAAGAAGCTATTATCATGTACTCAAAAAAAATTTATACTTCTTTAAACAACATTAAAAAATTTTATCGATTAAAATGGAAATAACAACCAAATAAAATGTTTCAACTTTATATTCTTAATTTGTTTCAACTTTATATTCTTAATTAAAAATTAAATAACGAGGATATTTATATTTTTAATAAAATTAATTCTTGTGATAGACTTATAATACACGGAAAAAACTTTATGGTAAAAATTACTCTGGTAAGTAATAAACGCGTGACAAGGAGAAATTATGAAAATTTTTATTACGTTTTTCATCAAATTACGATAATATTTACATTACTTATATGATATAATTCTCTGAAATTTCTTCTTACAGTTCGTGGTTACTATCATAAATAATAATTCATACATAATTTTACTATAAAATTTTCTCCGTGTAGATTTACGAATATATGAATTTATTAAATGTTTGAAAACTTATAAACAATATTTATTTAATTCAAGAAAATTTAGTATGTAATGTGTGTGTATTTGGTGTGTGTGTGCGTGTGCGTGTGTGTGTGTGGTGTATGTACGTACATACGCGAGAAAAGAATAATCACTTTGTGACAGGAAAATGAATAATCATTCCTTAGTTCGCGATTTTATATCACTATTATTATTCATGCTGATTACTATACAATACACGCACACGTAGAAAAATATGATTCTAGTTTTAAGAAAATCAATTATTCATTTTTAATTTTATTCTTTTTTAATAATTATCTTATTTTTAATGGTTGAAAAGAATATTATATTGATAATAAACACCTCACTTTACACAAAACAAATAATGTTTAACATTTTCGTGTATGTATCACACACACACACACACACACACACACACACACACACACACACCAAATACACACACATTACATACTAAAATTTTCTTGAATTAAATAAATATTGTTTATAAGTTTTCAAACATTTAATAAATTCATATATTTGTAAATCTACACGGAGAAAATTTTATAGTAAAATTATGTATGATTTATTATTTATGATAGTAACCACGAACTGTAAGAAGAAATTTCAGAGAATTATATCATATAAGTAGTGTAAATATTATCGTAATTTGATGAAGAACATAATAAAAATTTTCATAATTCCTCCTTAGCACGCGTTTACTACTTACCATAGTAATTTTTACCACAAAGTTTTTTCCGTGTATTATAAGTCTATCACAAGGATTAATTTTATTAAAAATATAAATATCCTCGTTATTTAATTTTTAATTAAGAATATAAAGTTGAAACAAATTAAGAATATAAAGTTGAAACATTTTATTTGGTTGTTATTTCCATTTTAATCGATAAAATTTTCTAATGTTGTTTAAAGAAGGATAAATTTGTTTTTGAGCACATGATAATAGCTTCTTTTAAAATTTATGACAATTTACGACATTTAAGACTATCACCAAAAAAAATTTTTTATTAAAAATAATCATTATTTATTAAAAAAAAATAAATTTAGTAATTGCTTCTTTAAGCATTAGAACTGATATTTTTTTGTACACATGTATGTACACGTACACATTATGCGTAGCCATTGCCGCTTGTTGTAACAACTCCCTCCGCGCGCCTAGCAATCTCAAGGTTCAAGCGCTAGGGAGGGGCGGCCGCCGCGGTCGGGCGCTCGGCGTGCTTGCATTTGCCGGTAGGCCGGGCTAATACAGAAAATTTTACAAGTCTATAACTCGTTAACTATTGTGAAAATGGAAAAACGATGAGGATTTTATGTTCAGCTTAATGCGCTCTACCTGCTTATAAAAATTGCATAAATCTTTACCAAACACCCTGTATATATATATATATATATACATAGGCTACAGAGTAGACTGTATAAAATCTTATTGTGTGCCATTGGGTTTGCCTCTATCTGGTTGATCAATTCGCCAATATATTCCATCAACTCGCCTTTAACGAAAATGATGGTGCTCGACCGACGCTCGCTTGCTTGTAGGCTCTGATTGTTCCCGTTCCCTGATGGAAATATTTTATTGAAAATCTCTTTCAATTGACCCATTTCAATGGAATTTATAAAATTCATTAAAATTCATTAAAATTCATTAAAACTCATTTAATTCATTAAAATTTTGTAAAATTTGTGACGTGACGTTTTTCGTCCGTCACAAGGGCTGGAGGGCCCGACCGGGAAGAGTCATTTGGGGCCGCCCCTTACCCCGAGGGGAAGGGCGGCCTCTCCTTTTCCAATTAATACTATATAATTATTAAGATATTTAGCGACCCGCCAAGCGGAAGACGCGATCCGCGGGAGAAGTGATGTGCCAGAGAGACTCAATGTAGTGTGGGAGCAGCCGTCGAGGGACAACGGGAGCGGTTACAGGGGTGGCTGAGCGGAGGAATCCCGGACCATCGTAAAGAACTTTGACAAGTATATCATCGACCTTATTGCGGCAAAAAGGGAGGATCGTGAAATGGCTACCACCGTATGTCGCTTTCTTGCAGAAACTGGAAAGGCACGCCGGAGAGGTGCACTCCTGAGAACGACGCTGGGGAGAATTAGCGCGCGCCCTCGCATCCCGTGAAGCCGGATGGAGGGTCCCCGCCGGAGCGGTCAACGATAGTCGAGGCCGACCTCAGGAAAACCGGGGCCTGATCAACTCCGAGCCAACCCCGTCAGAAGATCTGGCGGTAGATCTGGCAGTAGGCCATCGGCCCGTGAAGACCAGCGGCCTTTGAATCGCGCGGCGTTGTGACCGGAGGCGCTCTCGCCCCGCAGGAGCGTAAGAGAAAAAGTGATACCCTATCAGCGCGCGAGTCAATGCGAGGATCGATGCGCGAGGACAATGCGCAGATCCTAATCGATACTCGCGGTGTCCCCGCTCGCTCACGCCTTCTCACTGTTCGGCAAGACGACATAGAGAGCGGTTCCACGGCCATCGACGACGTCACCGTACCTGTAAGGCCACCACTTCGACCACGCGGTAAGGACAGAGACGGCCGGCCCGGTATTTTGTGAGAAATCATTGTATAATTACCCTACCGAGCGTTCGGTGAGCGAATTAATAGTAACCGGGATATACCGAGGTTAGAGTCACGTGTAGCAGGGCCGTGTCGATCTCTGTCTCTTAGATAATAATATTTTCGCCTATTGTCTCCTTCCCTTGGGGAACATGTCGAGCCGACAGTCGAGTTGTATAGAGAATAAAGTATAGCGACGGGATAGGGCGACATTATCGGGATTCACTCGCCGCAAACCTACTGAGAGTCCGAACCATGTGTTTGATACCGAGGCGAGCGTTTGTGGATGGGAGCTTCTACGAGAGATACGCATGGTGAGGCGTAGTCTATCCCGGCCGCAGTTGAAGCCTGCGCGTTGTAACGCTAATAGAATTATTGTCAGATTTCGAGTACAGTCAGTAGCGTGTATTTTCGATATAATGTTATAGTTAATACTATGACAGTTCTAACTCAGGTGCTCCGAGGGGGTAGCGGGTGTGCGGGGGGAACTCGTAGGTGCGCGGGGGGTCTCGCGGTGCGGGAATTGCTGACGCGGGATTTTCGGGTCCGCGGCCGCGGTGCGGGAATCGCTGATGCATGATTTTCGGGTCCGCGACCGGTAGAGGGGGAATCGGGGTCCGCCGCCGCCGCCGCCGCCGCCGCCGCTGCCCGCCGCCGCCCGCCGCCGCCCGCCGCCGCCGCGGTGCTCGCGCTCTCCCTCTGTTGCGAATCTCTCTTTCTCTCGCCTGTACGCGATATCTTTCAGCAGCTATCACCGCGGTGCTTGCTCTCTCCCTCTATTGTGAATCTGTCTCTCTCTCACCCGTACGTGATATCTCCAACCATGCAACCTTATCTCTTTCTCTTTCGTTGCGCTCTTTCATACGCGACCACATACGCTCCCACCCATCACATCTTTTCGGTTCGTTTATCAACTATTTAAAGAAAATAAACAATATGATAACATTTGCAAATTTAACTGTAATTATCCGTTCGTACGCATGATTATTATAATATTCATTTAATAAAATAATTTATATATAAAATAATTTATTTAATAGAATAGTATAAATTAATTTAAAAAATTTTAGTTTGGCAAATATTTAAAACTTTAATTATTAAAAAAAAATTAGGTTATTAAACGATGTGATAAAAATTGAATGAGATTTAATGCTGTACTAACAATAAGATTGATAGAACAAAGAGTAATGGAGAGGGACTGTAATATTTTAAGGGAACAAGAGGGAAAATAAACAATTTCAAACAATTATATATGTATATAAATTTATTATATAAAAAATTATTATATAAAAAGTATTAAAAGTATAAAAAAGTATATAAAAAGTATAAAAGTATAATAAAAGTGTAATAAAAGTAATAATTATAAAAAAATAATAAAAGTAATTATAATATGTCACTCCCAGATTTCCCCATCTTCGAACGGTGGCTCCATGCTAAACAACCTCCTGAGATCCCACACGTCGGTGTCAAGATTATGTAATCCATATGCGTGTTCCCTGTTTTGATCGTTTCGCCATTGGTCCCCTTGGCGGAAATATCGCCTCCACCGAGCTGCGGCAATGTTCATAAAACCGGATATACGAATTTCGTCAAATCCGAAGTAAGGTTGAAAAAAAAACATTTTTAATTTAATCATGCTGCATGTATCCAAAAACAAATTTTGCAGTTGCAAAACAAATATTATATTACATACCTGCTCACCAACGGGCCAACGTATGGAAACAATATTGTTGAGCCAAATAATCGACGTGTGGCTCTGCGGCACTCTTACAAACGTTCGGTCATGAACGGCTGTGGTCGGCCCGTGTGGGACGTCACCAACATACACGTACTAAAAAATTAAAAAAATTGATATTGTATTAAATTTATTTTAAAATTTTATATAAAAAAAGTTTAATCAAGAAAATTATACTCTATTATTTAATTTTCTTAAACAAAAAAGGGAAAAGTGCCGAATAGAAAAATAATAGAAAATAATACACTAGCAGTATTGAAATAAAACTATAATTAATTTAATTTAAAAAGAATATATTGCTACAATGATTGCATGTATTTGAATATATTTCAATTTGAGAGTGATTTTGTATTTACCCCCATAACTGGGTACTCAATACGCAATCTATGATGAAAATTTGGCATGTTGCTAGCACTTTTATTCGACAACGACACAAGCTTTTATTCGACAACGACACGAGCGATCCAAACTAACGTTGAGGAGCAGACCCCATCATTATATAGTGAAGATGTACGTGACTTTTACTTGAGAAATAAATTTGAAAAAGATTCTCAACCATGTCAGCTTCGTAGAATTTTTTTATCTCCGCTTACCATTGTTTAACAAGAACTAAAACGTATGCGATTTATCAGTAAGATTGTCTTATATGATGCTGTCTCGGTCAACGTCTCTGTCGAAGTAAAGCAGTGTTTTAAAACAATACCATAAAGAGTATATTAAATGTATTATATTGAATCATATACATCAAACTGCACCATCGAACCACATTGTACATCTGTTGAACCAGAATTTAACCGCTATCAAACCGTATTATACATCTATAGAACGGCATCATACAGCTATCGAACTGCATCACTAGAATTGAATCGTTATCAAACCACATCGTACAGCAGCCAAACACATCTATCAAATCACAATTAAACCATCGCTTGAGAAATAAAATTTGAAAAGCATATTCTCAGCCACGTCAGCTTTGTAAAATTTTTATCTGCGCTCGCCATTGTCTAACAAAACGTACGTGATTTATCAACGAGACCATCTTATATGATGTCTCGGTCAACGCCTCGGTCAACGCCTCGGTCAACGCCTCGGTCAACGCCTCGGTCAACGCCTCGGTCAACGTCTCGATCGAAATAAAGAACTGCTATCAAACCGCATCGTACAGATAAAGAACCGTTATCAAACTGCTTTATACAGCTGCCGAATCATAGTTGAATCGCTATCGAACCACATCATACAGCTATCGAATCACTATTGAACCGTTATCAAACCGTATCATACAGCTATCGATCCGCTATGTAACCACTATCAAACTGCATCATACAGCTATCGAACCGCATGGTACAGCTATCGAACCGTTATCAAGTTGCATCATACATCTATATATCTTATATGTATAGGAAAAGGTAGAAATAAACATTTTATTGCGTTTTATTTTTCTTTATTTTGAAAAAATTTCGCAATTATTTTGGTGTTGCGAACACCAGTTATATATTTTAAATACATTTTGTAAAGCACAATTTATAACATGTTTTTCACATCGTATAGTATTACTAACATCTAGATTATTTAAAGATTCAATGTCTTCGTAATCCACATCCAATGTCTTGATATATATCCCACCATCGGTATCGAATATGTTCATCAACCATTCTCGTTTCTGAAGTCCCTTAACGTATAGGATAGTATTGCTGTCATCCGTATTACACATTGCAGATGTAATCAGACGTTTCGCCATGCTGTACGGTATCATCCCGTTTTTCCATTGCAATCCATGATGATATGCAATCAACCAAGAAACGCAAGACTTGTCGGATTTTGTAAGAACACGCCATGGCATGGGGCTAGCAAAAATGTAATGCGTGAGAACGAATCCTTTTCTCAGTACCGCCACTTCCTTTACGATAAATTTTTTATCGACAATGAATCCTTGCAGATCCATAAATGTCGGTACGATCATTATGAGTAACTCTTCAAGACTGTACTTTAATACCAAATATCTCAGTTTTTATCAGTTGATGTTACATGATTTTGCGCACTACGTTGGACAACGGACAATATTTAATTACACGATCATGTAAAATGGGACAATAAGCGGTAGTATTCGCGGGAACATTTTCTTTGCAATCAAATTCTATGCGCACATCTACGGTAGCACTCCTGACGGATTCGTTTTGTCGCGAACAGTCAATGACCGCAAAAGATCTTTTTTCCAGGAATGTGATTACGTTGAGCAGCGTTTCACACTCATATCCATAATAAGATTTACCAAAACGTCGATACATATCATACAGAATTGCATATCTAGATTTACGAAAGTCTAAATTCATATCGTCATACAGATAAAATTCAGAGTTTAGATAAAGTTTTACGTTGGTCAAAGATTGTAACATCTTGAGACATGATATTTTTTCGACCAGTCTGCAGTGCGAAGATAATGAAGCGCGGTTTCTCGAGTTGAATTGCAGTTTTAACAGCCCATGAATGTTTCGTCGTACTCAGCAGCAAAGGGTACTCGTACAGATCCCAGGAGCGAAAACTCATACTTAGACATTGTCCACTCTCCAAAGCTCGCAACAAAGATGATTTGTTGACTTCGTTTAACGTAACATGTGGCATTCGCCACTGCACTTTAAATAATTCAATTTCCGATTGAGCCGTAGAATTTCCAATGATAGAATTGTTATTGTTGCGCGCTTGTATCAAGATCAATTCGTGACGAGCGTTAACAATCACGTGTTTGTAATCTTCGCAAAAGCCCAATAATACACTAAGCGGTACACAAAAGTTGAAGTATCCTTCCAGTAGGTTATACGAAAATTCCCATCCTGATTCTGCATAATTACTGCTTTGTCATATGATAACGATACATAGTTCTTGAGAGTGCTGATTATTCCAACGTTTCTGTTGCGATCAATTTCCACACCGTTGAGTTCATATCGAATTTCATCAAACATGAACGCCACGCAATTATTTCCGATATTTATCTCATCCTTATCCTTATCGTCTTTCTTCTTCATCACCAATCTTCCTTCGACGTAGAAAAAACTTTCACATGGTAACGTGTATAAATCCTGTTGTTGTATGGGTATCCTTATTTCGTCGCTGTATCCAAAAGTGGTATTGGCGTACGGATTGTACGTGTGAATCTCAATCTTGACGATGCTGTCGTCAAAGATCGGCTCGCCTCTAATGTTCAAGATGTTAGACATCTTAGATATTTCGTACGACGAATCCCAATGATTTTAAAAATTCCACGTTTGACGCGGAGAGTTTCTTTTTATCAGACGATCGAATATTTTTAACTGTCGTACAATTTATGTCACACGGTCGAATATTCTTGATTGGTGTAAAAATTGTGTCCTTCACCTGCTCATTCAACACGAGCATCTCACGTTATCGTCTTCGTACGTGTAATCTAACGGTAATCTCCTCTCCGCGAAAATCGAGTAATTGACCGTCCTGATCTATAATGCGAATCGTCAAATCAGTAATGCTCCGTGCGACGATTGGAAGGTAAATAATCTGTGCAGGTGTTTCCGATATCTTATATTCTGGTGGTACCCTCGGCGAAAATTCGTGTATCGTGTGTACGCACTTGTCGTTGCTGTACGCAGCCGCAGTCACGTTACATTCTATGCGAATAATGTTCACGTTTATGATATTTATAGGTGCATCCGATTCATGCCACAATCGCGATTTAAGAATACGACGCGATGAAAATCCCAACAACGATCCAATGTTGTTAGGCTTAATGAAATTTATCCGATAAGCACACATAATCTCGCTCTTCATTGTATTATTGTTAGCACGAATCACCAGCGGATATTCGCTCTCATCTTCATCTTTTTTGCGAAACGTCCGCTTTCCCGCAACATCAGGATGAGATTGTAAAATTGCGCGTTTCAAATATCTATCTATATCACGCAATTCATACGATCCTTCGGGAATCATAATTTCCTTGTCGTCTTTGTCATAGTAAAATTTGTTATTCGACGAATTTACATTAGATATGATATAATATGTTTCAAAATCTGTGAGGCCGAGCTCGTAATCGCCGTTGCTCAAATCTACGGCTGGAAAATAGCTTACCGCGAGGATGCTACTCTTGCCGGTTAGCGTAAACGTCAATGACATATTGAAACGAATACTGAGTTAAATTGCACAATGTTAGCCTTTAAATTGATTATTAACTGTTTGGAGAAAACGCAAACACAGTTGACTGCAGTTGCTTTGATCGTAACGTTCATAGGGCGTGTGATTGTACTCAATCCGCTTTACATCTAAATATTGCACCAGTTCTTTCGGCGGTCTAAGATTGCCAAAACTATCAAAGTATATAGCGCGATCTCCCCTCTTTGCGTATGCCACCCAGTGTGTACCCGATCCTTCAGCATTATTTAAATTTACAATACCACTCTCGTTTCGATATGCTCCAGCTGTTGGTAATGCCGTACGCATAAAAATTCCTCTAAAGTATGGAATGCGCATACGTTTTGCTAGCTGTAATAATTGTATGTTGGTAGTTACACCTTTCGGTATTTTAACGTCTTTTTGACGTTTTTTTTTCTTTTCATCAAAACTCCTTGTCCACGCTTGTATGGGGCGAGATAAACTCCATGACCTTCCATGACGTGATTATGACGTTTTAATTCTTTCAGCTGACGCTGCGCTGCCTTGTTATCATTCACAACTTTCGCAACTCCCGCCGCTCCGCCGACCAACGAGCCGAGAACTCCCAATAGCGGTAGAATGGGTAAAACACCTCCGCGTTTCGCTACCGGAAGTATTCGTTTACTCGCTCTTTTCTTTTTATCTCTTTTTTTTAATCTCTTTTTTTCTTTTTCAAGCCCACCGATTGTCGTCTTAGTTTTCATAGCTGTCCAAATGGTTGCTGCAGCAGCTCTTTCTCCGAAAGTCGAATCGTTCGCTGTAATGCGTTTTCGCGCTTCCGCGGCGAGTGTATTGTCAGCTGCGTGTCTGTCGGTGAGTTCGTTGCTCCGGGAGTACGCAATGTCGTGTTCGCGACACGCCGCGTCCAACGGATTAATACCCCGATCGCCTCTGGCCAATCGCTTTTTCAGCCTAGTACCCGGACCGCAAAATTGATATCCAGGAATATGCAGTTCAAAAGGAAGTGCATTTATCGCACGATTTAACAAGCCACGACCTACCGCTGACATTCGCGACAATTCTTTATCAACGGTGCGGGACCGTCGATGTGCGTCTGCTGCCACGATTGATTATAATGCTCGTAGCAACGACGATAGTTTCGAACCTCTGGATCAGTCTTTATATGTTCCGGAAGCCTGTCCCACACGTGTTCGATATAGTTACCACATACGCGTAGCAAAATAGGTTTTGACACGAATTCTAACTGTTCGGCGCTCAAATCGAGTATATCGGAGGGATGTGACAATATGAGAAACATTTTACATACTGAGCAATTTTGCTCGGCGCGACTCTATAAATAGATCGGTCTTAATATAATTTTTATCAGTTCTTATGAGAGGGGAAAAATATGCGGTTCGTACAACATTTACCAGCAATTAAAATAACAAATTTCGATGACAGGATAATGTCCGAACGAAAGATACGGAGGCATGGAAACATGTTGCCGAGTTCTATACGCGGTATAATTTGCGATCCGTCAAATTGTGGCAAGACAAACGTATTAATAAGCTTGTTGGAAAGTCCGCATGGAGTAAGTTTTAAGAATGTGTACTCGAAATCATTACAACAACCGAAATATCGATATTTGGAAAATTTATTGACACCGATTGAAGAAGTTAGTTATTTTGCATTCTCCAATAACTGTGATGTTATTCAATTGAGTGACGCGCTTCCAAATTCCATTTTTATCTTTGATGACGTGGCGTGTAATAAGCAAGATACGATAAGAGACTACTTTGCAATGCGACACGTCGACTGCTTCTATCTCTGTCAGACGTATGCAAAGATACCGAAACATCTTAGACGCGACAATGCGAATTTGCTAATTTTATTCAAGCAGGATGGTACTAATCTAAAACATGTATACAACGATCATGTAAATACTGATATGTCTTACGAGGATTTTAGCAATTTATGTCATACTTGTTGGCAACAAAAGTATGGATTTTTAGTGATAGATAAGAATAGTGCGCTTGCTAATGGACGGTATCGAAAAGGATTTAATGACTTCGCAATACCATAAAGCAGTTAGTTGTTTTCGATGCGTTGACCAAGTAGCGTTTCTCAACATGGATAACACAGATAACAGTATCGTCGGAAGATTGTGAAAGAGATTGCGAAAACGAGTGATTCAATTCGCAAAAAATATCGCGCTTTGAAAGCGGATAAAGTGCAAGAACAGATGGCGTTGGAGAGACACTTTAAGCCCATTAAAACAAATTGTTGAAAACACTGTTGGTGATGTATCAGATCCGATTAAGAATGAAACGTTCTTTTCGGGGGAAGACAAATACTCAGAACCAAAACCGAAACGAAAGCGATTAAACGCTTCGCTTAACAATTCTATAATGACCTCTACTCCTGTTAAAAAAATGAGACGATCAAAAACTGTACCAACTAATTTGAATGAAACATCACAAATATTACATAATAGTGATTTATCATACAGTCATGTACCTTCTGTCGAAGACGTTTTTGAAGTCGCAGCCAATGAACCGCTTGTGACGTCTATTCGACAACAGTTGGAAACGCGAGAAGGACGTGAAAAGTTGCACGCACACTATGGTCCATTAGTTCAAAAATATATGGGAGCTGTTCTGAGTGGTAAAAAACCAGTCATAATAGATACTGTTTATGGAGTTTATTTCACCGACTTTGGAATGATGCTCGGCGATAAACGCATCGACATACATAAGAATGACAGCATAGTCATAGATGGTAAAATATATGTGGGAACGCCTGGTCTGTATGAATTAATTTTCATGAAAATTCCCAACATGTACACGAATAGTGACCTGCAGAATTATAAAAACATTCTATTGGCAACAAATGCATATAGACGCGGGCATATTGCACATAATCAAGTAATGGGCAACAAAGGGTCTAAATATAAAAATATAATTGCGCCCTTAGTAACAGACGCAAAAGTTGGACAAGGTATACCGAGCGCTATTACATTAAATGATAACAAAATCGATTATGTTCATTGGGATGATCCCAACGAGCTTGTGGATCACCTTTGATTGCTCGAGGCAGGCCACAATGCTCACGACAACGAGATTCTATTAATTATTGAAGAACTTCGCGAGGTTGGTCTTATTATAAATTAAAACTGCATAAAACAAATCATTTAGTCAACATCGAAATGTCAATCAACAAGTTTGGAACATCGCTTGGAAGAGGTGGTGCGGAACCATACTATTAATGGAGTGGATTAGTCAGAAATTACGTGCGCGATAACGCTCTTTGCATGGCTGCCACTGATTTTGATGCAAAGTCGCGCAAAATTCGACGTGTAGCGCTGCCTGTAGACGATACTGATGCAGCCAATAAACGATACGTGCAGCAGACCGTGAAAATTTTAAAAGATCGACAGGATGAAATCGAGAGAAAGATTGAGGCACTTCAAAGTAGAGTGGAAATTACAGCTCATATGCTAAACGAGTTTCAAAGACAGCTCGACGCGGTGACTCATCGTGCAGAGTAAAAAAGTCGATACATCGAATATATGTGTCATTTACATATTATACTCCAAACATGTCTGAGAAACAATTGCTGGTTGAGGAGTTGCATGCTCCGGCGAGAAGAAATTTTCCTCGAAGATGTGTCATAGTTCGCGGATATGATGACCTGTGGCAGGCGGATGTGGTTGAGATGCATCCTTACACGCGATTTAACCGAGGTTATCACTACATACTCACCGTTATTGACGTGCTGAGCAAGCATGCATGGGCTGTGCCGCTTAAAGCCAAGAGTGGTAGCGAAGTTGCTATTGCGATTACAAAGATAATTCGGAAAGATGAAAGATGTCCGAAAAATTTGCAAACAGACAAAGGAAAGGAATTTTATAACGCAAACGTGCAGAAACTATTAAAAAAACATGATATTAATCATTATTCTACGTACTCCATAATGAAAGCATCAGTTGTCGAACGCTTTAACCGCACATTAAAGAACGTTATGTGGAAACAATTTACACTCAATGGAAATTATAGATGGCTCGATCTGCTGCCACGTCTCGTGTCAGATTACAATGTACGAAAGCATCGAACTATCGGCATGCGACCCATCGATGTTACGCCTGCAATCGCTAAAAAACTCTTAACCACTGTGTACAGTCACATAAAAATTGCAGCACCCGCGCGATTTAAAGTAGGTGACTCGGTGCGCGTCAGCAAATTCAAAACTGTTTGAGAAGGGCTATACACTGGACTACGGAAATATTTAAAATTATCAAAGTACAGCGTACCAATCCTGCGACATATGTACTGGAGGATTCCTATGGAAAACCTGTCGCTGAAGAATTCTACGAATATGAGCTGCAGCGTGTTGCAAATCCTGACGTGTATCTTGTTGAAAAAATATTACGCAGAAAAGGAGATGAGGTTTATGTCAAGTGGTTGGGATTCGATGGAGCGCATAATTCATGGATACATAAAGACAATGTTATTTAATCCATATAAAAATTGTTTTTATTATATTTACATAAAAGTACAATGTAACCGTATAAACATAAAATACATTATTAATTTTATATTATGAGAGAGATTTCTTTATCATCCTTCCATCATCCTTAATACATTCTTATTATTAATACTTGTACTTTATTAATACTTTTATATAAAAATACGAATAAAATTATAATGTAAAACTATAAAATGTGTATATTAAATATAAAATATTAAAGCGGTATTCGATAATGCCCCCACGGTAACGTTTCAACTGAATCGGGTATAAGATATCTCTTATCGTCATACGGACTCAAAGCAATTTTCGTTTCGGACACCGTATATACTTCATGCATCTTGGATCTTATGCATGATTGGCGGCGCGTCATCTCGATCTCATCTCTCAAACACTGGGTGTAATCATCGAACGTTATGGTTCGCGCTACTACACTATTCTTGACACCTTTCGCCTTTTTTGTATCCTTCTTTCCATCCACCTTCAACGCATACATCTTTGCTCTAAGTCCAACAAACTCGGTCATTATCATACCATTGTTCTCATCTTTCATTAGACCCGGAACTTTTTTATTCTCGAAAGGCATACCGTATGTGTTGCCGACCGGATAATCGCTCGTGTCAAACCTAGCGATATCACGTTTCATCGTCTCGTAAATATCCTCACACTCGACGAGATATACGAGACTGTCGGTGTCGGTGTACATGACTCTACATTTATCACGATACAGAGGTAACATGTACTCGTGGTGAAATTCATATAGACACGTTTTAGAAATATCTAAGATACACATACCTACGTAAATCGGCTTATATAATTTTACCTCAAGTTTTTTAAGTTCAACGGCGATTAAATTTTCCGCAAAAATACTTCGACTATGAAAATTTGGTTTTGCGATCATTGCCTCCGCACCATACCGCCCCGCCCATTTCGTCAACAACTTAACGTCTACATGATTGCGTACATTCTCCATGGTTTTAACAAACACCGCATTATTCATTAATTTATACAAATTTTTTTCGAAATCATTTTTGGCGAGGGTTCGGAATTGTGTGTTTAACTCTATGTATTTACAGAGCTATGGAGATTGTGCGAATTGTAATATACGGTGTATCTTCGCTATACGAAGATCGTGACGCGTGCACTGCTGCAGGTTGCGGTAGTGGATGACGTAACGTTTCTTATCATACAAGATCGCTAAAAGTTTATATTCACGCTTATCTGGTGGTTTATCACGTGTCGGGCAGAAAGGTAGATCAGTGTGCTCATCATGAAGGTCTCGAGGATACTCGAGATCAACTTCGAGAATGTATCCTGTTGGTGAATCAGGAGCGATTGCACACACGTCAAAATTTGAGACATCTTTGACTCATTGAAATTCTCCATAGGGCAACGGTTGACACATTGCCCATCCGTACAAATTATTGACGTCAAAGTATATAAGCTATGAGGATGGTTTCAATGGGTCGTACGTCTGCATGTACTTGTTATTGGCTCGCGCATGTCTGCCTGAACATTGACTGAGGCCACCGCGTATACCGCGTTCTATAAACATTACCACGTCAATGTCAGTAAGCAGTTCGAAAGTGATGTTGGTGTATTTTAACATAGCATCCCATGTGTATCCGGGGAGAGTGTAATAATGTGCGGGATCGAGACTATAACTTTCTAAGCATTTATCGCGGAAATTTTCAAAAATATTAGCTAATAATAAAACATCTGTTTTCAAATATAAATCACTATATTCACCTAATGTTCGAATGGAGAATCGCTTCCAGACATTCTCGGCGTGTGTGTAATCGCTCTCGGATACAGTATCAGAGGTCAGGGAACTGAAAAATAATTCGCGCGGCGGTAAACACATGTCCTGCAGCTTGTTCACGCAATCCACGTACTCGTACGAAAATACACCTTTTTATGTCAATAAATTGAAATCCTCGTCAGACAAGTGTAAAAATTTGGAACGTACAATTTTTAATTTTTCTTTGCCTAGAAACGATGCCAATTTTTCGAGACTAATATTTAAAAATTTATATGAATCTATAAACCGTAGTTTTATGTAATTGTGTGGATTTAATTTATCGGCTGTGTCTATGACATGTTTTGTGAAAGAAATGTACTTTTCTTTCGTGATGGGGAGTATGTCGGTCTTCCCTTTGAATGCAGTGGCTATTTCCTTAATAATGAAATGTGAATCGTATCCAGATAAATTATGAAAAATAATTGGCATGTATGATACATTTCGATAATTTAGATTACAAAGAGAATGTGCTGGACCGGTAACGACCGGTCAGGTGACAATGATCGCGCACCCGCGTATCATCTGGCGCAAACGGCTTATCGCAGATATGACACCGCGTCGCGCTACGGTATGCTTCCAATTGTTCCTTCGATAACATTTCCATGGGAACATTAGTGGATAAACGAGTTTTAACATTATGCGCTAATTCTTCGATTTGTTTCGTGAACCACGCGATGCAATCTTTATCGCGACGAAACTTATAGATAACGCGTCGTCGTACGAGCATTGCACGTAGTATCCGATGCTGAATACTTCGTGTTGTTGATATGTGTACGACGCTTGCTCTGCATCGTGTTGTGTCTTCCGCAGCACACACTTGAGGTCTGCGTAGACGACGAAGGACACTCGTTCCTTGTGGTACGTTCTAAAAATTTAACCATTTGTTGTCTTCAGCGGGCAGTGTGATGGCACAGTCATTCATCGTCTGGCAGTCTACATCATGTGATTGCAGCCTCTCGCAAGACGAAAAATAGTGCAAGCACCTGTAAAAATAATTTTAAAAAATTTTAATTATTTTTTTGCTAGATCATGAGTTTTTTTTGCATGAGAATATAGTATACATACCGATCACAAATGTATCTTTTTCCATCATGTTTACTCAGTTGGGAGCTGACGAGGCGGGACAGATTTTTTATCCAAGCAAAGTGACCCACGCCGCCTTCGCGCAGATTTTGCAAGTATAATAAATTGATGTGCTTCTCTTTCTTGTCGTTGGAGAGCCGCAGCGGAAGAATCCTTAGCATCGCCATTTCCTTTTTGATCCCGTAGACGTTGATCGATACATTGTTAAGACTCTCAAATTTTCCAATGTCCTTTAGTGTAACGGGAAACGCAATGTCATCAAACTTTAAAACTGTTGCATAATGTGGATACGATGACTCTCTATCACTATGTCTTTCGACAGGGTGTAGCGCGGCAACCACTGATCACGTGAAGCATGCATTGTCCTTTGAATTAATGTTCACTACCGCACGTTTCGTCATTATTTCTCGCGGCAAAGTCATGTAACATCCCGCATGTAAAGAATTATACTTGTTTATATTTAGAGTCAAATTGAGAATTCGCGACAGCGCCCACCCGCTATCACGTTCTTGAAACTCTTCGAGTGATGCTAATGTGGGCTCGATAACGCGTCGCTCATACCACTCGTCCAAATCTGACGTTTGAAACAGTTCACAATTTTTAGTGTTTATACTTTTGTTTGCATGTTTATCACCCGTTACAAACACACCATTAAACGCGGTGTTCACTTTCACACTATTGTGTTTTTCTAGAGCGTCCCACACTCGCTCAAGCACTATACCACCTGCATCTTCTAAACGTTCGCGGTTCGATATAGTTTGTATTTATCACCACACCTGTCTGAATGCGATTCTCGAACGCTGCATCTATCTCTCGCCACACGAGTCTGTCCGCGTTATTACTAGTGCTCGCGTAATTACCACCTACATGTACAAAACGTCTTTGTAATAACGTTTTTTCACTCTCGAGTCGCGCGATCCTCGCAATCAACGATTATCTCTGTCCGACGGCAAGCCGAGGACGCTTGACGCGGCTATGTTCCTCAAGCTGTTGTATAAATTCGTCGCATCGCTGCAACCACATGAAACACCCGCCCAAGTTAGCGACTCCATTTGCTTGCTCTAACAGCTCGCGTTCCATTTGCTCGAAATGTTCCATGTTTTTTTTATGTTTTGACACTTTTTAGCAATCGCAGTCTTTTACAAAGCACTTGCCCGCGACGTAGTACGTTAATTTATGATATCGCTCCGCTCTCTGGAATGTTGTAATGTCATCACTGAATATCATCACTAAATGATTAGGATTCTTATCAAAAAGCAATATTTCAGCCTGCAGTCCGTTAATACCTACAGGAATGGTTACAAGAAAGCTCATCACATCCTCGTATTTACGAATAAATTCATCTATCCATTCATTGGTCATTAGACGAATGTAATAATTCCACTTACATCGAAAAATGTTTGGCCTGGTAAAATAATCTGTTTTGACCTCGCAAAGAAATTTTTTCTGCAAATGTCTAGGCCAATGCTCATAGTTGACATATCTCGATTTTAGCCTGTCTCATGAAACGTCTATCGGTTCCTCGCACGCCCAGTTCTCTGTCTCGAAGAAAACGCGTGCTGGATCCATGTTTTAATGGTAAATCTTCTTCTCTGTCGAGATCTAGGATGTGCCTAATTTCATATTCTTTGCAAGCAGCTCGATAATCAGCCTCTTCATAATTCATAATTTTATACTAAAAGTCTTTAATGTGTGCACACTGGACACATATTGCACGGGATCAACACAAACATAGGCTGTCTGAAATTCAGTATTTACCGTCTAACCTACCAAACGCGTCAGTTATATGTTTGCGGAAGGCATGCATTATGTTGAAATCTGTGTCCGCTATTTGCATGATACATTCGGCACAGGCTGAATAAGTACCGCCTGTAGTATAATAAAAATATATGGCACGTACGTGCAGTTATCACGCTCACTTCCGCATGTGTCAAATGTTTCTCGATGGTATCATTAAACTCTTCACTGCAATCACTTGTATAATTACTGTCCTCAGATACTACTCTCTTTATCCTCATCATCTATCACATCTTGAAAGTTAACATCTATAACGTCCATCACGTCGCCATCATCCATTTGGAGCACCTCATTCACAAAATTATCATTATTTACATCATTTACAAAGTTTTCCAGATCATTAAACTGATCGTTCATTTTTCATGTCACGCTAATTCACATTCTAATCACTTTTCGCGTCGCGTTCGGATCATCAAATGTGATACCATGTGCTTCCCGACCAGTTATCACTCGTCACTCGAATCACTTTCGCATCGCGTTCGGATCATCAAATGTTATACCATGCGCTTCCCGACCAGTTATATATATTCTCTTCATTTCTTTGTTTTAATCAAAGCATTGTCATATGAGCATTAGTACATCTGCGCTTCACTTTTGCAAGATTTGCATTCTTCGAATGCATGATTTTGAATGATCTCGTCAGAAGATATAACAAATGATTTATATACGTGCCTAAAATATATTTTGTCACAGCAGCCATACATCAACGCTTTTGCAAGATTCTTCGAATGTGATTTTTTGAATAAGCTCATCAAAAAATATGTATCAAATAATTTGTGTACGTGCCTAAAGCATATTTTTGCATCACAGCTGCCATACATCGGCGCTGACTTTTGCAAAATTTGCATTCTTTGAATGTATGATTTTTAAATGATCTCATCAAAAATATGTCAAATGAAGACTATGGGATTTGTTCCCACTACTCTTATTGAGGTATGTGGAGAGGTGTACAGTATAAAAAGAGTTGAAGCATCAGTACCCGTTTGTTACCAGACAGTAAAGGTTTCTGAAACGTTACTGCAATCGACGAACTTCTCGAGGATAAACTATTACGTTCCGATTCAGCAAAATGATGTGTGTGATAAACCGTAAGTATTTTTAATTTTTAAATTTTTTCTTCTATATTTTCTTCTATATTTCCTTCTACATTTATTCACACTTTTATTTCTAATTCCCTGTATACTTTTTACAGAACATTATCGCAACCGCGTTATACTCCACGCATCTTGGGAAGGAGATATGCTTTGACTGCTACAACATATAAATACACTCACTCGAAAAAAAGCGGTACACCTAAAATTTGTCAAAAAATCATAAAACTTCCAATGACGATAACTACGCGAGTAATAAAGATAGAAAGGTTTCTAAAAAAAAGAAATTAAAGCTTCAAATGTCTACTTTAAGAATTGATTTAGTAAAATTTTGCGTAATAATTTTTTTCAAAGTGGCGTATGACAAAGCGAGAGCATGCGAAATTGAAAAATATTGATTCGAGTTTGCGACGATCCATGGCGTGAGGTAAATATCGCAACTTAATGGGATAAAAAGCATGCGATAGTACAGAGTTTTCCCTTCAAAATGCTTTTTTACTCGTCTCAATACGATGATTTTTTGCTGAGATATGCGCATTTGAATAAAAAGGCAGTTTTTTACTTTAAATGCGCATATCTCAGCGAAAAATCATCGTATCGAGACGAGTAAAAAAGCATTGTGAAGGGAAAACTCTGTACTATCACATGCTTTTTATCCCATTGAGTTGCGATACTTGCCTCACGCCATAGATTGTCGCAAACTCGGACCAATATTTTTCAATTTCGCATGCTCTGGCTTTGTCATACGCCATTTTGAAAAAAATTATAATGCAAAATTTTACTAAATCAATTCTTAAAGTAGACATTTGAAGCTTTAATTTCTTTTTTTAGAAACCTTTTTATCTTTATTACTCGCGTAGTTATTGTCATTGGAAGTTTAGTGATTTTTTGACAAATTTTAGGTGTACCGCTTTTTTTTAACTGAGTGTATTTGGACATCGGAATCAGGGTGGAATCTATGCCCTGTGTAGAATTATTGATTGGTGACAACCGAAGTCGCATAGGTCACCTACACCTGACTTATGCGATATGGAAAACGTTCATCGAGAGACGTGCGGATATTGTGCAACTCATGCAGGCAGCTGTACCTTCTTCAAGATTTTCGATTCATGATCTAGTTATAGATCTCGTAAATATACGTAAAAAAAATATTGTAAAGTTAACATTATATAATACTAGTATGTATATGAAACCATCAACTATACAATTCTTATTAGAACTGGAAGATTGTGTTGAACAAGTATGCTATCAATTGCATCAAAATATTTATATTGTTGGTGAAAAATATAAACAATTTGTTACAATTTTCGTCAAAATCATGTCACTAATAAAAGTGATGCTGTAAAGATATTACATGAAAAATATGATAAGACGTGTCTCGTAGATTGTGAGTTATTGGCTTATGCATCCGATAATATTGTATATGATGCTTTACAAAACGAATAAATGAAAAAAGTCTCATAGATTATAAACTTATGCATCAGACAAATATTGTTATGAAATAAATAAATGAAAAAATTCATAAATAATTATTCTAACTTATTTTCTCTCTGCCCTGTTCCTTTGAGGTATAATGGCGTGCGGAACTTGGTAGGAGGTACATAGATAAGATGGGTGGAAACGTATATATGTGACTGCGTATGAAAGAACGAATGAAAGAGAAAGAGATAAGGTTGCATGGTTGGAGATATCACGTACGGGTGAGAGAGAGACAGATTCACAATAGAGGGAGAGAGCAAGCACCGCGGTGATGGCTGCTGAAAGATATCGCGTACGGGCGAGAGAGAGAGATTCGCAACAGAGGGAGAGCGCGAGCACCGCGGCGGCGGCGGCGGACCCCGATTCCCCCTCTACCGGTCGCGGACCCGAAAATCATGCATCAGCGATTCCCGCACCGCGGCCGCGGACCCGAAAATCCCGCGTCAACAATTCCCGCACCGCGAGACCCCCGATCCGCGTGACGTCATGCCCCCGCGCACCTACGAGTTCCCCCCGCACACCTGCTCCCCCTCGGAGCACCTGGGTTAGAACTGTCATAGTATTAACTACTAATGTGAATTTCCTGTTGAATATGAGACAGTCGTACACTAGAGTAACGTCGAATGGCTATTATGTATCCATCGTATAAAGCTGTTAATATTTTACTTTCAATATACGATTCTCATATCTATTAATTCATTGAGTTTTAATGTGAGACACCTCCTCTCTTCTATTCCGCGAAACGAAAAAAACCTCGCCCCTCTGCCACTTCGTGTAGAGACGGGCTAGCAGGCATTTGGCCGTCGTGCGACGTACCGAGAGTTTTGTGAGCTTTGTGCGACGCGGATTCCGCGCCTGGCGCCCAACTAATATTCAGAAAATTGCTGAGCACGACGAAGTTGTAGACGCGAACAAAAATTGCCGTCGCAAATTCATTAAAATTCATTAAAATTTATTAAAACTCATTTATAAAATTCATTAAAATTTATTAAAACTCATTTAATTCATTAAAATTTTATAAAATTTATTAAATTTACTTTATTGTTATTTAACAAAAAAATAAATTATATGAATTTTAATGAATCATAAAGAAACCTTAATTAATTTTAATTTATTTCAATTAAATTTAACGAATCTTACTGAATCTTAGTGAAAAGGGGTCAATTGAGAGAGATTTTTAGTAAAAATTTCAGTAATATATTGTAAGTAAAACGCCAATGTCTCTAGCATATTAGATTAGTTTAAGGTGGTAACACTGTACTTGAGCCCGCTAGCGCCTTCGGTGGCAACGAACAGGGCGTTTTTGCGTCGGAAGCGATTACCGACAGTCTTTCACGCGACGAGCCTGTAGCCGGATAAGTTTGAAATACACTCTAGTGCAACTCAACGACTTACGACTTTCTTTCCCGACTTTCTCGACTCGATCATCCTCGCGCCACGTCCTCCTCGCCTCAAAAATTCCCGATTCCCGATACTTACCTCGCCATCCATTCTCTGGACCCGACTCAATCTTTACATCTCAGAAGTGGGATTACGCTCGCGCTTCTCGCCCTCAGGTCACCAGCATCCCGGCTACGGAAGACCTCGTCTCCCCGCTTGTTTTCTCGCATATTTTTACGCTCTTTTACTCGGACCTCAAACAGGAAGTGTTTCAGTGCGGCGAAAAAGAACCCGCCAAGTGTGCTACGACGCGGGGCTGTGCCGCGTGCGCGCTATATCGTGCAAACACTCGAACCCTCAAAGACCACCATCACGGCCCGCACACCTCGAAAGGTATTTCGGCTTAGTGAAACTCGACTCGCGTGTTTGGACAGTGCGACATAAGTGTGTAACGAGCCGTTCCCCCCGCTGCCGCTAGAACGGAGGTAAGGCCCCTACTCGCGCGCTCCCTCCGTTCTTCTGTTTCTCTCGCCACCGAGTGGAGGATATATAAACCCTCCACTCGGAACAGGAGTCAGAGCTTCCCCGATCCGCGCATTGAGCAGACCGTACCTTCTGGTGCAGTGAGCCAGGCTTCCTAGCGCGCACATTGAGCGCCATAACCTCGAAACACGAATTCTTCCCGACACGCAGTGAGTGCCTTCCTGACCGCGTACCGAGCGGCAACTCACTAACACGTCCCGCACCTAAGCTCTCGACCGCGCACTGAGTGGTCGCACGCATTGTCTCACCCGGATACCCCGCACTGAGGGGGAAACCGGCACCGCGATCCATCACCTACGCGGGGTGATTAAACGATAGCACAGTATACAGTAGCGCAACTCTCTATCGGCACCTTTGTCAGTGAAGCCAAATTTACAGCGCGCATGTGCAAGTTGAGACATTTTATACGATAACGCCATCTAAACTTTTCTCTCACTTACTCTTCCATCTTATCTTTCTGTTCTCTTTTTAATTCATTTGGTCTGTTTTTTACAGCTGAACTGGCTGCATTAGTCACATGAAAAAAAAAATAAACTAAGAAAACCCATGTACTTTTACTTGGAAGTTACTTGTTTTTAAACGGAAAATTACCTAATTATTATTGAAAAATAAAAATTTCCAGTGGCAATTGTGTAATTTTCCAATTTTAAACAAGTAATTTCTGTAAGTAAAAGTATATGAATTTTTTTATTTTTTTTAATATATGAATTTTTTTGCTTTGATTTTCTTTGCTATGAATTTCTTTTGCTAGTCGAATTCCAATACGATTTCAGTCTCAATCTCTAGTCTGATACGAGCTTTACAGTTAAATTGTATGTATTTGAAATTAAAACTATGTTTTTGTACACACGTAAATGCACATACTTTATTTTTTATTTTATGAAATACATAGTTTATACGTTAAATTTGATATTTTGTATTTAAAAACATTTAAATAAAGCACACACACACACATACACAATACAAATATATGTAATATTTAAACAATTTTTTAAAATTAAGAATGAAAAAGAAAAATAATTTTATTGTTATACAATAATAAATTCAGAATATACAAACACTATATAATTTATCAATACTTATATATTTATATAATTTGCTAATTATCTACTCTACTAACAATATAATTATACTTACTTTCTTTCTTACCTTTTCTTTTTCTTGCCAGATTATACCTTACTTAATTTAGACTGTTTAATCCAGAAAGAAAGAAAAAAAGAAAGTAGGCAATAGTGGCTGTTCAGCTTTTTATATTTTGTTCCCCAATGATAACAATCTAAATAAAAAAAATCTTTTTTAAATATATGTTTAATATATGTAAAAATATTCTTATATATATATTATATATTTCTATCTCACTGTTGTATACTTACAAAACTCTTTTTATATCCATAACTTACCTTAATTTACATAATATTATATAATAAAAGTATCATTACATCAATATCTTAACTTTATATATATTGCGACGTTACTTTTTCGCGTCTACAACTTCGTCGTGCTCGTTACTTCCTTTATTATAAATTGGGCGCCAGGCGCGGAATCCGCGCCGCACAAAAATCGCAAAATGCTCGGTACTTCGCACGACTTTCGAATGCCGGCTAGCCCGCCTCTACACGAAGTGGCAGAGGGGCGAGGTTCTTTCTCGGTACGCGGAATAGGAGAGGAGAGGTCTCGCGTGAATAACTAGATCGAATTAATAAATATAATAAGCGTGTATTGAAATTAGGATGGCAACAACGTTGTCATCGAATACAGTTTAATCGTTTGACACGACTTTCTAGTACGGCTGTATCGTACTTAACTCGACATTTACAATAGCTCGAAGATTACTCTGTATAGGCTACACTCTACATTCAATAATACAACACGCGACGTTAACAATAGACGATGGACGGGATAGGTCGCGACGTAACGTGAGCATTCCGTGTAGATATTCTCATCTACGAAAGTTCGTCTCGGTACTGCGCACCTGGCTCACACTCTCGGTATGTGGCAAGTGAATCCCGATGATATCAATTTATACGCTATCCCGTCGCGAGACTTTAATTCTTACACAATTACAAAGATCGACTGTCGGCTCGACCTACTCCCCGAGGGAGGAGACAATAGGCGCAATAGATAATCTATACGAGGCAGAGATCGACACGGCCCTGCTACGCGGTGACTCGACTCTCGGTATCCCGAATATAATTATCTCACCCACCGAACGCTTGGTAAGGTACTTCGTCTTACGAAATGCCGGGCCGGCCGTCTCCGCCCTTACCGCGTGGTCGAAGTGGTGGCCTTACAAGCAGGTTGACGTCGTTGATGGCCATAGAACCGCTCAGTAGCTCGTCTCGCCGAACAGTGATGAACCGTGAGCGGTCGGGGGCGCTGCGGACGCCGGCAGCGGCCCGCGCATCGATCGCGCTTCGATTCGCGCACACCGATCGCTAGTCGATGGGGGGTCCTACGCCAGTCCTGCAGGATCTTAGCGTCCGAGGGCGCCTCTGGTCACGACGCCGCGCCATTTGAAAGATGCGGATTGTATGCCTCGATGTCCTTTCCTGCCGTATCGGCGGCTGCTGGGTCGGCTCGGGGTTGATCAGGCCCCGTCCGGCTGATTCCTTGAGGCCTTGGCGACCGCTTCGGCTAAGGGTCTCCTCCACCCTGGTCGTCGGGTGTAAGGGCGCATGCTCTTTCCCCGGCGTCGTCCCCGGCTGCACCGGACTGCTGCTCCTTCCTTTACAATAAGACACAGCGGCAGTGTTTGTCCCTCGACTTTCCTACGTACCTCGGTACTGTACGCGAATACTTGCCCTTAATCGCTGTTCTCCGGCTGTCCGGGGCCCCGCCGCTCGATCGTCTATGCTTCTTATTAACCTTCCCTCGACGGCTGCTCCATTAATCACAAATGGTCATCTTGGCACACCACTTCTCCCGCGGATCGCGACTTCCGCTTGGCGGATACCTACGTGTCTTAGCAACTAAGAAAAATTATTATTCGGAAAAGGAGAGGCCGCTCCTCCCCTCGGGGTAACGAGCGGCCCCAAATGACCTTTCCCGGTCGGGCCATTCGGCCCTTGTGACTGACGAAGAACGTCACGTCACAATATGTACAAATTACAAATTATTAATTATAACAGCTATATATACATGCAAGAAAGAAACAAAAATTAAAGGTGTAAAATATTCCACATTTTTCTATTTTTCTGGTCAACATTTTTACGTGCTTTATTATGTTGTAAAAGTGCATAATAAATGCGCATGCGAAAAAACAACTTAACAAGAAATTCTTTAGGAAAGTTAGGACATGGTGATTGAAAATTAATATTTTTTATAAAAGAAAGTAAATAAGCACCAATATTTTTTTTATAACAATTACTTTCAAAATTTTTAATAAATATTTCATCTAATTTATGTATGTATAAACAAAATTGATTACTCGGAATATTTAAAGCTCCAAAAAGTTCTCCATTTTCAGACCCATAATCGCGGAATGAACAATATAAAGTAGTGTCATCTAAAATTTAAGTTGTTTCATTCATATAATCTGTACATATTTCACATGAATGTATTGCTAAACATCGTTTTATTAAAAAATCGCAAACGTATTTAAACGCGTTTTGTTCTGGCAGGTCAATAGAACAATAATCATGTGTAGGAACATCTAAAATTTTATATGTGAGTGGTATATTAAAGTCGGAATCTGTAAAATGAAGATTTGATGTTTCCATAAGATTTAATATTTCATCAGAATCTGAAGCACAATTTTTAGTTTCACAATTTTCTAATAATTTAATGCTAAATAGTTTTTTGAAAGCGCGTGCAAACTGTATAGGAGTTGGATTAACGGAATAATCGCCTTGTTGCCGAATAGAACCAAAAAAATTTTCAAGGCAATCCTGATTTATTCTACGAGTTTGTAGATATAGAAAGTTAAAAGTTTTCAATATTTCCCACAATTGTATAATACTGTTAATAGTGACCTGCCAGCATTCAAAACATTTAATTTTTATATTTTTATTTTTATTAATAATTCTTATATTTTTTAAAAAATGTAACATTTCTTGTAAAAATTCCAATTGTTTCGTATTACCAATAAAAACTTTCCTGTATTCTTTTGCAGTGACTGTAAAAGATGAATTTAAAATATCAAACAATTTATCGAAACGATCAATAAATTCTACTGTTCCAATTGCTTCAGATGAAAGACAACCTACAGACATTAGTGTACACCAGTGTTGCAAAAATTTAATTCCTTTTTAGACTTAATTCACAAATAATTAAAAATTCCGAAAGGGCTTGTGAATTAAAAGTGAGTTTAATTCATAATTCCGAAAAGGCTCGTGAATTAAAAGTAAGTTTAATTCACGATTCCGAAAGGGCTTATGAATTAAAAGTGAGTTTAATTCACGATTCCGAAAAGGCTTGCGAATTAAAAGTGAGTTTAATTCACGATTCCGAAAGGGCTTATGAATTAAAAGTGAATTTAATTAATAATTCTGAAAGGGCTTTTAAATTAAAAGTGAATTTAATTAATAATTCTGAAAGGGCTTATGAATTAAAAGTGAATTTAATTCACGATTCCGAAAAGGCTTGTGAATTAAAAGTGAGTTTAATTCACAATTCTGAAAGAGCTTGTGAATTTAGTTTGAAACAAGTCCAGATGATTGGATTGGAAAACAATGAATTAATTCACAGATGATTGATTTAAGTCCCGTGCGAGGAATGAATTTATATTTATAAATTTTTATAATATAATATAATAATAAATACAAATAATATAAATAATAATTTAATATAAACACAAATAAATAAATATAAATATAAATAAAATAAATATAAATATAAATAGCGATTCTTTTTAACCAACTGCAATATATTACCATCACTTATAAATATATTGTTAATATAAATAAATAAATATAAATATAAATAAATATAAATAATATAAATAAATAAATATAAATAATATAAATAAATATAAATAATATAAATAAATAAATATAAATAATATAAATAAATAAATATAAATAATATAAATAAATAAATATAAATAATATAAATAAATAAATATAAATAAATAGATATAAATAAATAAATATAAATAATATAAATAAATTGTACAACAAAAATCTAAACAAAATTAAATTTAGAAACATTTTATATATATTTACAAATACTTTTTCGTTGCATTAACTTTATATAAAACCCGTTTTTCGAATTGCGAATCGCTTATTCTATTGAATTTTGGCAAATTTTGTAAAGTTGCAAACGAAAAAAGTCTTTCTACTGGCGCAGAGGATGGCAAAGCTGTGTTGTATTTTAAAAATACTTTTTTAACTTCTTTAAAATCCTGCAAAATTTTTAGCTCTGTTGATTCATGTTGAAAGAATCTCAATAATTCATTTTCTTTTTCTCCTTGCGGTATAAAATTTGTTTCAAGGAAACTGCTGTCGTTATCGAAGTCAAAATAGTCATCCGATTTCTTCTGCGTTATTGAAGTTGATGGCTCTTTCTCTATTATAAGCTTTTTAATTAAGTCTTTCACTTTGAGTTGTACTGTATTACTCAAAGCGGACATCCAATTTGTCTTAAATCTTGAATGTGTGAATGCAGCTATTGCTGCAAATTCGCCTTTATTGTCAATGTTTAACACATCTCTAAATCTTCTTTCTAAATCATTTATTAGAATCTCCACTATTGGTTTACTTGTAGGAATGTTTTGACCTTCCAGTAATTTTTTCCAGCTTTTTCTAATAATTAGCAATGATGGTAAGAGATATCCGTAGTGGCAGTATTCATCTCCTTGTAAAATATCAATTGCGGTTGCTAATGGTTTGCACCATAGCAAATACTCTTCGATATATGCAAAATGCCTATTTTTGAAAGGTTTTATTGGCATCATCATAGTTTTTATATTTTCATGTTTTAGTTTGTCTTTTATTGCATATATCTTTTGGACAGCATTGTACAAAGAATTCCATCTTGTAACGATGGGCCTTTGAAGGCCGAATTCTAAAATTCTATCCAAATTTTCTCTTTTTTTAGGAGATTTTAGAAGCTTCCATAAAGCTTGGCATTTATTCATAACGTCATCATGTATGGTTTTTACACTTAGAACATTATTTATCGCTTTTCCTGCATCTACTGAAGCAATGAGATTAAGAGTGTGGCTAGCACATCGAAAATGACTTGGCAATGATTGATAATCATTAATAGGAAAATCACAATCATATACTTTATTTTCTTCCTCCAACATTTCTTCGTTATCGAAATCAGAGTTGATATCGATAGGAACCTCACGATCAATTTCTATTTCTTTTTCTTCGTTGTTTTCATCAACTAAAAATTAAAAAATAAAGAAAATAAGATAACAGAAATTTCTTTCTATCAAAGTAAGAGGAAAATGTTAGAGCCGCGCCTTGTCATTTATAAGAAAAGTATGAACTTTATAAGGAAAGTATAAACTTCTACACAAGCAAAATTAATTTGTATAGGTAGACTTTGTAAATTAGGCATGACTAACAAATGTATTATCTTATAATCTTGGTAATATTCAAAACGATGCATTATTCTCTACTAAAAAGTTGTATTCCATTAAAAGAGCAAAGATACTTTATATACCTTGTAATAAACAATCAGCATCTCGAATACCAAATTCTGCAAAGGCCTTGACAAAATTAGAACCATTATCTGTAACGGTGGCAGTAATTTTATTTTGATTTAAATTAAAACTTGAATGAATTTCTGCCAACAATTCAGCAATATTTTGAAATGAATGCGTGCCTGAAAATCTTTTACACGCTAAAGCCGCTGACTTCCTTTCTAGCGTCTTTTGATCGATCTATAATTGAATATGTTTGTTAATAAAACCTTTAGCATTTATTATATAAAATTATGAATGAATAGACTTTTACCCAATGAGCTGTAACACCTAAGAATCTTCTTTTGGAACTCGCCCAAACATCAGCTGTTGTACATACGTAAGCTGCTTTTCGAATCGCCTCTTGTATTTCATTAACTTGGTTATTATATAAATTATCTAATTTTTTCGCAACTTCGTAACGTGACATGTGTTTTAATGGTAGATCACCGTTTTTAATCTCAAAATCTAAAAAAATTATGTATAATAAATTGGAAATACAAGATGAAACTCGACTAATGAAAAAAGTTCTAATCATAAATGCATATTCACGATTGCACGTTAATTTACCATCAAAAATTTTGCGAAAAGTTGGTTTTTCAACAGTTTGAAGAGCAAGTTGACCATCTAAAATGAAAGCAGTGACATTATCTGCAAATTGTTTCTGAGAAAAACGGCAAGTTACTCGCCGAATAACTCGATTCTCATCAGTCTTTAATTTCTTTGATTTTTTGTACTCTTCATATTCCGTGTGTTCATCAGGATGCTTACGCTACAAAATTAATATAATTATGTGTAGACGTTTGGGCTTATGCTTAAAATTACCTTTAATTTTTTCTTTCATGCTTTTATTGTATTAAGATTTATTTTGAGATACTAGGGTGTCCCAGAATGAATAATTCTTATTTTACAGAATGAAAAAGAGTAAAATTTTAAACTAAAAGTTTCTTTACCATTTTGGCTTAGATTATTACTTAATTGTTTAAACAAATTGTTTACTAACAATTTATTTTAATACTTTTTATCAACAATCTTTTTTATACTTTTGTATAACACACTCTCCGTAGTTAATTTTGTCTATTGCTGCTAAGTCAACTATGAGAATTAAGTAGTTGAATCAAATAAATATTCTAAATAATTAAATAAATACACAAATAAATAATTAAGAACTAAAAATAAAAAATAATAAGGAATTGAAATAATTTTTAATTGTATTTATTTTTATTTATTTACTTATTAGATTTTTTAGTTATTTATTTCTCTATTTATTTATTAATTTAAATTTATTAATTTATTTAGTTATTTATTAATATAAAAAATAAAAATAAAGTTTTAAGTAAGGGAACATGTGATAAGCGCGTGGAAAGCCCGTGGAGCCATATGGCACGCTACGCTTCTGCATACACCGGCCGTGCGCCGTCTGATTGATCAACTTCATTTATTAATAATTCAGTAAATAATTATTTACAGATATAATATTTAAATTTATTTTATATAATTTTAATGTTTGTATTCGTAATGAGATTTAGATCATTTAAAATTTCAGAAAACGGCATACAAAAATATTGTTTTTTTTTACTTTCATAAATTCGATATTTATCAATATTATTTACCTTCAAGTGACGTAAGAAATTTGATGATACTTTTAAGTTTCCTGTTATAACACTATTACAATAAGCGCATTTTCCACTAATTGGTCCATCTTTTTGGGAATTTTCAACAACAACTTTAAAAAAGCGACCATCCAGATAAGGAGTTTTATTACAAGCATCAATGAGCTCTTTATCTTCTGCAGATAATACTCGTTCATCGTCATCGTCATCCATAAGTTGACTTGATTGTTGTGTATCAGGAATGGCCGTATTTTCCAAATCGGTATTATCGGTACTGCGATCTGCAGATGCTGAACTAATATTTTCGTTCACATGTTCGGTTTGTGAACTATCATTGCTGCGTGTAGGATCATGTATCTGATCGGTGAAAGTATTTAATTTTTGTTTTGAAGATTTTTCTGAATTATTTGGATCTTCATCTGAACTGCTATCAACTTGCCAATTAATAAAATTAGCATATGCATTTTCAATTGAATCCTCACAATTCATGATTAATTTGAATCTATAAGGACTTTAAAAATATATAAGATTTTCTGTACATATTCGTAAAAAAATTAAGAGTTGATAAATTATTTGTGTATAATATAATAACCTTCTAGAATTTAAAGCTAAAAATTTCTGAGTAAGAAATTAAAAAACGATTCATTTATGGATATTTTACATAGATTTTTTCATACAAGATATATATACATACAAGTATTCAGTTCATCAAAACTTCATACACGTATCTTGTTACTTGTAAAAGTATAACAAATTTACCTCTTTGAATCACTTTTCAAATGTAATCTTATTCCCAGGTATTTAGCAACTTTTTTTAACACTTTAATTTAACACTGTAATACTTAAAAAATCAAATCTTTAATAAACAAAAGCGTTCTGATGATCACGTCAAATATTTACAGCAAATTTAAGCAAACGATCTAGCTCTCATCACTGTAACTCGGTGACTGACAAGAAAAGGAATTAAAATCCGTTTCCCGGGTATAACAATAACAAATCTTGAAAGCGTTAGCAGTTGTGAACGAAATGTTTACGAACATGTGAACGAAAATATTAGTTCAGCATCTGCAGATCGAACTGTTGAACTGTCACTGCTTTCATTTTAGATGGTCAACTTGCTCTTCAAACTGTTGAAAAACCAACTTTTCGCAAAATTTTTGATGATAAATTAGCGTGCAATCGTGAATATGCATTTATGATTAGAACTTTTTTTATTAGTAGAGTTTTATCTTGTATTTCCAATTTATTATACATAATTTTTTCAGATTTTGAGATTAAAAACAGTGATCAACCATTGAAACACATGTCACGTTACAAAGTTGCGAAGAAATTGAATAATTTATAATATAAATTATTCAATTTTCTCGCAACTTTGTAATGTAATAAATTTATAACGTATATAAATTTTATATAATAACCAAGTTAATGAAATACAAGAGGCGATTCGAAAAGCAGCTTACGTATGTATAAATAAAAATAACAAGGCGCGGTTCTAACATTTTTCTCTTACTTTGATAGAAAAAAATTTCTGTTATCTTATTTTCTTTATTTTTTAATTTTTAGTTGATGAAAACAACGAAGAAAAAGAAATAGAAATTGATCGTGAGGTTCCTATCGATATCAACTCTAATTTCGATAACGAAGAAATGTTGGAGGAGGAAAATAAAGTATACACTGAAAAAAAAAGTAATATATTCAATAAGATATGTTATTGCGGGCTGCCAATTAAAAATATACTCAATACAATAATATATGCTATTGCAGTATCAACATTGTACTTGCATTAATATAAAATATTATTGTATTGAGTATTTTATGTAGTTGGCAGCCCGCAATCACATATGTTATTGGCTGTATTACATTTTTTTTCTGTGTATGATTGTGATTTTCCTATTAATGATTATCAATCATTGCCAAGTCATTTTCGATGTGCTAGCCACATTCTTAATCTCATTGCTTCAGTAGATGCAGGAAAAGCGATAAATAATGTTCTAAGTGTAAAAACCATACATGATGACGTTATGAATAAATGCCAAGCTTTATGGAAGCTTCTAAAATCTCCTAAAAAAAGAGAAAATTTGGATAAAATTTTAGAATTCGGCATTCAAAGACCCACCGTTACAAGATGGAATTCCTTGTATAATACTCTTCAAAAGATATATGCAACAAATGATTTAGAAATAAGATTTAAAGATGTGTTGAACATATGTAACAAAGGCAAATTTGCAGCAATAGCTGTTTTTATTTTTTAAGAACATATGGAGAATAAAAATGACTCATAAATAATAAAAATTCATAAACATAAATTCATTTCTCGCACGGGACTTAAATCAATCATCTGTGAATTAATTCATTGTTTTCGAATCCAATCATCTGGACTTGTTTCAAACTAAATTCACAAGCCCTTTCAGAATTGTGAATTAAACTCACTTTTAATTCACAAGCCTTTTCGGAATCGTGAATTAAATTCACTTTTAATTCATAAGCCCTTTCGGAATCGTGAATTAAACTCACTTTTAATTCGCAAGCCTTTTCGGAATCGTGAATTAAACTCACTTTTAATTCATAAGCCCTTTCGGAATCGTGAATTAAACTTACTTTTAATTCACGAGCCTTTTCGGAATTATGAATTAAACTCACTTTTAATTCACAAGCCCTTTCGGAATTTTTAATTATTTGTGAATTAAGTCTAAAAAGGAATTAAATTTTTGCAACACTGGTGTACACTAATGTCTGTAGGTTGTCTTTCATCTGAAGCAATTGGAACAGTAGAATTTATTGATCGTTTCGATAAATTGTTTGATATTTTAAATTCATCTTTTACAGTCACTGCAAAAGAATACAGGAAAGTTTTTATTGGTAATACGAAACAATTGGAATTTTTACAAGAAATGTTACATTTTTTAAAAAATATAAGAATTATTAATAAAAATAAAAATATAAAAATTAAATGTTTTGAATGCTGGCAGGTCACTATTAACAGTATTATACAATTGTGGGAAATATTGAAAACTTTTAACTTTCTATATCTACAAACTCGTAGAATAAATCAGGATTGCCTTGAAAATTTTTTTGGTTCTATTCGGCAACAAGGCGATTATTCCGTTAATCCAACTCCTATACAGTTTGCACGCGCTTTCAAAAAACTATTTAGCATTAAATTATTAGAAAATTGTGAAACTAAAAATTGTGCTTCAGATTCTGATGAAATATTAAATCTTATGGAAACATCAAATCTTCATTTTACAGATTCCGACTTTAATATACCACTCACATATAAAATTTTAGATGTTCCTACACATGATTATTGTTCTATTGACCTGCCAGAACAAAACGCGTTTAAATACGTTTGCGATTTTTTAATAAAACGATGTTTAGCAATACATTCATGTGAAATATGTACAGATTATATGAATGAAACAACTTAAATTTTAGATGACACTACTTTATATTGTTCATTCCGCGATTATGGGTCTGAAAATGGAGAACTTTTTGGAGCTTTAAATATTCCGAGTAATCAATTTTGTTTATACATACATAAATTAGATGAAATATTTATTAAAAATTTTGAAAGTAATTGTTATAAAAAAAATATTGGTGCTTATTTACTTTCTTTTATAAAAAATATTAATTTTCAATCACCATGTCCTAACTTTCCTAAAGAATTTCTTGTTAAGTTGTTTTTTCGCATGCGCATTTATTATGCACTTTTACAACATAATAAAGCACGTAAAAATGTTGACCAGAAAAATAGAAAAATGTGGAATATTTTACACCTTTAATTTTTGTTTCTTTCTTGCATGTATATATAGCTGTTATAATTAATAATTTGTAATTTGTACATATTGTGACGTGACGTTCTTCGTCAGTCACAAGGGCCGAATGGCCCGACCGGGAAAGGTCATTTGGGGCCGCTCGTTACCCCGAGGGGAGGTGTGTCACATACCTGCAGCTACATGATTACTAAAAACTTGTACGGCATATTTAACTTTCATTTTTGCAAAATTAGTGGGTTCAATGTGAATTGGAGATAACTTAGGAGCTGCTTTAATCCATTGTTTTTTATCTTTTGAATAAAATTGTACAATATGAGACCATGATGCAAACTTATCATTAAATTTTAAATCATATTTTAACAAATTATTACGTGTTGCTTTAATTAAATAGGGAGTGTCAAAAATATACAATATATTTTGTTCATTAACAACAAATGTAGAATTTTCATTTGATATCCCTAACTCACGCGATAATTGCAAGAAATTAGAACCCATATCCGTAACTAATGCATGCACAGTAGCACCACATTCTTGTAGTTTCATTATTGCATCAAAAATAATAATTTTCAACGTGTCGCTTGTACAAGCAGTGGCTACAAAACAATAACAAAGTGGAACTTTCCAATTATCTGCAATGCTGCGTGCCATAAGAACAAACGCACTTTTTGCAGGTATTGGTAATTTTTTATCACCAACATCTTGAAATCCTATTATTTCATCTCGTGAGACATTGTAAAATAAATGAGATTTTAAGCTCATTTCGTCCGCGCACAAAATACAATGTCGTTTTATTAATGGTAACAAATTTTATTTTATTTTTAAGGCTTCAAAAATTTTTATATTAATACCGGGTTCAACATTTCAATTATATGTAAAAGAATGTAAAGTACGCACAGAAGGTAATGTAAATGATTTTTTTAATTCTTTATAATTTCGCGAACTTAAAAAATACATAGACAGAGCAAATTTTTTAAATTTATTACTGTATCGTATATCACGTTTGCTTTTTGTTTGCGCATCTATTTGTACTGACAATAACATACTAAATTTTTCTGGTAACCACTTATTCCCGAATGTTTTTAAAATTTTTAATTCTTCACTCTGTACCTTTTCTTTTACATGTTCTTGACCTTTGGTGGTGATCGTTCTGTCTTTTCTTTTTTGAAAACGTCGCAGTTTTTGCTGAAAAATTTTATGTTTTAATCTCAACTTCTTTATGGTTGTACGTAGCTGTTTTTTTGTAGGGCTGTTTTTTTTCTTCGATGTCATCGTTGGTTTTAGCATTGTTGTACTTGGTATTCTAAATAAACATAAAATATTATCTATTATATATCTATTATAATATATACCAATTAAAGAAATAAACATATAAAAAATAAAAATGTATGAACTTTTTGTTGACTTACATCTTACAAACATCCATCTTCTTAACATCCATCTTCTTTCCTTTATTACAGACATCCATTATTTCCTTTTCTATATTAATATTTTTTTTATCAGTTCCTTTTCTATTTTCTTTTTCTGTTGCAGAACATGTTTGCTGTTGTATTGTTTCTTCAATTTCTTTGTCTTTTTCTGCTTCTGTATCTGTTCTACTTTCTTCTACTTTACTGCAAAAATATTACAAATAATGTAATGTATTATTAAATCAGTAATACATCGTATATTTAAAAGATCTTAAAGTAATATTTTTAACATCTTATATTCTAAGTTTAGATATGTGTTCTGCCTGGATACTTACATAACTTGACATTTAAAAGTAACTAAAAAGTAAGCTAAAGGTGTTGTGCGCGCGCGCGTGTGTGTGTGTGTGTGTGTGTGTGTGTGAGATAATAATCTAAAGTGAATAAAATAACATTACATTTTTGAAAATGATTCTAAATCTTTTCCAAATCTTATAGGAACGGCATTAAGATAAAGAAGAATTCTTCTGTTACTAATTTTGAACCATTTTTCCTCAAAATGTAGTGAACACAATCGACAATTTTTAGAAGAATATTCGGGACCTTTTTCTTCCAAATCCAGTCGTCCACTAGATCGTATCCATTGCAACCATCTGTTATAAGAATTTATTAAATATAAAAATTTATATAAAAAATATAATAATAAATATAAACATAAAAACATAAAAGCATATGCTTTCTGCGAAAGCCGCTCTAGATCCGCGCCCAATGTCGCAAAATCTTCGCCCGCGTTCTGCTTTCAATTAGCAAATTGTAAGTAAAAGTTTTGCGCGAGCTCACTTTCCCCGAATCGCAACTCCAATTTGGATTTGAGCCCCGCGAAAGAAATCGAATCTTCCCCGAATGAGTCTTCCCTCGCAAGCAAGAAGACAAAACGACTGCCTTTTCTGATTCACTCTATCGATTCGCGACTGCGATAAGCGCAAATTGAGTAAGAAATTCGCGCAACGGAACATAAAAACATAAACATTAAAAAATATATATATAACTTTACATATATATATAAAACATAAAAAAATACATAAATAAACATAAATGAATATAAACATATTTTTTATAACAAAATACGGTATCTGTCATGTTCCTTTGGGAATCTAAATACATGTCTTCTTTCCAGTTTCAGATTTCCAGGACAACCTCTTATTGAACACTTTTTAATATTTTGTCCACTCATTTTCTTGCTAAATTCTGTTTTTTTCTTGAACCTGAAACAGAGCTAAGATCAAAGTGTTTTCTGCAAGAGAAATAAAAATCTGTGCTATATAAATGTCACTTTCCTTTTACTTCACTTCACTTAATTCACATCACTTTTACGCTTTACACTTCATTTCTTTCACTCACTACACTTCACTTCACTTTATTGTTTTAATTTTATTTCATTTTATATAAATATCATATATTTTATAATATATAAAATAACTTTTCAGATAGTACCGATATGCAAGCTATAGAATTGCTGTCAATTTCTAAACATTTGAAACATTATGAAGGGTCTCAACTTGCGCATGCGCGTTGTATTGGCTTCACATATTAAAGAGAGTTGCGCTACTGTATACTGTGACGATAGCATCGACCGATCAGCTGATGCGTCGAACAGCTAATACCGGGCACCGCGCCGACGACCGCGCCGATTCACGCGCCGCTACACCAGGGTTGGGTACGCATAATACCTCACGTTTTATGTGCAGAAATGTATGCGCAGAAAACTAAGTAATCTGCGCAGATAACGAAGCGAGGTTTTTTGCTGCATAAAACACCTATTTAGGTAGAAAATCTATTAGGGTGCCTGCAAGGATAACCGTTATAACGATCAACAAAAAAAACTTATGGTTTTTTAGTGAAAATGTCAACTATAGGAGGAAGACCTTCTCATGATTATTACAATAAAGGTCGGTTTATCAGAATTAAAGAAAATAGAAAATATTTTTCAATTTGCGAATTGTGCAATACAAGGTTATTGTAGACTACGCCTAATATGCACCCACCAAACACCAAGTTACATGTAACGTACCTGATAGTTGTAATTTCCCACTCAACAATGTAATTGTAATATAACACACGTGTTATATTGCAATTACATTGTTGAGTGGGAAATTACAACTAACAAGCACGTTACATGTAACTTTGTGTTTGCTGGGCAGATGTATTAATGAAATTAATTCAAGCACGATGAGCATGAGCGTCAGTGACCAGTAGAATTGTAAGACTGGTGGCACCTTTGAGTATATATACGTGAAGGAGGAATACCAGCACTGAAAGTGTGTCCAAGATCTGTGCGAGAGAGAAATGTATATATCATGATACTTGCTCTCTCTGCGCATGCGTCAAACGCTATATGTACAAAGGCTGGCATTGTATGTTTCACACACACATACAATTCGTAAATAAGTACAAAAATGCACAAGAAGTGCACAAGAAGTGTTGAAACTGCGGTGCAGATAATGATATTAACGCATGCGCAGAGAAAGCGAGTATCATGATATACCTTTCTCTCTCGCACAGATCTTGAACACACTTTCAGTCTACATGAAACCATAGCAAAATCCTCCTCCATGTATATACTCAAAGGGTGGCACACGCTTTCCGTAAGACTTAACAGTAAGGTTTTGACCAATCACATACTCGATTTAGCCAGTTACGGTTACGGTCGCCCAATTCAATGCGTCAAAACGTTACTGTTACATCTTATGGAAAGCGTGTGCCCCAGGCCTTAGGGTTAGAATGGGTATCTCATAGATTTTCTGCGTTTTCTGCGTATTCTGCGCGTTTTCTGCATTTTATGCGTATTATGCGTATTATGCGAGAGTTGTGCATAATAGCTCTCTGACGCGCATATTACCCAACCCTGCGCTACACCGACGGCCAGGCTGGCCACCGCGAATCACAGCGCCGCTAGCGTCAGGCCTTAAGGCCACAACGTACCACCGCAACCGCCGCCAATCGCCGCGCCGACCGACCGGCACGCACGTTGCCGTAGCCAACCGAGGCACCACACCGACACCAATCATACGCACCGCCGCCATAGCCAATTAGGACACCGCACGATCACGCGCAGGCACACGAGCGCATGCCGCGACATAGTCGCCAGCACGCGACACACGAACATCTTGCATTACGAGACCACACATTGTATATAGTAGCTTAGGGCATTGTACATATTAGCGTAGGAGTTGTTCTATATAATAAATCATAGTATTAAACCGAACACACCGTCTTCTCACTTATTCGAGCCCGCCGCCCGAACCCTGAATCCCGCGGCTATCCGTAGCCAATTGGAACACAGGATTCACGGTTACAAGTGAATTATGGATCATGTGAAGCTTTTAAAACTCTCGACGGAGGCGCTTCAGAAGAGAGCCGCCCGTGCTGGACTCGCTGACCAAGTGAAAGTGCCTGTAGAAAGAGTCGAACTCATCGACCTTATCCTCGCTCACGGAGGGGAGGAAACACGATCAAATCTCGACTCGGACCTGACAGGACTCGATCCCGAAGACACAGGGGAACCTGAAACCCCGGCGCCCACACCGGGCGCAATAGGACCACCTGCCTTGCTGGAGGAACTGAAACAGTTCCTGGCGACGATCACGGCCGATCTCTTTACCAAGCAGCAGGAGATGCAGCAGCAGCAAACGCTCTTCATCTAGCGTCAGCAACAGCAGTTCGCGTTACTCGTCCAGTCGCTGGGTGCGCGGGCCGACAGGCCATCGGCCATGGCACGAAACGACTCGACGGATACTCGATGGCCAGGACAGGCCCCGCCTATACCGCAAATAATCCCGACGCCAATTATTCGGACGAATGACACGCCAAGATCACGCCAAGGACACACTCCCGTCCGGCAACTCGATTAAATGGCTGGTCTCGCAAATCCCGGAATTTGCCGGGTCCGAGGACGACAACGTCTGCACATGGATCCGACGCGTCGAGAAGGTCGCCCAAGTGCACGCGGCGACCGACAGGGTGGTGTTGCTCGCGGCTTCGAGCCGGTTGACCAAATCCGCGAAGAAATGGTACGACTATCAAAGGGGCGCCGCACTAGAATCATGGTTGGCGCTTCGGCAAGATTTGGAAAAAATATTCGACCGGAAAGTGCCGTTCCACCGCGTGATGCAAAGAATAGAATTGCGTACGTGGAAATGCGGTAAAAAGACATTCGATCAGTACGCGATGGACAAACTCGCACTGATGAGCGATTTGGAACTCTCGATTACGGACTCGATTAATCTTCTGGCGAATGGAATAACCATAAACTCGTTGAAAGTGGTCGCTCTCTCTGTGGACGCGTGTTTGGTCGAAACCTTCCTCGACAGGATGCGAAACATAACCAAGAGTGTCATGAGCTGGGAAAAAACAGTGGCTAACAACAGTGCGAAACGCCGAGATCCCGACACATGCCATAATTGCGGTAAAAAGGTAAATGCGGTAAAAAATCATACCCATCAACAGTGCCGCAGTGAGGCCTCATGCAAGGCGAAGGGGCATTGCCAATACGAATGCCCGGAAAAAAAGAAGAAAACCGAGCAACCAGACACACGCGCAACGGCGAGCTATCGTCCGGCTTACACGCCACATCTCGGATTCGAACGAGCCACCCGCATGCAACCTGGAAGTCACCAGCCTCCTCATAGGAGTGACCGACGTCAACGGCCAGAGGTGTGAGCTGAGAGCCCTCGTCGACACGGGTATCCCTGTGGAGTGAGTCCCAGATGCGCACAGTAATAAACGGACACATCAGGCTGAGTGAAACAGACAAAGATCAAACGGACACAGTAACAAACGGACACAGTGCGAAACGGATACAGACCAAATGCGCACAGTAACAAACGGACACAATAATAAACGGACACAGTAACAAACGGACACAGACCAAATGCGCACAAACCAAACGGACACAGTAATAAACGGACACAGTAACAAACGGACACAGTAACAAATGGACACAATAACAAACGGACACAGACCAAATGCGCACAAACCAAACGGACACAGTAATAAACGGACACAGTAACAAACGGACACAGTAACAAATGGACACAATAACAAACGGACACAGACCAAATGCGCACAGACCAAACGGACACAGTAATAAACGGACACAGTAACAAACGGACACAGTAAAAAACGGACGCAGTAACAAACGGACACAGTGCGAAACGGACACAGACCAAATGCGCACAGTAACAAACGGACACAGTAACAAATGGACACAATAATAAACGGACACAGTAATAAACGGACACAGTAACAAACGGACACAGACCAAATGCGCACAAACCAAACGGACACAGTAATAAACGGACACAGTAACAAACGGACACAGTAACAAATGGACACAATAACAAACGGACACAGACCAAATGCGCACAGACCAAACGGACACAGTAATAAACGGACACAGTAACAAACGGACACAGTAAAAAACGGACGCAGTAATAAACGGACGCAGTAATAAACGGACACAGTAACAAACGGACACAGTGCGAAACGGACACAATCGCATACCCATGTAGTGCAAAGAATGCTTTGCACACACACACACACACACACACACACACACACACACACACACACACACACACACACACACACACACGCGCGCGGGGGGGGGTGCAAGAAGGGGCTTCGCCCCGCCTCTTCCGCACCCACTCCGTCGGTAGGGGTGCCCTGAGAAGTTGCAACCCATGTGGTAAGTTTGTGCGCATTTGATCCGTGCGCATTTGGTCTGTGTCCGTTTGTTACTGTGTCCGTTTGTTTCTGTGCCCGTTTGTTACTGTGTCCGTTTGGTCTGTGCGCATTTGGTCTGTGTCCGCTTGTTACTGTGTCCGTTTGTTACTGTGTCCGTTTGTTACTGTGTCCGTTTGTTACTGTGTCCGTTTGTTACTATGTCCGTTTATTACTGTGTCCGTTTATTACTGTGTCCGTTTCTTACTGTGTCCGTTTGGTCTGTGCGCATTTGGTCTGTGTCCGTTTCGCACTGTGTCCGTTTGTTACTATGTCCGTTTCACTCAGCCTACTGTGTCCGTTTATTACTGTGCGCATCTGGGACGCTTCCGCCCTGTGTCATTCGTAAGCGAAAAGGTATTTAAAGATATGTTAGAGGCGCGTGTTGAATTGTCGCCCGCGGATCGGCAGTTAACGAATCTCAGCCGCAACGAAATAGAATTAAGAGGTTTGGTCGCGACGGAAATTAGATTGCATGTTTTTCCGGCGCGAAATTTTATAGTTAAATTGTACGTTATGCGTGACGGTTTCTTCGATGGTGACACGATACTCGGACGCGATTTCTTGCAAAAAGAGAATCTGACCCTAGTTTATAAACTGTCGCTAACTGACAAGGATTCCCGTGTAAATTTGTTTTCACAGTTACCGCTGTGCGTCGAAAAAGGTGGGCATCACCCTCGAGATATCGTCGCGGAAACGATCGATCACGCTTGTTGCGAATGGAACGAAAACGTTAAGGACCGACTGAAGGCCATTGTACGTGAAACTCTTGCTATCAAACCGATACCACTCGACGACGATTATGCGGTGCGTGTAAACCTGCGTGATCCGTCCGTGTACGCTTATGCCCCTTGACGATTGGCTCACGCGGAGCGCCTCGAATTAAGAAAAATTACAGACGACCTGTTAGCACGCGGAATCATCCGACCTAGCACGTCGCTATACTATGCACGCATGATACCCGTGCGGAAGAAGTCCGGGCAACTTAGGCTGTGCGTGGACCTTCGTCCGCTCAACAGTTGAGTTCACAAACAAAAATACCTCTTCCCGCTAATCGAGGATTGCCTGGCCAGACTTAGCAACAAGAACGTGTTACCTTGTTAGATCTTAAAGACAGCTTCACCAAATCAAAGTACATCCCGACCACACGAAATATTTCTCGTTTGCTACGCCCGATGGGCAGTTTGAGTACACGTGCTTACCGATTTTTCGATTTTTGTGACTCGCCGGCCGAGTTCCAAAAAAGATTAGTTCAAATTCTGAACCCGCTTATACGCGAAGATAAAATTATGATATACATCGATGATGTACTCATACCCTCTGATACTGTCGATGACAATCTGGAGACCCTACGCGAAGTCTTGACGTTGCTGCGAAATTATAAATTTGAACTCAACTTTGCGAAATGTCGTTTGTTGCAAAAGGAAATAGAATTTCTCGGGTATGTTATCACGGCTGAGGGCATCACCTTGAGTCCCAGACACATTAAAGCAGTGCGAAATTATAAGGCGCCGAGAAACGCGCACGAGGTACAATGTTTCTTGGGCCTCACCAATTACTTCAGGAAATTTATAAAAAATTACGCCCTTAAGGCAAAACCGTTGCAAAATCTTCTTTAAAAAAGCGCCAATTTCGAATTTAACGAATCATGCACGAAAACATTTTACTTGCTAAAAAAAGAACTTACCTCGTCACTCGTGCTGGTGCATACGGTCCCACCGCGGAATTATATACCGACGCGAGTAGTTAGTTTGGGATTTGGCGCGATATTGGTCCAAAAACAACGTGATCTTCGCTGGGCTCCGATTGCATATTTCAGTCGTTCGACAAACGAGGCTGAGATGAAATACCATAGCTATGAATTAGAGATGCTGGCTATTGTACGGGCAATAGAGCGCTTCCACTTGTACCTCTACGGGGTGGAATTTACCATTGTTACCGACTGCAACGCATTAACTTACGCGACAACTAATGCCAACCTCAAGCCTCGAATAGCGCGATGGACATTAGCGTTACAAAATTATAAGTTTAAGATCGTACACCGACCGGAAAAAAGAATGGCGCTCGTCGACGCGTTGAGCCGGAGCGTAGCGTAAGTTGACCACTTACCGTTAGAAAAAAAATTAATTTATACGCAACTCGCGGATCCTCGTATGGCGGAAATAGCACGCGAACTCGAGAGCGACACTTTAGAGCGGTTCGAACTTGTTGACGGTCTACCGTAAGATTGACAACGATTTAAAATTCGTTGTTCCTGACCCTATGATCCTGAATGTGATACGCGCATATCACGACGATATGGCACATTGCGGACTCGAAAAGTCGCTACGCGGAATTCAAAGAAATTATTGGTTCCCGTCACTGCGTAAAAAAGTGCAAGAATACATAGAAAATTGTTTAACTTGTATTACTGCGAACGACTCGCTACTACGAAACATTCCCGACTTCGAAATCAATCATGGATATTGTTCACGCGGATCATTTCGGCCCGCTACCCGAAACATGCGGAGGACATAAGCACATCCTCGTCGTCGTCGTTGACTTGTTTCACGTGGCTATGTCCCACCAAAAGCACCGGTTCGAGGGAAATCATCAATTGCCTTTCAATTATTTTTAACACTTTCGGAAAGCCTCGAGAAATTGTTTCTGATCGGGGTACAGGATTCATCTCGATAGAATTTTAAGAATTTGTTGATAGCTTTGAAATAATACATCGTAAAGTCGCGGTAGCCTTCTCGTGGGCCAACGGCCTCGTGGTATCGGTTCCTCAAAAATTCTCTGATTAAATTGATGAATCCTCCGTCGGACTGGAAGGAGCAACTCGGAAAGGCGCAATACGTCATAAACAATACGCATCATTCGTCAATTAACGATACGCCGCGCGCCGTCACGTTTAATGCTGGGATACGACCAGCGTAATCATTCCGATTTAATCTTATCACGCTTAACTCACGCTTGGTCCGAAAGCGAAACTTCGACGGAATCTCGAACGGACGCCAGAAAATTCGCCAAAGACGCATCTGACTCGGTGAAACGTTATAATAAAGAATATGTAGACCGCCGAGCGAACAGACCGACCTCGTATAAATGCAGTGATTATGTAGGCCGGTATTCATAATCGAATTTTATTTAAAGATCGTTTCAAGTAATGTCTTAAGATGCTAATACGGCTCAGTGATTGGCTGATGGCATCTTAAGACAGTACTTAAGATGATCTTAAATATAAGATCCGACTATGAGTACCGGCCGTAATGGTTCGCGACACGCGAGTCAAGCCTGGCCAAAGTTTGAAATTCAAGCCGAAATATAAGGGACCCCAGAGAACATTACGACGTCTTAAAGACGTCTTTAAGACGTCTTATGACCCGATTTAAGACGTTTTTAAAACGTCTGAAAGACGTCTAATTTTTTTTATTTATGACGTTTTATAGACGTTCTATTTTTGTCAAATTTATGACGTTTTGTCTTATATAAAAATTATTTTAGACATCTCTGGCGAAAAAATTTCTACGAAATTTTAAAAAACTACAAAAATTTACAAAAGTGTTCCAATTCGAGCATTTTTTTGTAGTTTCTACAGAAAAATGCTAAATTTGAAACACACTTTTGTAAATTTTTGTAGTTCTTCAGAATTTTGTAGAAACTTTTTCCGCCAGGGATTCCAAAAGCTAGGTTTATTTTTTTTTATTTTTAATTATTTTAAATAAAATACTTTATATTTATATTTTATTATTCTTTTTATTATTAAAAAAATTTTTTTTATGAATAAAAAATTTTATATTATATATTTCAATTTTATTTCATATTTTCGTGATTGAAAATTACAGAATTTTACAGAAATACTGGATTCAGTCAGATTTTACAGCAACTTAAGCGCAACACTATTATCATCCGGTTTATTAATTGTCAAACTGTTGTCAGAAACGTTGTCAGAAAGGTTAATTATTTCCAATATCAGTCTACACACGTACGAGAGTTAAAAAATTGTGTTGTATTAACGTATCTACACTCGGCTGCGTTACACAGCAAACCGGGACAAAACGTTCTAACACACGATACGTGCAAGAGTTCAAAAAATTGATACGGGATAAGCACGTCGATCAACTTGATCGCATCACACGGCAGATTTGGTTATGTGCGTCATTCGACGTCTTAAAAACTTTTTTCTAATGCTAAAACTCCATGTATGCGGTGAGCTCCGGCAAACGCATGCGGTGACCAATCAGAATTCAAGCGCTTGCTGTGACTTGCCGGAACCCGACCTGCGCCTGATTGCTGATTGGTCACCGCATGCGTTTGCCGGAGCTCACCGCAGACATGGAGTTTTAGCATAAGTCGTCGTAAAGACGTCTAAATGGCGTCTCAAATAAGATGTCTTTAAAAAAAACGTATTTTAGACGTCTTAAGATAGACGTCTAAAATAAGACGATTTTAAGACGTCATAAAGACGTCTTTTGGTAAAGTCTCAAAGATGTCGCTTTTAAAACGTCTTAAAGATGTCTTTTAGACATGCCTGTTGTCTGGGGACAAGATTATTAAACTGTACAGGTTGTCTCATCCGGATACTTAACGCTGATTGGTCGTGACGTCAGTGGTGGTGTTATTTATCTTTGTCATACTCATTGCTATTCCTCTCTGTTTTACCAGCGCGTTTTCCTCTCTGCTCAGCTACACTTGTGTAGCTGCACTTGTATCAGCTACACCTGGAATCATTTGAACAGAGAAGGAGACTTACACTTTCTAAGTGTAAGTGAGACAACTAAACTCCAATGACGTCACAATATCCCCTCTTGCTGCGAGACCCCGCGTCTAAAAGGTCTTCCATGAGACAACCTGTACAGTTTAGTAATCTTGGTCTGGGTTACTAATCACCCTACGTGATTAGTAAAGAACTCGGTTACAATAGATGGTAAAGAACATACCGGATTTTAACCACACTACAAAACCCCTCGATACGATACTATCCGCAGACAAACTTAAACCGTGGATTAAGCTGTGATATCCGAATTACTTCGTGCCTTAGTATATGCCGCTTGCGGGTATACGATTACCACTTAAGTTTACTAGCATTTATCATAGGTTTAGCATAAGTTTACTATAGTTTGTATTAAAGTTTATTTTTACGTGTAAATGCTTCAGTTGTAATAATAAATATAATAGCGTTTTCTATTGGTGCAGCACCAATGCTGCGGTATATTTCGATGAAAACTCCACTAGCGCAATAATAGTGCAGGTTTAGTGTGGTTCAGTGGAACACATCATTAGACAGGTTTAAAAATTAAACAATTTCATTGTTATAAAGTTTACTAAAATAATGTAATGTAACATATACTTTAATGTAATACCTTAAAGCACGAACATAACATCTATTTAATTTGCACTGGCACCTTCTACCGTCTCGAAAGACGGTGGAGCAAAAGTTGCACTCGGTGTAATTTTTTTGCATCAATTTTGTCAGTAGAACATTAAACACTGAAAATATGTGAATTGATTTTTACAGTGGAACAATAAAATTGTACTCAGTGCGCACTAGTGTTGCACTAGTTTTCCCAATAGAAAACGCTATAAGTCTGTGGCTGTGCCTAGTGTGATGGGTTAGCGGCAATCTGCGATTCAAATGTCGGGCCGGCAAGTACGTATAAATCGCCTGTCAACATTTTAATAAACGTCATTTCAAATTTTGTACACGACTTCGAGACGAAGTCACAGTCAGAACGGCCGAGCTGTAAGAAAAACGCCAATGTCTCTAGCATATTAGATTAGTTTAAGGTGGTAACACTGTACTTGAGCCCGCTAGCGCCTTCGGTGGCAACGAACAGGGCGCTTTTGCGCCGGAAGCGATCATCGGCAGTCTTTCACGCGACGAGCCTGTAATAGCCGGATAAGTTTGAAATACATTCTAGTCACTAGAGTCTAGTGCAACTCAACGGCTCACGACTTTTTTTCCCGACTTCCTCGATTCGATCATCCTCGCGCCACGTTCTCCTTGCCTCGAAAATTCCCGATTCCCGATACTTATCTCGCCATCCATTCTTTCAACCCGACTCGATCTTTATAATATTTTCATCAGGGTTGCTGCAATCTCTAATATCGTTGCTGTTCTTTATCGAGACCTTCGTAGTAATCCGCGTACACTTCGCCGTCGTCTATTACCATCTATAATTATACGTCTAGAATTCGTCGCTGCTACCGTGTACACGTAACCGTTCGGTTTACGTACGTAGATCAGAGTCTACGAGCAAGCGAGCGTCGGCCGAGCATCATCATTCTCGTTAAAGGAGAATTTGTGGTGAAATATATTAGCGAATTGATCAATCAGGCAGAGGCAAAGCTAACGGCATACAACCCAGATAGCCAAGCGAGATTAAGCATATCGGGCAAATTAATGCACTACATGTATGTGTGAACTTGCCCACAATTTGCTGTCATTGTAATTTAACGTGGAACGAAGTTAACATCAGGAGAGCAAATAACCTTCATGAGTTTATAAAATTATAAGTGCATGCATTGAGGAATAATAAACTTGTCACATTGACAGCAATTGTGCATGCATGTTAACAACTTGCCGTCAGTTTATTGAATTCTAATGTAGAATTTTACATGATGTCAGAACGACAGACAGTTTGAGGAAACACCTTAGCTTTAGTTTAATAAAATTAATAGGGAATAAGTGACAGCAAAATAACAACACGTTGCTTTTATTTGACTATTTGGGAATAAGATTCTTTGCTGCTCTCGTAACTTATGATTTCTGAAAATTTTTAAGATTCTTACCTGACTGTAAAACATGCCGATAACCAACGAAAACCTAACCTAACCTAACCTAACCTGACTACTACTACGGCCATATTAATTGTAAACGGTCATATTGCTTTTTAGTTCACTTGTGCATGCAGATGGTGTTGGCAGAGCAAGTGCAAATAAGGGTATATCCTTTTGAGTATATATACATGGAGGAGGAATTGCTATGGTTTCATGTAGACCGAAAGTGTGTCCAAGATCTGTGCGAGAGAGAAAGGTATATCATGATACTCGCTTTCTCTGCGCATGCGTTAATATCATTATCTGCACCGCAGTTTCAACACTTCTTGTGCACTTCTTGTGCACTTTTGTACTTATTTACGAATTGTATGTGTGTGTGAAACATACAATGCCAGCCATTGTACATATAGCGTTTGACGCATGCGCAGAGAGAGCAAGTATCATGATATACCTTTCTCTCTCGCACAGATCTTGGACACTCTTTCAGTGCTGGCATTCCTCCTCCATGTATATATACTCAAAGGTATATCCACACAAACTTATATAAGCGCATAAGGACTCTGGCAGACCAGCGCGATTTCCGTCGCGCGCGTCGCGCGATATCCAATGAGCGTACAGAGATGAGCGGAAAGGCGATTGCTCATTAGACATCGCGCGTCGCGCGCGACAAAATCGCGCTGGTTTGCTGGAGCCTTATAAGCATATCCATAATAAATTTCATTGGTCTATTTTCTTATGCAAGTGTTTATAGACCAATCAATTATGTTATGCATATGCTTATGCGCTTATGCAAGTTTGTGTGGATATTGCATAAGGATAGCATATGGACATACAAAGTGATCCATTTTAGGGCCGGAATTCATAGTCGAATCTTATTCAAGTTCCAGCTTAAGCACGATCTTGAGACGTCAATGCTGTTATTTCATTGGTTAAGTAAGTCTCAAGTCGGCTCGAAGCTAGACTTAAGGCAATGATTGAGCTTAAGATCGGTCTATGAATCCCGTCCTAGGATATCCCTTCAGTTCCCACAAAATGTATATCCTATGGATATCTTCATAAGGTCCATGGACATCAGGACAAGAAATGGACATAAAACGGATATCCATAGGATATCCTGTGCTGTCTGGGAAACGACTAGCAAACGTTTTAACATTGAAATATTTACGAAATCATGTAAAAGTTTCAAATATCAATTTTTCCGAATAACGACTGGTCCAAATTTTAATTGCGATTTTTTGCGAAAAATAATTATTAGCAAACAAAATAAAAAAACATGCAAAAAACTAGCAAACGACTAGCAATCAAATAGCGTTTTCCAAATTATTGAAAGTGTAAGGGCTCTGGCAGACCAGGGGCTTGATTCTTGAATTCATTCGCAAGAAAACGTATTCGCAAATTCTGTTCTTACAGAAAAGTTAGTTAAAATTTATTGGCTATCGTATGGCTATTAACCAATAAACTTACAACTTTCTGTTAGAGCGAGTATTTGCGTATACGTTTCTCTTGCGAATGACTTCAAGAATCGGGCCCCAGCGCGATTTCCGCGCGCGACGCGCGATATCCAATGGGCGTACAGAGATGAGCGGAAAGGCGGTCGCTCATTGGACATCGCGCGTCGCGCGCGACAGAATCGCTGGTCTGCTGGAGCCATAATAGGTTGATTCCGATGACGCCAACCTATTAGAGTGCGTTGGTCTGCTTGGGTTTGCTCCGAGTAGACCCAGAACAGACAAAACAAACAATACTTATATATAATATGTGGAGTAAAAAATGAAGTTTTACTAAAATTTCACGTACATATGCGTCACTCGAAAAGAAATATAAAGGCCCCCGCACACACTTTTGCATAACGCATAACATAGATGCATAAGAAATTCGATTGGTTGAATTTCTTATGCACTTTGCTTGTGGACCAATCAATTTACTTATGTACATACGTTATGCGTTAGGACAGATCTGTAGTAAGCCTTAAGGGCCATCTACAATGGAGAGTCGTAGGCCGTAGCAGTAGTCGTAGACAATATTTTCATTACGTACTGTTTTACTGATTACGGCCTACAACAGACATTGAGCCAATTCAGTGGGTGCTTACGATGAGCGTTCAGGTGTTCGGGGTTAGTTTTTAGTCACCTCTCTATGATAGCCGGCTTGTATATTATTGCTACGTCGTTTATATTATTGACAGCATGGTCGTAGATTTAGCGTTGTTACGACTAAAACACTCCATTGTAGATGGCTCTTTATACCATAAGAAATTGACCAATTATAATCGAATATGAGAAGAATAATCGAATATAATTGGTTAATTCCTTACGGCTTAAGGCTTATTAAACCTATTGTAGATTCGGCCTAAGGCTTACTACACCTATTGTAGATCCGGCATTAATTCTGGTTCTGCATAGAGCACTCGGTTTTTCGCAGAAATTTTCTACCTTGATACGCGTCATCCTTCATGAAGTGAATATATCTTCAAAAACTATATACAAATCGTATCTTGTAAAACCGTACGTTAATCGTATTATCGTGTTAAGTTACAATATGGACAAGAAGACTAAAGAAGATCAAAGAGGTAATTAAAAAAATATGTGCGCACACGGACGTAACTTTCATTGCGATATTTTTTTACAAATTACGAAGAAATGAAAAATAATCATATGGTAACGTTGTATTATGTTTTGATGTACACCGTTTTCTAATATAATAAATCTAAAATAATTTTAATATTTTTTCTTGTTCTTATAATCTACATTACACATTTTATATTAATTTAAATAATTTAAGGTTTTTTTAATATAAAAAAATTCTATGTATCACACAATTGTTAAAAAGTGATCAAAATATTTTGCATAGCTAAATATTATATTTTTTTATTATAATATATAGACTATTTTTCAACAAGGTACACAGATGATACTGTGTAACAGTGTCCAATATAAAATGTTTCAACTGTGACAATTATGTTCAGCAGGAACAGCTTTGCAAATTTAAATTTTTTTATATGATTGATTTATACATTTAGATCCGATAGGAACCAAGAGCAAGAACTGTGTTGAAAAATTTTACAATAGTTGCAAAATTTTTTCTTGCTGGATGCAGCCAATGTTACATTGCTAATCATGGTAAAAAGATAATACAAGTGTGTAAAATATATTACCAATTTTTCAAGAAATTTTATTTTTACTATGTGATACTAATTTGATAATTTCTAATATTAATTTTAAGAGCAATATTTTCTTGATGGTTGTTAGCTACAATAATATTATTGTTTGTCAACTAAATCCAGAGAGTTCTAATTGTTCCAACAGGAATGATATATAACAAAACACAGTGTAACATTAATGTGTTCTAGTTGGAAAACAGCAATATTTAAGTATTGGTTTCTTTATTTGTTTCAGACAATAATTTAAATAAAAAAAAACAAAACATTTCATCTGAATCTCCAGAAGAAGAAGTAGAAGATTATTCCGAAATGGAGAGATTGCGGAGATATCTAGCTCAAAAATTAAGATTTATTGACCTACCAGCAAGTGATCAAAATGATGAATTACAACAATCGGTTCTTGGCAAACTTGACTTAGATGGAATTGTAGAATATATTAAAGAAACTACAAATTGCAAAATAATCACTATGGCAGGTGCTGGAATTTCTACTTGTAAGTATGTGTTGAAGGTTTTACACACACAACACACATATGTATAGAAATATATATTTTAAAGGCAAGAAAATTTATACACATATAGATCAGACTTAGAAACATTATTTTATAAAAGTAACATGTTATCACATTATTGTTTTTGTATGTAATATTTTTTGTAAAAAGTAATTGTTACTAATTTTGAACAGTAATGTATTACTCTTATCATTATTTAGAAACTAATAATTTGTTACATTTTTGTTATGATTTAATGTTGATACATAAAATATTAGATTAAAAAATTATTAACTTATAATAAAATTATTTATTAATTAGTATTAAGTTTTGTAATTAATTTAAAACTTGTAATCTTTTATGACTTTTTAAATCTATATAGTTTTTGATATTTATAATTATATAATAAATTTATTATTTTTTACAAATTAACAATATTATTTTTATTTTTAATACACTAGACACCATAAACTTGCGTTACGTGCACACTATTTAGGTTTTTATTTTTTACCTGAAAAAAATTGCAATAATTATGTACATGATCATCTATACAAATTTTTATTTTCCGATAATGGTGTTACAAGTGACACGTTATTTCCTTGCTACAGATTAGCTTAGCTTAGTTACTGAAATATGGATAATTTTACTAATATAATAACAAAAATTGTTATATATAACTTATATCTTTTATTATGTGTTGTGTTTATTATTATATTACTTTTCTAATTATACTATTTTTCAAAATGTTTAAATAAGTAAATGGAAAAGATCAAAACTCTGTACAATAAGCAATAGCATGTTTGCAGACAATAGATACTTAAGTAGATATTTAAGACTAAAAAATATAATTACAAGAATTATCTTCACTTGATAAAAAAATTACAAAATATTATGTAATTAAAATTATAATTATCTGGAATTTATGGTAATTTTTATACAAAAATGTATCTGAAGTAGTAGCGTCGGCAATCAATAAAAATAAATTCATTATAGGATACAGATCCTTAATAATTTTAATAGATTTATTAAAGTACATAACGATTAAATCCAACAAACTTTGAACAATAACGCGTATAAAATTAATTGCCTAAATTGCGGTGTCTCGTATATGAGGCAAACAAAAAAAAAAAAAAAAATCAAATTAAAAAGACATGAAAATAATATAAAAATGGATTTTTCTAAACTTTCTTTTATTTTTGATTCCAATTACATTGTAAAATTCAATCACCTTTTTGATAGAATATTAAAATTTTAAATCTAAATATTACAAAAGATTAATCGTAGAAATGATTCACATCAAGAAACAATTGAACAGACGTAACTTAAACAAGAATATGGAGCTCTTGTATGAATCCTATTTTGCTATTTGAACAGATTTATTTAAAAAAATATGAATAGATAAGAGAAAATATGAAAACATGTTTATATATGAACCTAACACAGTCAGATTAAATTTAACAGCTAGATTCAATTAACACTCACATAATATAAATTATTTGAGACACATGTTCAGTTAACCAATCGAATAGCCATCTTATTTTTTGCAGCTACAGTGAGTAAATTATTTTTGAAGTATTTAATTTTTGACTTGCAGAAAGGACTACACAAAATACATGGAAAAGTAGCCCCAGATAGAATTGGCTGAAATTTTAGTATGATGAAGTCTTGATTGTCCTGATCAAAAGTCTCAATAGCCGAAATTCAGAAAATGCCTAGTTTCCGAGATATCTGGTGTCAAATCGACGCACAGTGGGGCCAAATCCCCAAAAAACTGGAGAAAAATTAAAAAATTAAAATATTAGCCTGAAACTTTATATATTGGGGTTTTGGGGGTTACTGATGACGATCCGGAGCAAAAAAAAAACAAAATGGCGGCCATGAAAAGACTAAAAAACTAAAAACCATAATTTTTATCGGTTTTATGTAAAGCTTTATACATATAGGTTTTCGAGATTGCTGATTAATAATCTGAAGTCAAAATTAAGAAAAAATAAAATGGCTGCTAGAAAATGGCAATGTTGAAGTTTAAATAGCTTAAATACTGTACGTTATTCTTATTAAATTTATGTGAGATGTAGCATATATAGGTTTTTGAGGTCGCAGATTATAAATTTGAAGAGAAAAGAAATAGCAGATATAAAGTTTCTAACATTCGCAATTTTTATTATGTCCCATGGCAAAATGAGTGATATCAAAAAAGTGTTAACGCTGTTCTTGGCAACGTTCCTAGCAATGATTTGTGCAACAAAAAATTAATTGCAAAAAAATGTTTTTAACAATTTGTTATATACAAATTAAAAAATAATTATTCTGGACTAAAACCACGCCAATCGATTCTACGCAAAAAACTACGACAAAAACATGTACAATATGTCTATGCTTTATATTATAACAAATAATATAATGTTTATAATATGTTCCTTGTTTATAACGAATTAAAAAAATTTTTTTGCAACTAACTTTGTTGCACAAATTATTGCTAGGAACGTTCTTTTAAACTTTAATAATCAACGTATACTTTTACTAGTTATTAAAAAAACTTGTGCCATTTTTTTAGGGGCATGTACGGGCAGCTGCTGTTTGTTTAATTTATTTAATAATACTATAAACTACAACTTGCAATGAGTTTTGCTGCAGAACTCTATGGAACTATATTACTCAATGTTTTCTAAAATTTTTGTCATGTAAGAATGCAATAATTTACGTTGCGAATATTTTTAATACATATTTACATATTTTGAATTATTTACATATTTACATATAGTACATATTTACATATTTTGCGAATATTTGTAATACATATTTATATATTTTTTAAATTCGGTTTTTATAATACATATTTAAATTCTACTTACATTCACCAGATGATTCCATTTTGTAGAATTGAAATTGGTCAATCGTATTGATCCGTTATGACTTTTTGAAAAGATGTTTTGTTTTCTTCTTTTTATGAGAGAGCTACTGCTCGTGTGAAGGTCGTTTTAGTACTAAATTTTTAACGAAAATATAAAATAGCGGATCTTTCTAATGGCACATGTTAAAACTTGAAGTATCAGTCTACCCAATCTAATACTTCAAATACCCTACATAAAAACTATATTTTTTGACTTTTGGCCAGCTTTTGGGGAATTGGCTCCACTGTGCAACGATGTTGAAATCGACGGCGTTGAAATCGATGATGACGATTTGTGAATGAAAAAGTTCTATTTTCAGAGCTTTGTAACACATTGAAGGTTTTTTATATGTATTAGACAGTTTTAGGATCGTCAGCATGTTTGAAGATGCACACGCATTTATATCTCTACATACACACCCATATACTGTGCATATAGCAGACTCGGATACTTTCGACAATTCAATTTTCGATTTTAACTTCGATTCGACACTAAATATCTCGGAAACTAGGCATTTTCTGAATTTTGGCTATTGAGACTTTTAATCAGAGCAGTCAAGATTTCATCATACTAAAATTTCAGCCAATTCTATTTGGAGCTACTTTTCCATGTGTTTTGTGCGGGGTCCTTTGTTATCTAGAATAGACTAGAACACAACATTGCGCGCGCTTCGCGCGCGCCACTTAGCATTTTTATATTGAACATTGCACTTATTCTTCTTCTGTAATATTACTCTCACACACTTTATCATATTTAATGCCCTTCTCTATCTCACGCTCCCTCATTCTCCCTTTCTCCCTCTCTAAATTATTAATTATATTATTATATTAATTATATTATTTTCATATTGTTCAATATTACTCTTACACACTTTACTTTTTTATTTAATCCTCTTCTATATCTCTCACGCTCTCTCATTCTCCCCCCTCCTCCCCACCTCTTTCTCTCTCTCTCTCTCTCTCTCTCTCTCTCTCTCTCTCTCTCTCTCTCTCTCTCTCTCTCTCTCTCTCTAAACACAAATTATTTATTATATTATATTTGCATGTTTCTTAATATCATCTCTTACACACTTTACCTCCATACTTAATCCCCTTTAAATAAATTAAAAATTATAATATATTATATGTAACGTTACCTGTCAATTTTCAATAAAATTTCAAAACTCACTTTCTGGCTTTCTTGTTTAATCTCTCTCAATTATAATTTCCTTTCATCTAATCTCTTTCTTTTTCTAATCTCTTTCGATAAAACTCACTATCGCTCTCTAACCATTTCAACAACTTCTGACAACAAGCATCCAACAACTTTAAAATTAAATTTTTTAAATCTTATGCCTTAATAATACAACATTAAATTTAAATTTTTAAATAAATTAAAATTTATAATATTATACGTAATGTTACCTGATAATTTTCAATCAAATTTCAACACTTTCACTTTCTGGATTTCTTTTTAAACTCTCTCGATCTCAATTCTTTCTCTTTAATCTCATTCCTTTTCTTCTATTAAAATACACAAAATGTCAAAATAATTAAAACGCAAATGATATTTAATGAGAATAATAATAATTAATAAAAATTGATAATTATTGAGAATGATAATTAATAAGAAATGAGAATTAAGAGTTTAAGATTCCTTTTTTTCAAAATATTTAAAACGCAAATGTTACCTTCCTGAAATCTCGCACTCTCTCTCTCTTTTTCTCTCTTAATAAGATCTTCAAATTTACTTAATTTCTCTCTCTCTCTTTCCTTCTCTCTCTCTCTCTCTCTCTCTCTCTCTCTCTCTCTCTCTCTCTCTTTCCTTCTCTCTCTCTCTCTCTCTTTCCTTCTCTCTCTCTCTCTCTCTCTCTCTCTCTCTCTCTCTCTCTCTTTCTCTTCTTCTTCTACCTATCACTTAATTCTTGCAATTTTTTTAAACTTTTTATTTTTTATAAATATCTATATAAACACTGGCGCAAAAGAAAACGAGACAAAAGTTTTGACCGATTTTTAGGCAATCTTCAAAGTAATGCAACTTTGCGAAAAATCATCTAAATTACATGTACTTTTTTTAAATTAAAGGGAAAAGACTCTACTTTGAGAATCCCTAGGTGAAAGTTTGATTTGTTAAGTGCTAATATAACATATAGTATTGCATTGAGTAGGCAGTCCTCAACTACATATCTCATTGGATACATTACATTTTTTGCAGTGTATATATGGTTTTACGTCCGTATCAGCTATATTAATTGATTTTGAAACAGCTATAAGAAAATCAATATATCTACCAGTTTGGAGTCAATGTTAATTACAACCAAATGATATATTGATTTTCTACCCCTGACATTCATTAATATTATGTAAATTTTTATTTCTATTTTCTGTATATACCTCTTTAATATTTCTTTTCCTTACTTCTGCTTCCTCTATTTCTTGTTTTCTTTTTTAATATAATGTTTATTTTCTTTAACCTTAAATAAAAACATTTATATATGTTAAAAATAAAAACGCAATTAAGTCATTAAAAATTCAAAATTTTGACAAAACAAGCTTTACAGCTTTTTAAACAATTATTAAATACCTATCTCGTCTCTTCTCCTTTTTCTCTCCGCTTTTTTATGAAATGTCTTAATGTTTATTAATTTAAAAGAATTATGCTTTTTGAATCTTTTCTCTCTTTTCTTTTTTTCTCTCCTTTCTTTATCTTTTTCTCTTTCTTTAATCCTCTATCTTTTATCTTCTGCAATTTTGAATAAAAAACGTGTAAGTATAATTTTATAAATAATTACATAATATTATATAAAAACATTTTTATAAAAATTATTATTTACTTAATTATTTTAAATTTTATTTTTTATTTTTTTTATCTCACGCTCTCTCTTTTTCTCCCTCTCTCTCTTTCTCTCTTTCTCTCTCAACACAAATTATTAATCATATTTTTATGTTGTCTATATCTATCCTCTATCTTCTGCAATTTTGAATAAAAAACGTGTAAGTGTAAGTTTATAAATAATTACATAATATTATATAAAAACATATTTTAATAAAAATTATTTACATTTTTTTTTTTAAACTTTTTTTTATAAATACACACACACACACATATATGTATGTATTTATTTTAAAAAAGTTAAAAGAATTAAGTAAATAATAATTTTTAATAAAATATATTTTTATATAATATTATGTAATTATTTATAAATTTACATAATTTTACACACACACACACACGCGCGCGCACGCACAAATATACACACACAGAAAAAAATATAGCCAATAATATATGTAATTGCGAGCTGCTAACTTACAATAATATTTACTGTTAATGCTCTAACACTCTTCTTTTTCTTCTTTCTTACACTCTCTTTCTCTCTCTCTCTTTTTCTGCTCCTTCTTTCTATAGAAGTCGCTGTTTCTCCTTCTGTTTTCTTTTCTGCTTCTTTTTTCAACAAAAGTCGAAACTCTCTTTCTCCTACCAATCTATTTCCTTTCCTTCTTTTTTTCTAAAAGATTATAAAATTTTAAAGATATTATTGTTATTTCCTATATATATTACATTATTACTTAATATATCTTAATATTATATAAAAACATATTTTAATAAAAATTATTTACTTATTTTTTTTAAACTTTTTTTTTATAAATACACACACACACACATATGTATGTATTTATTTTAAAAAAGTTAAAAGAATTAAGTAAATAATAATTTTTAATAAAATATATTTTTATATAATATTATGTAATTATTTATAAATTTACATAATTTTACACACACACACACGCGCGCGCATACACAAATATACACACACAGAAAAAAAATTAGCCAATAATATATGTAATTGTGAGCTGCTAACTACATAAAATACTCAATACAATAATATTTACTGTTAATGCTCTAACACTTTTCTTTTTCTTCTTTCTTACACTCTCTTTCTCTCTCTCTCTTTTTCCGCTCCTTCTTTCTATAGAAGTCGCTGTTTCACCTTCTGTTTCCTTTTCTGCTTCTTCTTTCTACAAAAGTCGAAACTCTCTCTTTCTCCTACCAATCTATTTCCTTTCCTTCTTTTTTTCTAAAAGATTATAAAATTTTAAAGATATTATTGTTATTTCCGAGAGAGAGAGATTATATTATTACTTAATATATCTCTTTATTACTTACCTTATTACTTACACACTTTTGATATAACCAATTTTGATTTGAAAACACAACTGTCAAACACAACTGTCAAACACTACGAAGCATGCGGTTCAATGCTCAGCGAAAGAACCAATCAGCATCGTGGATTAAAGGCAACAATTCTTCGAGACTTTCGAGATGACTTCGATACATTCGATAAATAAATAACATATCTTTTTTAGAAAAGGATAATTTTTTTGTTTAAACAATATTCTCAGCATCACTTTTTAACTTCCTTTTGACTAATTTAAATCGAGTTCTTTATTACAATTTTATCTATAGACTCAAATTATTTTCGTGTGGAAACAAGTTTAGTTATGTATTTCTCTATAATTATTTACACTAACCAATGTTTATATTCTTAACTCCATTATTAAAATTTAATATGTTTGCAATTTTATCCCCTTAACATATAAAGCTATGATGTAACTGTTTTATGATTTAACTCCATTAATCCTAGGTGTACAACTTTGCTTCCGCCGTTTTTTTTTTTTCCGAAATTCGAGGATTTATTGTGAAAAACCGGTTATACATTTCAAAATACGATTCAAAGTATTGTCCATTGCTGGCCACTACTTTCTCCCATCTTTCTGGCAGCATACGAATCGCGTCGAAAAAACTGGTCATCTTTTGAGACGATCCACGAATCAATCCATTTTTCACTTCTTCATAAGGGTGGGGTAGGACTTCTCATTTCAACGTTTCCAAGTATATTTTGATGGGCTTTGCGACATGGGGCATCGAGCATTGTCATGCTGCATTACTTTAATCGTCTATCGTTGTATTGCGGCCGTTTGTCTTTCAGTGCTCGGCTCAAACGCATCAATTGTTTTCGATACTGATCGCCTGATTGTTTCAGTCGGTTTTAGTAGCTCATAATACACTACGCCGAGCTGATCTCACCAAATATAGAGCATGACCTTGGAGCCGTGAATATTTGGTTTGGTCGTCGACATGGAAGCATGGCCAGGAAGTCCCTATGATTTTCTGCGCTTGGGGTTATCGTAATGAACTCATTTTTCGTCCCCAGTCACAATACGATGCAGAAATCTTTTCTGTCTTTGTTTGCAAGCAGCTGTTCACAAGCAAACAAACGCTGTTCAACATCTCTCAGCTTCAACTCGTACGGCACCCAATTTACTTGCTTCTGAATTATTCCCATGATTTTCAGGCGTTTTGAAATGGCTTGTTGAGTCACTCCCAATGAGTCTGCCAATTCTTCTTTTGTTTGACACGAGTCTTGATCAAGTAATGCCTCCAATTTTGCATTTTCGAAAACCTTTTCTCTTCCACCGCCATGCCGATCTTCGACGTAAAAATCACCTTTCTTGAAGCGTCGAAACCACTCTCGGCACGTTCTTTTAATAATACCGGCTTCACTATACGTATTTGAGAGCATTCGATGAGCCTCAGTCGCAGATATCTTTATATTGAAGCAAAAAATTGAAATCTCTCGCAAATGACAAGAATTTGGCTCGTAAGCTGATATTTTCAATCGAGAATAACTTTATGATGCAGACACAAATCAACTAATATTTTGATGGCGTTATGTTTACAAATGCCTAAGCTTATTGTATGATGTCTACGATTATTTATTTCGACCACCAGTTACCGCTACAGCCATCTATTGGAAAACGGCGGAAGCAAAGTTGTACATCTAATACAATAATTTATTTATTGAATGTAGTGTTTTAATTTATCTACATGTATTTTTGTACATATTGCGGAAGAAGGCTTAGTAAGTCAAAATGTTTTGTTTATCTTATAATTATTTAATAAATAGAAATGTTCTATATATTCTCTGTTAGTTTGTTATTGGCTAATTTATCTTAATTGTATAAAATAGATATCAATATTATTAATTAATAAATAAGTTATATGCTGACATTAATTTAACTATACAGCGTGTCCCATTTTAATCTATTACCCTTTGTAACTTGGCAGGGAGTAATTATTATATATAGAAAAATGTTTCAGACAAATGTTGTATGGCTTTAAAGGGGACATAAGATGGTAATCTTGGCCTTAACTTTGGAATCAAATTTAAAGAACATTTGTGTGTCAACTTGATTTTTTTAAATAAAACCGCCTACTTTTCATTACATATTCTTATCTCGAGAGCTTTCCAAAACACTATAATTAAAAGCATTAACTACTTTTTAATTTATAAGACTTGAAAGTTACAGTACCGCTTTAATATAGCTATAACCAAAAGTTATGTACCTTTCTTGGGTACATAAACGCAATCTCTCGTCAAAATTATTACGAACTCTTTCAAGCATGTTATAATAACACCAAGCTGGTGTTATTCTCTGAAATACGTTATCACACACGCATGCATGGCACGCACACACGCGCACGCACGCACACACACACACACACACACACACACACACACACACACACGAGGTGTAAATCCGACCGAGCAGTCTCCACGTGCTACACTTTGAGTAATGCTAATACCGGCGGTACTATAACTTTCAAGTCTTATAAATTAAAAAGTAGTTAAGCAAAACACTTTTAATTGTAGTGTTTTGGAAAGCTCTCGAGATGATCTTCAAGAACATGTAATAAAAAGGAGAGGGTTTCATTAAAAAGAATTAAGTTGACATACAAATGATTTTCAAATTTGATTCCAAGGTCAAAGCCAAGGTCACCATCTTATGTCCCCCTTGAACTTTTGTCTGAAACATTTTCTATACGGTCGCTCCCTGCAAAGTTACGAGGGGTGATAGATTAAAATGGGTCGTGTCAGCAATATAAAAAATAAAATAAAATATATAAATTGTATATATAGCGCTGTTATCTCATATTTCTCTCATGTTTTCATTAAAATTGTAGCTTTTGTTTTTATTATTAAATAAATAAGATAATCTTATAGCAGTGACAGAGAGAGAGAGAGAGGGGGGGGGATATTATCCTAGAGCGTTTATAAAGTAGAATATTATTTTTTGTATGTTAAAATGTTTTTTTACCAGATATTACAGATCTGATTTTGAAAACGTATATTTGTAGCTAATTATGTGTTTTATGTTTTTTCATGTTTATATACGCAAGTATAACACATATCTATAAAAAATACAAAAAATCTAATCTTTAATTATAAAAAGCCACTAATTTAACTTAATGTGTTCCTGCAATTTTGATTACGCTTCTCATTTACCTTATTTTGTGCTGAAAGAGTAATTTTTTGTTATTGTGTTTGAATTTTTACAATTTAAATAGGTTGTAGGAAAAATATACAGGGTGCCCTTGAACATGTTGGCAACGCTCGTAAAAAGGTAGAAGGGATTGAGATGAATATAAAAGTCCAATATTGTCTTTGGTTAAGTCTTGGGTTAGGTCTTGGGTTAAGTCCACCAATATCGAGGTATTAATTTTTCAAATTATGCGAATGAGTGCGCGCCGAGGGAAGAGCTCGATCTGCTCGAACTATAACATGGAAGAAAAGATCTATCGTATGAATGTTCGATAAGTTTTCATTAAATTATTGTTCACAATTACGATAGAAATTAATTAGATGTTTGTAGATCCCATACGCTAATATCTTGATTATTAGATTGGATTTAACCTAAGGCAATATTGGACTTTTATGTTCATCTCAATCCCTTCTACTTTTTTATGAACGTTAACCAACATGTTCAGGAACACCCTGTATATAAAGGCGCAAAGAATAAAAGAATAAACAAATCATATATAAACAAATAAGCGAATCGCAAGAAAATATTTACATGGTACCATCGACCGACTGGCATTTAGTTATTGATAATTAAGTCGAAATTATTTATTTATTAGTAAAAATAAAAGTTACTATTTTAATGGAAATATGAGAAAAAAATAATTAGATATCTTGAAAAAATGATGAAATCAATTTTTTTTCTTTTATTTAAAATATCAAAATTTTTTTCTTGGATATTTGGAGCATTTTGGCTGTGATTTTTGAATTCAGCTGAATAGAAAACTGAATTTAAAAAAACTGAATCGTACAATCCCCGTGTACTTCGTAAAATATCAAAAATCCATCTACCCCTTTTACAATACCGATATAAGTTAATGGTTTACAGTCTTTATGTATAAATGGGACTTAACTTTTATTACAGAAAATCTAAATTTAAAGCAAGTGTATCAAGGGGCTCCTTATTCTTGTAATCATTGCGTAATATTGTATTTTAGCTATTATTCTGTGCCTATGAAGTACATAACGTTATTACATTAAATTTTTTAAATAAACATTTGTTTTTTATTATGAAAAAGTGAATGCATGTGATATATATCTGTTTAATTTTTTCTCTTTCTTCATTATATATATCTGTTTAATTTTTTCTCTTTCTTTCTCTCATTTACTCACTTACTAAAGTCAGTTCTTTCATAATAGGAAGATTTTCTTCATTTGCATGATTATTTGCATACCTTATGCCATAAGGCTTATGGTGACCATCTCGACAAAATACTTTTACATAATAATTTGTCATTGCCCTTTAAGGTTTCAATGATTAATTAAAAATTGGATACGTTCTTAGTGGATTTGAATTTGGATTTTTGGGACAGAAAGCAGATGCACAATGGTTACGCAACGATCATCATAAACTTAAGATAAAAGTTTAAGTCTTAAAAAGATAAAATTTTTTTGTATAATTTTATTATTAGATTGTAATTTATTTGTATGCCACATATTCATTTTAACAACAAAAATATTACTTAACGTATCAAGCAGGATTGAGTCAATAGTACAATATCGTTGGGTCGAGACACTTTCACACACTTATTCGCACACCCGACGCGACGGCTCGGAAAAAAAGCAAGACGAGATTTCGGAAGAACACCAATTTTTATTAGGTAAAGTTCCGTATAGGTCGGACCCCCAATTTTTTGGGAACTATCTATTCTTATGTATTTTGGCGCTGATTACGAATATAATAGAAAATTGGCGCAAATTTTCATGGCAGAATCCATGAAAAAACTATAAAAATCATGATTTTTTTCCATTTATTTCTGTAAATAATGGGAATTTTGAAAAATATTTTAGGTGAAAGTTGTAGATGTCATCGAAATACACATTTTATGTCCTATTGATTCTTGCATAAAAACAATTTTTGAGAAAAACGTTAAATGTTTAAAACTTCACATAACTCTTCTAACACACATTGAGTTTTATTAGTTAATTTTAATGTTTACTTAAATTACCCCAAAAAACTAAAATATTGAAGAGGATAAAGATGGTGAGTAGACCTCGCTACGCAAATCCATGTGGTACAGTACAAGCGTGGATGTCGTTTTGCTATAAACAGGGGGGAGTGTGGGTAGACTTTGCTTCGCGTGAAAAGTAAACAAGCGTGGACGTGTTTTGCTCTGTAAGCAAGGAAGGAGTGTGAGTGGACCTCCCCGCACTCCCTTCCGGTTTTAATAAAATTAACTCGAATTGTGTTAGATTAGTCATATGAAGTTTTCAACATTAACGTCATTTTTCTCAAAAACTTATTTTTATGACAAAAATTAATTGGACATAAAATGTGTATTTTGATCAGATCTACAACTTTTATTTAAAATATTTTTCGAAATTTATCATTTACGGAAATAAATAGAAAAAATCGTAATTTTTGTGGTTTTTTTGTTTTTTGCCATAAAAATTTAATTTGCGTCAATTGTTACTATTATATTTGTAATCAGCGCGCCCAAATACATAAGATTACGTAATTTCAAAAAAATCGAGGTCCGACCTATACGGAACTTTACTCACACAATTGTGATAAAATTTGAAATATAACCTCCACATATTTATATTTTTTATAATAACAAACAAGGGAAAAAGATCAACGGCGTAGCAATGTTATAGGATTTACAAACACAGGAAAATAGGTGAAATACAATTACACAACAATAGCAAAACTCAAGGACCTTTTAGCGCCTTGGGCAGGCCTCCATTCAGACGATGATCTAGCGTCTATCCTTTTTTGTTTACTCTCCGTTTTGCTTTAGCGAGGCAACGGAAAGATGAAAGCGTTAAGGTGCCTTTTCACTCTAACGCTTGACGCTCATTTTCAGCGTCAAAAGACATCACGTGACTAAAAATAAAGATACCCATTCGTCATTTTTAATCACGTGATGTCTTTTGACGCTGAAAATGAGCGTCAAGCGTCAGCGTGAAAAGGCACTTTTATAGTTCATGAATCAGATTTTGAACAGGTCTGTGTGCGCTATAGTTGTTGCATCTGGGTATATCAACAGCTGTATCCAAAAATCAAAGTTTTTTTCACGCGCGAGTGCAACATTAGTGCAGTATCTCTTTTCTTCGCCCCTTTCCCCCCTTTCTCTTGTTCCCCCTTCTCCCTCTCTCTCTCTCTTTTTCCCTCTCCTCCCCCCCTCCTCCCTTCATATACAGGTCAACAAAATTAGCGCATATGAAAATTGTGTCAAAATTTTGCATAATTTCAAATAAGTATAACACCGCGAAAAATCATTGCATTTTTATTTTCCAAAAAGCATTTTAAAGCTCGAACTCTCTACTTTCAGATGACTTGGCGATTTCAATTATCTTTTTTTCACAAAACGGCACAATGATAAAGCTTGACCCGTCAAAATCAAAAGTTTTTATGCAACTTTGTTGCATTACACCTGCTGTGGAAAAAATCGCGAAGACGACAAATTGCGTTCGAAAATTACCTAAAAAATTGCATATTTTACGGTTTTCATTTAGTTCTATGTATTGTAGTGAAGAAACATCCAATCACATCGTTAAAGCAAAGTTTTATAGTATGTTTACTCTTCAGTAATAAACACTAATGTTTTTTTATCAATTACTGCTTGTAAACGTTCTTATGTTTATGCACCTCTCAATAATGTCCTGCGGAATTTCGTGCCAAATTTGCCTAAGCGCTTTTCCCAACTTATCAATTAACATTTAAAAGTGTAAATTTTCAGTTTTCCAACGTTTTTTTTTTTTTTTTTTTTTTGCCGAACGCTGTATGTTGATCTATTCACAAGTAATAAGCGATGAAAATCAAAATGATTGTTTTTTCTTAAAATTTCAATAACTTAGTAAAAAAAATTGCGCAGCAATAAGCAACCGCTCAAAATAAAGAGAAAAGATCCCGACGTAAGATGCAAGTAACAAAGAGTCTTTGCGCATTTTTTCCACAGGAGGTGAAATGCAGCAAAATTACATAAAAATTTTTATTTTAATGGGTCAAGCTTTATCATTCTGCCGTTTCGTGAAAAAAAAAAAGATAATTGTAATTGCCAAAATTCATCTGAAAGTAGAGAGTTCGAGCTTTAAAATGCTTTTTAAAAACGCGATGATTTTTCGCGGTGTTATACTTATTTGAAATTATGCAAAATTTTCACACAAATTTTCGTGTGCGTTAATTTTGTTGACCAGTACACACACACACACACACACACACACACACACACACACACACAAACGCACGCACGCACGCACGCACAAAATATCCCAGATTGAATCATTTTTATTTTACAAAGTGAAAGGGGATGAAATTTTTGACTAAACATTTTTTAATTAATTTTAGCTTAGATTATTATTTACTGAATCATTAATAAATGAAATTGATTAATCAGACGGCGCGCGGCCGGAGTATGTAGAGCATAGCGTGCTATGGTGCTCCACGGACTCTACACGCTTATTACACATTCCCATATTTAAATTTTTATATTAATAAATGAATAAATAAATTTAAATTAAGAAATAGAGAAATAAATAACTAAATAAATAAAAATATAATATGACTAGAAATTATTTCAATTTTTTATTATTTTCTATTTTTATCTATTAATTATTTATTTGTGTACTCGTATTTATTAAGCGACGCGGTAGCGGCGCGACACCAAGTGCATAAAGAATTGTGCTGCATGACGCAAACTTCACTGCGCAAATGTCACGACGCTGCTAAGCTTTATCTGGAATTTAGCTATCAAATTCACTTTTATTTAAAATATCTCAGAAACTAAAATCATAATCAAAAATCTAATGTCAGTTTTATTATATAATATTAATGTGAGCTTTCGATTGCGACCAGTCCGATTAAAATTGGTACACTCATTTTTGAGATCTCGAGATCTTCTGCGCGAAAAAACTCACTTGAGTTATTTTCTACAGATTCATATGTACATATACACACACGTAAAACCAGTTTGTCGTTCAAAGTGCTTCAGAATGTGCCTACATACAGTTTTATAAAACTAAAATAAAATTATTTTATAATGTAAGTGATGAATATTGGTACGCGAAAAAAATATAAACTTGATAATTCTGAGAGCTCGAGATCTCTTGCGCGAAAAAGATCACTTGAGTTATTTTCTATAGATGCACATGTACATACACACGCACGTGCACGCACGCACACACGCACACACACACACACACACACACACACACACACACACACACACACACACACAAAGGATCCCTACGTCTAAAAACTCAGTTTTAAGAAAAGAGCGGGAATAAGAATGATGAACTGTCTAGATAGCACAGAATATTTATCATAAATATTTAATAAAAAATATTTTTTAATGATTATATGATTATTTTTTATAAACCATTTAGAAATAATACAAAAATTATTATTAACAATATATAAAACATATTTTTAAAATATATTTAAAAATATTTATGATATATGAATTCAAAATATTTTTTATATTCTTTGATAATATAGTATAAATATTTATTATAAATAGTATAAATATTTTAATAAATTATCATAATTTTTCTACCTGGCAAACTCGGACATAAAAATATGTACAAAACATTTATCATAAATATTTTTTTCTTATAAATATTTTATAAATACTTTGTGCTATCTGGGTATGCTTTATATATTTCATTATTTTGAAAATTTTCAATCAACATAAAAGTTTTTTTTTTTTTGTAATAAAAAATCACACCAAAATTAAATAATTAAACTTATACAATTGCAAAATAATAATAAAAAATAAGCTGTAAAAGTATTGTAATTTTTTTGATAATTAATATTTAAAAAAATTTTGTTTTTAATTTAATAAATATGAAATATAATTTTAAAATACAAAAATTACATATCTGATCATTTGTTTTTAAATTAATAATATTAATATAATCAGTAATTTTTTGTTTCTTTTTTTTACTTTTTTAAGTAACACAATTTCGTCTTCAATTGATGAAGACAGTTCTAAAAATTCATTTATTACAAATAAATCCATTGTCGCAGCAATAAAGAATTCAAATAATGTAACACCTCTGGTAACACTCAAGTGGCCCCGGCCTCTATACTTGGGGCCAGTTTCATCGCACTCAGTGCGCACTGAGAGTATTTTGCACACCCAATGAAAGGTTCGACACTCAGAACTCACTTATTACTACTCCCAATGAAATGCGCTTTAAGCACTCAGTGCTGCCAGTGCCAGCGAGTTTTTGCCAATGGAAGACGCTATAAGTAATGTAAGTGATAAATATTAGTACACGAAAAAATTTAATAAAAATAAAAATGAAGTAAATAATAATAACATAAACAAATAATATACATGATATATATGTAATAAATGTCAAAAATATTAATAAAAAATTAATAAAATTATAAGTTTCTGAAGGAGAGAAAAAGAAGTTAAAAGAGAAAAGAGAAAAAGAAAGAGGAAAACAGGGGAAAAAAAGAGAGAAAGCAAATAATTTTATATTTTATAATTTTAATTTAATTTTTTAATTTTATTTTATTTATATAATGTCAATTTAAACACAGTACAGAAACACAAACAATACAATTCAAACATAATATTAACGTATTTTTTAATTTCTTCCTCCTCTTCTTGTATTTCTTTGTGGATATCTTGTGAATCATTATAAATACAATGTTCATACTTAGCCAGAGCGTTATTTTTTACTATTATTATTATTTAAACCTTGGAGAAATATCAATGAGTGTTTAATATTGAAGAAGATATAATCTCAAAGAATTAATTGAAAAAAAAATGTTAGAAGATATAAAGGAAGAAGATGATAATTGTGCATTACAACATATGCCTGTCAAAGTTGAAGAAGCCATGAAAGATTTTAAAAATGTAGATAACAGATTCGAAATTGATAATGTTGATCAAATGATAGTGCAATTAAATATTGACCGAAAAACGAATATTTGATAAAATTTCTAATGATATACTATCTGATAAAATCTTAAGATTTTATGTTAGTGGTGAGGGTGGCACTGGAAAGAATTTTTAAATAAAAGTTATTAGATGTTGGATTAAAAAAAATATTTAAAAGGATACAGCAGTAATTGCACCAACTAGCATAGCAGCTTTTAATATCGACGGACTTTTTACTGTTTATAAGTTATTTCAGTTACCAATAAAGCATGGTCATACTGCTAAATATAACCAACTTTCTGATGCAGTTCTTAAAACTATACGAGAGGAACTTAAAAATGTTTTAATAATTATTGATAAGATTTCAATGATTTCAAATGTTACTTTAATGTATATACATCTTCGATTAATAGAGATATTTAATATTAGAGATTGTGATAATGAATATTTTGGTAAAAAACATATACTTCTTTTTGGAAATTTATTACAGCTTCCATTTGTGCATGAAAAATCAGCCTTTATTGAATTGTCAAGCACAAAAACTGAGAAATACATTAAATCAATGTGTCCTACAAATTTTATGGTCTTTATTCAGTTATGATGAATTGCAAATTAACGTGCGGCAGCAAAATAATTTTTATCGAGGTATATTATCTAGAATTAGAGTAGGAGCAGTGACAGACTCGGATACTGCTATTTCAGAATCAAGAAAAGTAAAATTTATAGAAGCTACTTATGATGGTTACATGAATTATGTAATTATTTGCAAAATTTGCCAGCGGATACAATTTGTCTACTACCAACTTGTACATTATGTAGCACTTTAAATACTGCTATGTTAAATCGTATTTCTTTAGATGAAATAGAACTTATTGCTCAAGATGCGATCGACTGTGTACCATATTTGAAAAAAAAAGTTTCAAAAATACTAAAGGGTGATGATGCAGATAGATAGTTCTTGAACAGGATTGGCAAGAGTTATAACTGTAAAATTAGGTGCGCATATAATAATTAGAAGAAATATCGATGTTACTTTGGGCCTTGTGAATGGTACTATTGGATACAATTACATCAATTATATGAACTATCAATGGTAAAGTAGAAAAATTAAAAGTAATGTTATCTGAAACAGAATATTTTATAGAACGTGTAAGTATTAAGTTTGAAGTAATGGATGGGGCATTTGTTATAAGAAAACAATTTCCAATATGTTTAAATGATGGTATAACTATTCACAAAAGTCAAGGATTGAGTTTAAAACATGCTGTTGTCGAAACTGGAAATTCTATATTCAGTTGTGGACAAATATATATTGCTCTTTCAAGAGTAATTACTTTAAATGGGCTACATCTTACAAATTATGATCCTTCTTCTGTAAAAGCAAATAAATTAGCGATAATAGAATATAACAGAATACGAATACAATACAGACCAGATCTTATAAATATTAATATTTCAAAACAACGTAATCAAAAAGTACATGATTTACTTTGGGCAATACAAAAAAATGTTTCTGACTGTCAAATAATAATGATAAAGAAATTATTGGTCACAATTCATGGTATTTAAGAGGATTTCCAAATAACGATAATGTCTCTTGTTATTCTAATACTTCTATTCAATGTATATTTAATTCTTGTATTCTCAGGAAGATCATACATTGTCTTGAACAAATGCATTAAAAAGGTTAATGGAGTGTTACATTTCTAGTGAAATTTTAAATATAAGTTCAGTATGTAAATTAGCAAGCGATCAATATCTTGAAAATATTCAGCAAGATGCAGGTAAATTTATTATACATCTTATTAATAATTTAAACGATATGAAGACTGTAACTAAATGTCAAGTAAATGTAACATTACAATGTAATAAATAAAATTGTATAAAAATTGAAATTCATACAAATTACATATTACTACTTCATTTACCTACACGGAGAGAATTTTCTCTTAAAAATTACTCTGAAAATCGTGTAATTGTGAGACAACGTAAACTTTGATGAATTTTACTATACTTCTAACAAAATTTATTAAAATTTTATTAAAATTTGACAAAATTTTGTAAATTTTACTATATTTCTAACAAAATTTACTAAAATTTTGCCTGATTTTATTAAAGTTTTAGTAAACTTTAATAAATTTTAATAAATTTTGTTAAAAATTGTAAAATTCTTCAAGGGTTTACGTTGTTTCACAATTATCACGATTTTTAGGGTAATTTTTAAGAGAAAATTACTCCATGTAAAAAATTAAAAAAATCATTTCCTTTGAAGAATTAATGCAATATAATTTTTTACATTGGATTAATGAGAAAAATTATGTACTAATTGTGGTGCTAAATCTATATTTGAAAAAACTGATATAAAATTAAATAGTACTGTTATTTTTAAACTGATGTTATTCGAAATTTGTAATAAGAAAATTACAAATCTGAATATTAAAGCCACGACAAAGATATCTGTCAATGCAAATAAGTATAAAATTATTAACGCAATCTTTCATCACGGTGAAAATATAATAGAAGGACATTATACAAACATGATATGTACTAAAAGCGCAAAATGGGTTAATAAATGATTTAAGTATAGAGAAATGCAACTAGCCTCGAAATGCTAAAAATACATTCATATTTTTTGCAGAACAAATAGAATAAAATAGATTATGGAAATATATATACATATGTACATACATACATATCAAATTAATACATTTAAAAATATGTATAATAAAACTTAATGTAATTAAAAAAAGAAGTAATTCTTTAATTTATACAAAAAGGAGTGAAATCCCATCCAAAAACCTTAAAAAAGTAAAAAAGATACGCCAAGTACATAAACGCTTGCTTTCGAAAATAAATTTGGGATCAATACAGTTAGTCAAGTATATTTTAAAAGACTTAAAGAAATTTATTAAATATCTATTTAAATATTGCTTAAACGGACTTGATGATTAAATTATTAAAATCAATCAACGGGATTATAGTAAAGCAAAAACTTGGCATGCTCGGCTTAAAACGCAATGACCCATCAATGTTATACAATATGAAAATTATTTGTATGAATAAAATAATAAAAAAATAATAACTTATAAAAAACTTCACAAAGTTAAAAAAGATATGTCAAGTATATAAACGCATTCAAAAATGGTTCTATTAAAAAATTATTTGAAAATTGGGAATATAAATGATAACATATAATAAAACAGAAACTGACAGATAGTAAAGCAATATCCGAGTCACATTAATTGAATTTTACATACATTTATCAATATCAATAACATAAAACCTTGGAAATTCAGAAAAAATACGAGCCGGGCATGTCAAGTTTTTGCTTCACCATAATCCCGTTAGTTGATTTTAATCATTCAATCATCAAGCCCTTTAAGCAATATTTAAATAGATATTTAATAAATTTCTTTAAGTTTTTAAAAATATACTTGGCTAACTATATTAATCTCAAATTTATTTTGGAAAGCAAGCGTCTATATACTTGGCGTATCTTTTTTTTTCTTTTTAAGGTTTTTGTGGGATTCAATTATTTAAAATAATTATTTAATTTAATTACTCAATTCTCATAGTTGACTTATAGTTAACAACGATGAGTAAAATTAACTGCGGAGAGTTTGTTATACATAGGTATAAAAAATATTATTGATAAAAAATATAAAAATAAATTGTAAACAATGTGTTTTTACAATTAAAAAAAAATTATTTTATCATGTGTCAAACATTAGAATGAAATTTTGATAAATTTTTTTTGTAGCAATGGCGCTACCAATTTTTACTTATACGATACATGTCGACATTGAGAAATTACTAAAATTTTTAACAAATTGTTTAAACAACTTATTTAAAATTGATTTTAAGTGAAAATTGATAGCTCTATACGAAAAAAATTTATCAATTTTAATAATTGACATGTTAAAATAATTTTTCAAAAAATTTTTTAAACAAATTGTTTACAACTTATTTTTTCAACAATCTGTTTTTACACTTATATATTATATAACAAACTCCGTAATTTTGACTATCGTTGCTAAGTTAACTATAAGAATTAAGTAATTGAATTAAATAATATTTTAAATAACAGAATAAGTAGAAGTACACAAATAAATAATTAGTAACTAAAAATAAAAAATGATAAAAAATTGAAATAGTTGTTAATTGTATTTATTATTATTTATTTACTTATTAGTTTATTTAGTTTTTTATTTCTTTATTTGTTTTTTAATTTAAATTTATTTAATCTTTTATTAATGTAAGAAATTAAAATGAAGTTTTAAGTAAAAAAATGTGTAATAAGCGCGTGGAGCCCGTGGAGCTCCGCATGATACGCTACGCTTCTGCATACTCCGGCTGTGTACCGTCTGATTAACTAATTTTATTTATTAATAATTTAATAAATAATAATTTAAGAAAAAATTGATAAAGAAATTTTTAGTTTAAAATGTTACTCTTTTTTACTCTGTAAAATAAAAATGATTTAATCTGTGCCATTCTGTGTATATACATATACATATATATGTATATATTCCTCGACCTCCCTCTATTACAAAAAAAATCTTAAAAATTTCTGCTGGTGACTAAAATGTAGCTAATAATCTCAACTTTGAAAGCGTTCTGACGTTTTAAAAAATCCAATATAGCGACTGGAAACTACACATCAGAAAATTTCACTTATATGTAAATTTATTATTCGAATCATGAAGAATTTCTACGGGAAACTCATTTTTAAGGGTACTTGAGAGTGCTCTTTCGGAATCTGGCGTCAATTTTTGATTTTATAGATCCCTAAGGGTTGGAAATAAGGGTGGAAAACGTGATTTCACAATTTTTTAAGTTATCTGTTATTAGTCAATAAAACGAAAAGTTTTTATTACATATTTCGACTAGTTCTCGGAAAATCTATACGTTTTCTATTTTTCTCAACCCTCTCAAAGTGAAAATTAAAGGAAGGGGAGGGTAAAAAAATATTGGTAATACAGGTACAGAGTGTGTGATATATCGTGCTCAACGTTTTCTTGTATACTTATATCGAATTTAGATAGAAAAACCATATCTTGTTACTCCCATTCAATTTTCTAAAATTTAAAATGACGGATTTAAGCTGGCAGACAAAAAAGTGAAAGAGGCTTCAATCTTTATATCTTAAAATGTGGGAGTTTCTGGGATTGCTGGGATACGAATTTGATGTTACTTTTCAAAAAATTTAAGATGGCAGACAAGAAAGTGATAACAGAAAACTTAAAAAATTGTGAAATCACGCTTTCCACTCTTATTTCTAACCCTTAGGGATCTATAAAATAAAAAATTAACGCTAAATTTTGAAAGAGCATCTTCGAATACTTTAAAAAATGATTTTTCTTTAAAAATTTATCATAAATCAAATGATGAATTTACATAAAAATGAATAAATTTTCTGGTGTGTAGTTTCCAACTGCCATATTAAAGCCACTATGTTCGATTTTTTAAATGCCTGAGTGCTTTCGAAAGTTAAGATTATGAGCTATATTTTAGTCACCATCAAAAATTAAAAAAATTCTTTTTGTAATGTAAATTTTACTTATATGTAAATTCATCATTTGAATCATGAGGAATTTCTACAGCGAATGTATTTTTAAAGGCATTCGAGGATGCTCTTTCGGAATCCAGCATTAATTTTTGATTTCGTAAATCCTTAAGGGTTAGAAATAAGAGTGAAAGGCGTAATTTTACGATTTTTAAGTTTTCTGTTATTACTTTCTTGTCTACCATCTTGGATCCACCATCTTGAAATTTGGAAAAGTAATACCATATTCGTAATCAATGATCTCAGAAACCCCGAATTTTAAGTTTTGTGAAGATTAACCCTTTTTGGATCAAAATGCCACGTTTTTTCTCAACTTTTAACACTGCATCTTTTGATGTAGATAAGTAGATAGGATGATTTATTCCATACTCTTTTTCATGTGTTTTTCAGGGGTAAACCAAACTTTCCAACTCCAGCACCTCTCCGTACGTACAAAATAAACAACATACATTATATACAATGTTCATGTTGTACAATATTTTCAAGGTACGCCCTACATGACCTGGCCATTGGGCAACCTTACATACTACACCACTCTCCCCTCTTCGCCCTCTTTATCTTTTGATGTAATCAACCTAGTAAAAATTTTTTTAATATTATTTTCGACCAAAAAGCTTTCTCTTTCAGATGTCATCGTCAAAATTGACCTACTAATAAGGGAACCTCGCGAACTCGAAAATTCAGATTTTAATGAAACTTGGCATAAATATAGAGGGGGTAAATACATGAATTTAGAAATTTTTAGTAGCGGCCTAAAAACGGGCCATTTGAGACATTTTTGCGTTTTCTCGATTTATTACGTAAACTAAACAAAATATAAAAAAATGGTTTATACAAAAATTTTACAATAAAAGTACTTTTATCTACCCAGTGAACAGTAATATAGTAACAATGTAACAGCAATATAACCGAATATAACAGGTTACATTACTCTGATGTTACACGTAACTTACATGTAAGTTACAATTTCCGACTCAGCATTGTAACATGTTATATAACATGTTATCTAACCGTCACATAGCAGTTACATGCGTTCCGTTTCACGCATGATACGCATATCCTGTTTCTGAAAATGATAACATAAAGAGACTTCTAAAAGATAACATAATGATGTCAGAATGTTAACCAATGCGCCGTTTTTTGAGAACAGAAAGATATCATGAAACTGGTCGGATATCTTTAAACTGCAACTAGAGAAAAATAAAATAAAAATTTCATTTTTTTAAAATTATTTTTATTAACAGTACATACCAAGTTTAGAACAAATTTTTATTAATTAATTAAATTTAAATTATATTATTTTATTTTATTTTTACTTGCCGCTGGTAGGTTTTGAACTTGGGACCTTAGGATGACGAACCTTGTACTCTATCTGCTACGCCAATTTGACTCATCAATATGGGTACTTGTTATTGTCTACATATACCTATATGTTGTAAACTGACGCAATTATATTATTTTTTATAAATTTTGCCAAACATTAAAAATAAATAACATTAATTTATTTACGTATTAATTTTATTGTTAAATTTATCTTTTTCCATAACTTTAATAATTTGATGGAAATTCTGATCTATTTAGCACTAATACTTCTTGAAGCGTTCAAATGGTTAATTAGATGGTTAACTATATACATCATATATTTTAAGAAAAATTGAATAGTACATTTATTATTCTGTTTTTGTACGCATAATTGTAGACAAACCGTTATTTTTGAAAACATCTTTATGATATATTTTCTTAAATATCAAATAGATTTTTTACTCAGGATGTTATAATGTTGTCTGATTTCTGAGATAACTACGACGCATCGTTCCGTAATAACATTCATACGAGCGTGTTATGTTACGATTATACAATTTTTGTTACATAACTGTTACGCCAAACGATGTATAATAGTTATATTACTTGCGTATAACAAATGTTACATAACAGGTTATTTCCATGTTATATAGCACCTACATATTACAATAATAACAATGTTACATTACATGTAACATCCATGTTATATTGCCGCTATAAAACGTGTTCACTGGATAACTACAGTAATAAAATTTTGAAAAAATTTTTTTTCAAAAGTTAGAAATATTTTTGTCATAAAACTTTTGTATAAACTATTTTTTGATATCTCCAATACTTTTAGAGATATATCGAAAATAGCAAAAATCTGCTCTACATCAGGAGCAGTTTCATCATTTAGATCGCTTTTGATCGGCACTTGAAAATTTATAAATTTATCTGTTTACCTAATTACATGTTTTTTTCCTGAATGGGAAAAATGCATTGTGTATCTCCAATGGTCGGTCCATGGGGGTATATGGGATCCATTAAAAAACCCACCGCTTGGACAGAAACACGACGACATACTGTCACCGGAAACAACGAGGATTATTTCGGGAACCTAATTACATGTGTGTTTCATCTAAAGTTATATAAAAAAATGTTTTTATTTAATCACGTTAATAAAATTTACAAGAAATAAACTTCTTTTTGGTATTTCCCATGTAAACAATTTTTTTTGGTGACACATAAAAAAATTTTCAGACACCGTCGATTCCTGATAGAAGTATAATTTTTATCCCTAAAATGTGGTGTAATTATTTTATTGAGGAATACCATAATTGTAAACACTACGAAATATAAGAATTGTTAGTAAGTACCAAATTTCTTATTTAGATAATTATAATGTTTATTAGTAGCGTTTGTAATAATTTAAATGTTTTTTAATACATTATAGACAAACTCTATGTATAAATCGTAAGATGGAAGGACGGATGGAAAGAATTTTTCCATAATATTATGCAATATATCCAAAGTCCTTCACGAGCATGCTGAAAGTACACCACCGCAGACATTTTAGGGATGGAAATCATACTTCTCAGGAATCAACGGTGTCTAAAAATTTTTCCATGTGTCACCCAAAAAATTCCTTTATATGGGAAATACAAAAAAAGGGTTTATTTCTTGTAAATTTTATTAACGTGATTAAATAAAAATGTTTTTTTTTATATAATTATATTATACGATAGATTTTGAAAGAGCACTCTCGAGTACTTTTGAAAATGGGTTTTTCATAGAAATTTATCATGATTTGAATGATAAATTTACATATAAGTGAAATTTTTTGATGTGTATATAGTTTTTAGTGCCCATATTGAAGCCATCATAATGGATTTTTCAAAACGCCAGAGTGCTTTCGAGGTTATTAGCTACATTTGGTCACCAGCAGAAATTTTCAAGATTTTTTTGTAATGGAAGGAGGGCGGCGTCCGATTGACAGAGAATACCTCATATATGTATATATACAGAGTGTCCCTGACTATGTAGGTCAAGCTTATAAAGAAGTAGAAGGAGTCGAAATGAACATAAAAGTCTAATATTGTCTTGAGTTAGGTTCACCAATAATCGAGATATTATTTTTTTAAATTATGCGAATGAGAGCGCGTTGAGCATGGAAAACGGCGCGCTTTTTCTTCTTCCCTCCCTCCCCTACACACACATACACACACATATACCAGGTTTGTAAATATGAAACATGAATTTGCCCATAGCTGGCGCTAGCTGTCAATGTAGTTACCGTCAAACCACGTCATTGGCGCTATTTTCTTGTTTTGACATTTGATAAAGATTTTCAATTCACAACAATACAAGTTTCATACAAAAGCATAGTTTTTAATAGCGTTGAACATGTCGAATTTTGTGCCTGGAAACTACGATTTGCGGACAGCATTGATTTTCTGTTATCATTTGAAGAAAATTGCTGCAGAATTGCATCAATGCTTGTCGAAGCTTACGGTGAGCATGCTCTTAGTAAATCACAGTGCTTTGAGTCTAAAAAATTCAAAAGTGGCGATTTTGTCGTGAGAAACGGAGAACGTGGAAGATCACCGAAAAAGTTTGAAGACAGCAAATTGCAAGCATTGTTGGATGAGGATGACGCTCAAACGCAACAACAACTTGCGGATCAATTAAATGTGACACGAGAAGCCGTCTCCATACGTTTGAAAACCATGGGAAAGATCCAGAAGATGAGAAAATAGGTTCTACATGAACTGAATGAAAGACAGCAGGAAAACCGAAAAACCACTTGCGAAATGCTGCTTGCCAGATGCAAAAGAAAGTCATTTCTCCATCGAATTGTGACGCGATGAAAAGTGGATATATTTTGAGAATCCTAAGCGATAAAAGATCATGGGTAACTCCAGGTAAACCATCGACATCGACTACAAGGCCAAATTGCTATGGACGGAAGGCAATGCTCTGTGTTTGTTGGGATTAGAAGGGTGTGATATATTATGAACTACTAAAACCTGGCGAAACCGTTAATACTGAACGCTACCAACAACAAATGATCGATTTGCATCAAGTTTGCGTGAAAAATGACCAGGATATCAAAAAAGGCAACACAAAGTGATTTTGCTTCATAATAATGCACTATCACACACAACAAAACCGGTCAAGGAAACAATTGAGGCGTTTGGTTGAGAAATACTTTCGCATGCGGCTTACTCACCAGACTTGACTCCGATTATTACTTATTTGCATCGATGGAACACGCACTTGCTGAACAGCGCTTCACATCTTACGAAAATGTACGAAAATGGGTCGATGACTGGTTTGCCTCAAAAGAGGAACAGGTTTTTTGGCGTGGCATCCACAAATTGTCAGAGAAATGGGAAAAATGTATATAGCGATAAGCAGTACTTTGAATAAAATATTTTTTATCATTTTTATACAATAAACGTGTATTTTCTATACAAAAATTCCGATTTTATATTTACATACCTAATATATAAACTTTTTTACTTTAGAATAACTGTAGAATTTATTCTACACACTTTAGAAATTTATATATCTAAACATTTTAGAAACCTATTGATTTTTTTACATAGCATCTGTATTTTATGAAATATATGGAATAAGTATTTAAGTATTATTTAAATACATAATATTTAAATAGCTTTAAGTATTTTAAAATATTATGAAATGTAATTTAAGAAAACAATTTTATGGTTGTATCTAAAACGATTTACATAGAAATATTACGAGATGTTCCGAGCTTTAAAAAAATTTTAATTGCAAATTAAAAAGCGTATTTCCATATATTACAAGATCTTGCAGATACATTGCGGCAATATGACAATCTTGTATATTGTAGTAGTTTTAGAAACATTGTTAAAATGTAAATATGATTTTAATGATGTAGTAATTAACGTATTTAAACATATTGTCAAAATTAGATTTTAGACCGTATTTATGTGGACTGATACTAGATGTAAGCGGACTTTTTTGTCACTTTATATATATATATATATATATATATATATATATATATATATTGGATGTAAAATACTTTTTTTATTGTTTATTGTAAAATAAGGATAAAATAATGAAAATCTTTACAAATGTTTACATTTTTAAGTGTTAACATTTTTATGAGTATTTTAAATACCGACCTTTATATACAAATATTTTTACGTGCGTGTGCATATGCATGCATTCCTTTTTTTCAGGGGACTCACGTGAAAAAAGTTCCCCATTTTTTGTCAGTTCTCTAAATCAGATCGTATACGTGTAATACATGTTTTCATAAAATTTTTTTACAGAATCAAATAATGCTGTTAGATTTTATGAAAAATTATTTTGCAATTTAATTGTTTTAACAATTTATTGTGAACAAATAATTTTTTAACTTTTTTTACTCAAAAATTTTTTTTACAATGAGATTTTGGTAGTCCTGTCAATTTAAATTAAAGCGAAAAATTTGAGCGCGCGGTTTAACGCTTTTTTAAACCGGTTTTTGAGATAACGCCCTTTTCAAACGGCTTTCGAGTTAACGGCCTTTTATTCGGAAGGGACGATATTAACAGAGATTCCATACGTTATTTAGATGATAACACTGCGAGTTAGCAATGGGTTATAATGGGTTAATTTCTTAACTACCTGCGTCAAAAATGTCTTTCTAGACATGGCCCAAACTGCCGAAAAATTGAAAATCTTTGATACTGAAGTTTATGTCTGGTAAATCCAGAGCATGTCCGAAGTAGTAAAAAGAAATTTTTCAGACCATGAACTTCAGTGTTAAAAATTCTCAGTTTTTCGGCAGTTTGGACCACGTCCGAAAAGACAAAGATCTTTGACGCTGGCAGTTAAGGGGTTAAAGAAATTTTTAAAGTTAAAATATTTAATTTTATTATTTTGTATTTACAAATAAGTTTTAATATTATTGTATTTTAATATATTTTTTAAACATTTTATAACATTATTATTTAAATACGTTTTTGAAATATGTGTACAAAAGAAACAATTAATATAAGTATATAAATTTGCCATTATTCTTCTGCGGGTATCTGAGTTGTTTCATTAAAAATAACGTTTAAAGACTGGTTTTCAATATTTTTAGAAAAAAAAAAAATTACTTCCGAATAAAAGGGCGTTAACTCGGAAGCCGTTTGAAAAGGGCGTTAATTCGAAAGTTGGTTGGAAAAAGCGTTAACTAGGAAACCAGTTGAAAAAGATGTTAACTCACGCGCTCAAATTTTTTGCTTCAATTTAAGTTGTCGAAATAATTTTGAATAGCGTAAACAGGGGACAGCAGTGTAATCGCGTAGCAAGTAATTTTTGTATAATTACGTATTCATGTTGATTAAAATTTGTATGAGATTGTGATCATTGTGATCGAGATTTAATCAATTTATTTAAAAAATGATTTTAGAAAAACGAATGCTTAACATGAAAATAAAATAACATAAAAATATACTTAGATTAAAGAAGGCCCTGAGATACTTCTACCTATATGTGGATACTAATTTTTTGTTTCAATATGTTTGCGTTTTAAATCAATTAACACCAAAATTATTTTGGTAGTCCTGTCAATTTAAATTAAAGCGAAAAATTTGAGCGCGCGGTTTAACGTTTTTTTTTAACCGATTTCTGAGATAACCCTTTTCAAACAGCTTCCGAGTTAACGGCCTTTTATTCGAAAGGGACGATATTAACAGAGATTTTTATTATCGGCTTGAATGATTTAAAATCGGGTAAATATACATATATTCAATATTCCGCTATGACCCAACACTGGATGTTTTCACGTATATAATTAATTGTTTAGATTTACAATTAATAGCATATACGAACTACGTGTAGACAAATTTTTCAATTTTAAACACAAAAAATTATTAAAGAAATTTTTTCTTTAATTTGGATATTCTGTTTTTTTACTCTTTTTTAAATCTTTATATGAGAGTTATAATTGTTACGATAAGTTTTTATTCCAAATATATAAAAACGTATAGCAATATTTATGTATTAATTATTAATGTCACAAATGTATAATACAAATATATGTACTTTTTACAGCTGCAGGAATACCAGACTTTCGGTCACCGTCTAGTGGACTTTATCATAAATTAGACAAATATAATTTACCTCATCCACAGGCTATTTTTGAGTTAAACTTTTTTATGAAAAATCCGGAACCATTCTTTACTCTTGCAAGGGAATTATTACCAGAAGGCTTCAAACCTACAGTAAGCCATTATTTTATTCGTTTACTGTGGGAGAAAAATCTATTATTACGACATTATACACAAAATATTGATACGCTGGAACGTGTTGCTGGATTACCGCCTGACAAATTAGTGGAAGCTCATGGAACGTTTCATACTGGCCATTGTCTTAAGTGCCGAGCACCATATACACTTCCATGGATGAAAGGTATACCTCCCCCCCCTTTTTTAAGGATATTAGCCAGATTGCTTGCAAATCTAACAATTTTTTTGACGAACTAAATATATGAAGAAATTTTGAGATATATTCATATAATATAAAAAGTATCTATTTTTATTAATAAATACTTACATAAATATATTAAATCTGATCATGATAAATTTTAATTAGAAATTTTCAAGATATTTGTTGATATTAAGTAAATCTCTACAAAATAAAATTAATAAAATGGCAGCTATTATTTTAAAAAACTGAAAATTGAGTTTTAGGTCAATAATAGCTGTCATTTTTATCTATTTTGTGTACTTTCCAGCAATGTACACAGGCGACACTGTGTAACACAGTGTACGAACTAGCATTTTTCCACTACAACACAAGTCGACACAATTGTACACAGCTAAAAAATTAAGTTTGATTGTGTCATTACTCCACAAATACCAACATTTTTACACCTTTACATTTAGTATTACTTATTTTTTCGTAGATAGAAATACATAATGATAGAAATTTCTAATTTCAATTAAACGGTTAGATTATTTACATTAAATATTAGGTGTACAACTTTGCTTCCATTTTCCAATAGATGGCTGTAGTGGTAAGTGGTGGTCGAAATAAATAGATCGTAGACATCATACAATAAGCTTAGGCATTTGTAAACATAACGCCACCGAAATATTAGTCGATTTGTGTCTATATCATAAAGTTATTCTCGATTGAAAATGTCAGCTTACGAGCCAAATTCTCGTCATTTGCGGGAGGTTTTAATTTTTTGCTTCAATATGAAGAAATCTGCGGCTGAGGCTCATCGAATGCTCTCAAATATGTATGGTGAGGCCGCTATTAATGAAAGAACGTGCCAATAGTGATTTTAACGCTTCAAGAACGGTGATTTTGACGTCGAAGACTGGTATGGTGGTGGAAAAGAGAAGGTTTTCAAAGATGCAGAATTGGAGGCATTACTTGATCAAGACTCGTGTCAAACGCAAGAAGAATTGGCAGACTCATTGGGAGTGATTCAACAAACCATTTCAAAACGCCTGAAAGTCATGGGAATGATTTAGAAGCAAGGAAATGGGGTGCCGTACGAGTTGAAGCCGAGAGATGTTGAACGGCGTTTGTTTGCTTGTGAACAGCTGCTTGCAAGGCAAAGACGGAAAAGATTTCTGGATCGTATTGTGACTGGGGACGAAAACTGGGTTCATTACGATAACCCCAAGCGCAGAAAATCATAGGGATTTCCCGACCATGCTTCCATATTGACGACCAAACCGAATATTTACGGCTCCAAGGTCATGCTCTGTATTTGGTGGAATCAGCTCGGCGTAGTGTATTATGAGCTACTAAAACCGACTGAAACAATCACAGGCGGTCGGTATTGAAAGCAATTGATGCGTTTGAGCCGAGCACTGAAAGACAAACGGTCGCAATACAACGATAGACATGATAAAGTGATTTTGTAGCATGACAATGCTCGACCCCATGTCGCAAAGCCCGTCAAAACATACTTGGAAATGTTGAAATGGGAAGGCCTACCCCACCCACCGTATTCTCCGGTGCTTCCTTTGACAATCACTTGTTTCGATCAATGACACACGGCCTGGCTGACCAGCACTTCCGTTCTTATGAAGAAGTGAAAAATTGAATCGATTCATGGATCGTCTCAAATTGAGACCAGTTTTTTCGACGCAGGATTCGTATGCTGCCAGAAAGATGGGAGAAAGTAGTGGCCAGCGATGGACAATACTTTGAATCGTAAATGTATAATTAGTTTTTCACAATAAAGCCTCGAATTTCGAAAAAAAAACGGCGGAAACAAAGTTGTACACTTAATACGTAATGTTGAATATTTTAAATTTTATTTCGTACAAAGTAACACTTGTATAATATATTTTCCACGAATTATACTTAAATAAATAAACATAAGTGATTTTTAAAATAAATATCTATTGAAAAATAAAAACAATTTTTATGGTCTAATATCAGAATAATTTGAATAACTGATTGTATAAGAAAAAGATTATTTCATATTTAAAATTCGTATTTATCATGAAATGTGAAATATAAGACATTAAAAAAATTATGTACGTATTTATTACATAACAATCACAACATAATTCTAAAAAACTTTGAACACAACATGAATTAAAGAACTTCGAACATTACATAAACTAAACAACTTTAAATTTCTTAAAACCAAGTAAAACTCTAAAAAGTTACGATACATATTTATACAAAATTATTTATTATTATTATTAGATTTTTCTTTAATTTTTTTAAATCTCAAAAATAATTAAAAAAAATAAAAAATAATAATTTTCTTTGTTTTTTATTATTCTTTTTGCTAGATATTTTTTTGCACTATTTTTACTTATTTTTTATGGATCTGTAAAATAATTTATTATTTATTATTATTAATATTGTTATTGTTATTATTATTACTTATTATTTTTTAATAATTTTAATTTATTTTAGTGTTGTGGCCAAAACTAGTTTTATACTATAATCAGTTCTAGCCATTTCATGGCCAAAAATGCATAAATAAATAAAAAGTTGCACTAGTTTTGACCATTTCACTATTTTGTAGGAATAAGTATTTTTTACTTAATATTAAATTTTAAAAATACAAATTTAATTATAATTTAATTTAGAAAGACTGTTCTTGTTCATATATGATATTTTAATTGGTAAATAATGACTATTTCCTTACCAAGTCGTCCTTAATGTTATTGACAAAAAGATGATTGCTTTCGGTCATTTTGTACACAATAATTTTATTAATATAGAAGACAAAATAACTTGATAAAGATCACTTGCATGACAAAACAAAAAAACTTGAAGAATAAAATTCTTTATAATGCATAGCAACTAACCTAAATCTAATAAAATCAATAAAAAGGCATAGGTGGCCAAAAACAGAATTCTGGCCAGAAATGGTACATTTACCCTAAATATTTTTTGTATTAAACAATTTTATAATAATTATGTTTTTTTAATAAATATTACTATTTTGTTTTACTATTACATGTGTTTAGACTACATTCATTTTTTAGTAAAGGACCCCGCACACATCTTATGGAAAAGTGTTCCCGGTCAAATTGGCTGAAAGTGAGATATAATGTACTCCATGACGTGCTGATCAAATATGTCCATAAGACCAGGGTCTGAAAATCTCTACATTTTGATATACGGAGCTTTGAATGTTGAAAATATGGCATTATCGTGTCTCGTAGATGATTGGGTTCCTTCATGCGGTGGGCCGTACTATAGCTAACATACATGTGTGACGATTCGTCACTAAGTCCCGGGCCGACCATCCGCCCCACCACGGGACTCGGCGTCTACGGACGCCCCTCCCGAAAGTCTAGTACCCCCGTCGGGAACCGATCCCACCACGCTGCTGGGAGCGCGTGAGGATCGTCCCGACGGGTATAAAAGCAGAGCTCGATCAGGATCGAGCACTGTTACGTGTGAGATGCACGTAATGTGAGAGATAGATCGCACTGGTATTTTAAAGTATTTTATTCTAACGTTTTACAGACTTTCGTCTAACTTCTAGTGGTTTAGTACAGAGACTGACTCTAATCATCGAGAGGGATCCTTATATTAAAGTCGGAATAAGTTAGCATCGTCCAATCATAGGAAGTGCTCGTAAGGCGGGGTAATAGCTATTGGTTGATTTCTTAAAAAGGAGAGAATTTGATAATTGATATCTATGTCATAAAGAATAGTTTGGGTGGGATGCAGGATGTTTACAGGACGAGGAAACAGACAAATATTAAGTTTAAAAAGACCGTAGATAGAAAAGGTTATCAATAAGTAAGGATCTGGTATGACACATTGGGATAGTTTTAAGACATAGTTTGTACAGAGTGATTAGATAGAAATATTTTAAAGAAGAGAATTTTTATCGTGTCTAGGCACGTAACAGCACCAGTCCCGTCCTGTCGACTGAGTAGGTCTCCGGACCACTCCGACGCCCGGTTCTCGCCGGCATTCGACTATCCTTGTGTCCGCCGACGGAGCAGGCCACCTGGCCGCTCTGCCGCCCGGTTCTTGCCGGCATTCGGCTATCCTTGTTGCGCCGACGGAGCAGGCCACCTGGCCGTTCTGCCGCCCGGTTCTTGCCGGCATTCGGCTCTCCTTGTATCCGCCGACGGAGCAGGCCACCTGGCCGTTCTGCCGCCCGGTTCTTGCCGGCATTCAGCCATCCCTGTCATCCTCAACGGGGCCGGTTACTTGGCCGCCCTGCCCGCCGGTTCTTGCCGGCGACCACGGTTTGCTGCGCACTAGCGCGCTCCCGTCCGACCGACGACATTAGGTTAAGCTGTACATTGCTGTATATACCCGCATAGAATAAGTAGTACCTAAGGTAGCCTAAGGAATATGTAAGATAGAATAAGCATTATAATAAAGGACTGTTAATCTGACATCGGTATACGCAAGTTGGTTTCCCCCCTTCTCCCGAATCCTGGAATCCGGCGAGCCTGTCCGAGGCGATCGGGAAAGGTGAACGGTTACACATGTATATACACTATATACAGTACTATACATATATACATGTATATATGTACTATACATTACACTACAGTACTATACACTACATGTATATACACTATATACATATATACATGTATATACAAACTATATATAGTGTATATACATGTATGTTAGCTATAGTACGGCCCACTGCATCAAGGAACCCAATCATCTACGAGACACGATAATCAAAAATGCCATATTTTCAACATTCAAAGCTCCGTATATCAAAATGTAGAGATTTTCAGGTCCTATGGACATATTTGATCAGCACGTCATGGAGTACATTATATCTCACTTTTAGCCAATTTGACCGGGAACACTTTTCCATAAGATGTGTGCGGGGTCCTTTATATTACTAAATATATTTTTGGAACAGAATTGAAAAATTGATCATAGATTCTTAAAATATAACTCTTTAGATTTTTATTGATACCTAACTATTTTATCTTTAAAAAAATACAGGCGTTTGAAAAAAATAATTTTTTGTAAAATTTTTTATTATTTCACTTTTTTCAAATAACATTTTTTTCTTTTTATCTATAATATTTTAACAATCATCATTATAATTCTGAGATTTTTTCTTTTGGTTAAAAAAAAAAAGTTAAAATTGATTAAATATATTTGGAGATATGAGTCAACGAAATTTGTGAGTTAGCGTAACCCATGTGTATAGGAATTGGGAGATAAAAATAGTGTGTAGGCAGAGGACTAAGAGTAAACTAAAATAAAGCTGTATGTAATAATTTATGTGCGTGTTATTTCTCGTTTCTGACATTTTATAAATATTGCGAGAAAACAGCTTAAAAACATGATTTAGGAAAATTGGAAGAATGATGCTTTTTTATATTTTTTAGTAAAATTTGAATGTTGTGAAGAAAAATGTTTGCAATGGAATAAACACAACTTTTCTATTTCTTTTTTTTTTCGTTTTTCTTAAAGAAATTTATAAAGTCAGGTTTTATTTTGATTTTTCTAACAATAAGTGTATATGCTTCTTCAATAGTTGGTGGACAATTTTGTAAAAAATAATATATTAGTAATTAGTTGATAAAATAAAATAGTTGATAAAATAAAAATTAATTATATAATATTTTAAATGATAGAAAAAATAATAGAAGGCGTAATACCAAAATGTGAAGAGTGCAATGAAGGTGTTGTGAAACCTGATATAGTCTTTTTTGGTGAAATGCTACCTCAACGCTTCCAAGTACTTGCTGAGCAAGATTTTGTACAAGCTGATCTTTTAATTATCATGGGATCAAGTTTAGTAGTGCAGCCTTTTGCATCACTAGTAGATAGGTATGTGTATAGATGTTAGAAATAATTCTACAAAAATTATGAGAAAAAAGATGATTTTGAAAATAATTTTGTTTTTAAGAGTACGAACCACTTGCCCCCGTTTGCTTATCAATAATGAAAAAGTGGGTATGCAAGATCGTTTGTCACGTTTCTTAGGATTACGACAAGGGTTGGTATTTGATACGAAGAGTGCACACGGAGGACGGGACGTAGCTTGGTTGGGTGACTGTGACACAGGTTGTCAATTGCTAGCAGATAAACTTGGCTGGAGGGTAAAAACTATTTCTATTTTTATTCTTATTGCCTATTATTTTATGTCAGGTTGTAATTAATAACTGCATGTTTTATATATGTATATTAAATGTAAAATTTCTATGCATAGTAAAGGCTAAACTGCAACTCATAATTTCAGGATGAATTGCAAGCACTTATGCAAAGAGAACACGAAAGTTTGAAACCAGAAAACAAAAGAGGAAATTAACTAATGTTAGTTGAATAACAATATCTGGTAATGGCTATTTTTTAGAAGGAATAAATTGATTATTTTATTAAAGCTTTATGTTATTTATGTATCAGAAAAATATGTTGAAGAGATAAAATTTAATTTAAAATATATAACACAGATATTATTAGAAGATTAACATAAAATCTATGTGATTAATTAAAAAATGTATTTATGAACATCTGTCAATTTATCTTATTGTTTCTTATAATTACAAAAGTTAAGTAATGAAGACTATTAATGTATAGAATTAGGTTTGTTGACGATTTAATCTTTTTTATATGTACGTAGAAAGTTGTCCATTATTTCGTTCAGAAAATCGTTATTTTTGCAAGGAACAGTTGTCACAAATAATTTATTACTTTTTATTCTGCCATGAAATGGCATGAACAGTAATATAATTCATTTTTGCACTCTTTTATCTTATTCCTCAGACTTTTTTTCGTTATATTTACATACATGCTATCTCTCGGCATGCATACGGTAACTTATATAAACTTTCGCAGATTTATTGTCGCTGTCATAAAGATAATCTTAAGACTTCACTCCCTTTGAACCTCTTCTTGCCACTTTCTATGCAGTTTTAACAAAAAATAGTATGTGCAACTTGTGTGGTTGGTTTGGCTATTACTCGCTTGTACGGGTGAAAGCATTAGTGGACAATATAACTGACTTCCCGCAATCGTTGCACAATATACGTATTATTAACACTAATAGTATTGATATTGAACGATCTAGTATTGTTGTGCGTTTGTACATCAAACTTGATAAAGTGGTATGCGATACCATTTTAGAGTTAATTATTTGATTTAATTCTTATATGGAAATTTACAAGCTTTGTATAGAAGCATTTTAAATAAAACCAAAATAATTGAAATTATAAATAAAAATAAATGTTTTGTTTGGGGCTCTCTATGCGCTTAATTTTGAAATTAAATTTGAAATATTTATTGCCAAATTGCCAAAAAAAAAGTAATAATAATACCTATAATATATTGTATTTATTATACCTCCATACTTCCTTTTATTAAAGAAATTAATGAACATATAAGATATCTACTTTTATTAGACATTTATTAAGGAAATATATGTATCCAGCAAACACTAATATATAATTATTACTGTAGTAAAATTGAATATAACAATATTACGTTGACATGAACGTTATATTAATATTCACGTTAGTTGTAATTTCTCACACATAAGATATTGCAGTTATATAACAAATGTAACGCAAAACTGAAGTATTGTGTGACGGTAATATAGTAATCTAACTAATAATCTAACTGTTACATAGCAGTTGTATAAGTCAGAAAAATATTATAATTGTAACATAAACTTTTATTGTTATATAGCTGTTATAAATATAATTATGGTGCAGTTTTATATATTTTATCACATAAAATTTCTAGAAAATCGTAGTACTTGATTTTCTGGAAATTTTAAGTAACAAAATATATAAATATATGACTGCATTGTATAAATGTGTATGTGTAAATAAATTGTATTGTAAAAATGTGTATATATATTATATAAACAAAATTATGTAAAAATTAAAATTGAAAATATGTTTCATAAATATCAAATGCAATGTTAATAAAAATTTGTTTTAACCTTCATTTATCCCTAGAGGTACTACACCTCAGCCAAAGGAAGCCCTGTAAAAAGTGCCTATTTTGACCCATCAAATGCCTAAATTTATTTAGATTATTGTTGCTAGTGCCTTGCACAATGCAAAAATATTTTTTTGATGTGTAAAAACCGACGGAAACTTGGCAAGATTTAAAAATAAAGTACAATGTAACGTTGTAGATTTTTTAATATCTTACGCGGTATCCTCAAAATAAGTGATTTAATTGTTTTTACGGAGTTATTACTTGACTAATTATTCCAATCATCGCATAAATATTCACGATTGTCATTCAAAATGGGTAATCTAATATGGTGGTGTGTATGTTTGGAAAAGTTATAGTTGTCGTGTAGAAACTGTTGCTAGTAGAGTTAATGGTAGGCCCAGGAAACAATACTTTGATTTATTATATTTGGGGTTGGAAAAGTTACTTTGTAAAAGTAACTAATTACAGTTACAAGTTACCGTTTTTGAAAAATAACGACACAGTTACAGTTACTAAAAAATAATGAGTCGTTACTTTTCAATTACTTTTTTCTTAAATAATTGTACATTATGTTAAATATAAGAAATAAGAATTTTACATTTTATGCTTTACTAACTGTATTATATATGTTTAATTACGTGCTTAATTATGTGCTTTATTATTTTACGTAAACTATGTAATGATCGGACTTTTTCACGGGTGTCCGGATTTGCTCGCCAGAATGCTAGATTCGAGAAAGTTTGTGAAATACTGATTCTTACAAAATATAAGTTTCATTGTGTAATCAACAATTAATAATTGGCGTAATAACAACGGAAATATGATTAACGCTTGCTGGCACAGAAAATCTAATCGTAGTAGTAATAATTTTAATTGGTTAGACGCAGAGCCGGCGTGACCTTTTGCGGGGCCTGGTTCAAAAATTTTGCAGGGCCAGAATACACATTCAAATTCTATACTTAAATTTATACACTAAGGAATTATTTATTATAAGTACAAAGTATGTTACATATATTTTTTGTAAGACGAATATTACATATTTTTTCTCGCTTTTTTCGCTGCAAAATCTCTGATTACGTCATCAAAATGGATTAAGTTTGCTACTTTGCTTTCTATTGAAAGAATAGCCAGAGATGTAAATTGGTCCTGGCTTATTGATGATCGAAGATAATTTTTTATTAGTTTCAATCGCGAGAAATTATGTTCAGCTGAAGCCACGGTTACTGGCGTTAACATTATTTGTAACGCAATTTGGGTATGCTTTTGAAAGATTGTTTTTTATAATGTATTTTATCGCATCTAGAGCCGAATAATTGGCTTGCGTTATCGATCGGAACATCTTGTATAATCTCTTCAAAGATTTCAGTTCCATTGAAATTTCTTTCCAAATGTAAATGAAGATCTTAAGGGGATCCGGGAGTGACAGAGTTACCGACATTTTTTGGGGAACTTGGATTTTCGAATTGGAGTAACAGAATGCAAAATCCTTTTACAGGATTAAAGTACGCACAAAAATGAAGGGGGCGACGTACGATTTGTTCTGATAAATAAAAAAAAATTGTTATTTATTAGTCACCTAACGACAATATTTGCTTCATACAAAAAATCTATAGTTTATATGTATAAAATAATCACGTCGCCCCCTAGAAAAAACTCTCAGGAATAATATCGTGCAATTAGAAATAAGATTAGAATCCTAGAAAAAAAGATTCGCATTCCGCAAATTGGAAAATGAAAAAACGAAAATTTGGGTTATGTACACGTAAAAAGTCGATAAGTAGAGCAATATGAGAAAAATTTTTTTCGTTTTCAATATAAAATTCAATTTATAGATTAATATTAATATGTGTACTTTAATTCTGGAAAAGGATTTCTAAATCTATACAAGAAATACATATAAAATCTCATTAATGATGTGCACGAATGACTCTACCTTATCGACCTCGATCAAATTTCAAAGGCACTCCTGGATCCCCTTAACATTTTAATAAATATTCGTCATCTAAATTCGCAATCTCATTCATATATAGAAAACCAAAAATATTCTGATGATTTGCATATAATCCAAATCTACTTTTAAATGATACTAACGCAGTACCTATTATTTTTAAAAAGTAATGTATACGGAAGTATTCTTCGTTGCTAATCGTCGACAATGAAAGTACAAAATCTGTAATTATATGTATATGACTTTTGCAAAAAACTATTGATATAGTTTAATTTCTCGTAAAAAGTGCATTTCTCTAAAAGCGTTTGGATTTTTTTATCTGAAATAGTTTCCAGGATATAAGGACTTTATGGAGTTACAATGAACTTTGATAATTTTTGTCACGCCTTCAAACTGAATTATCGTTACTAAAAAATGCCTTGTATCTGTTCATGGTATCATCATTCTGTAAAAAGTTAATCAAAATCGGTGTTTTCTAATTGGATAATTACCTTAACACCTAATGTCCTTCGCACCCGTGTTGCAGACGTGCCAACATTTGATGTCAACATTTAATATCAACGTCTGCAACACGCTGCAACGAAATATTTCAATGCAAAGACGAGAGAGAAAATCTTACGCTCATGTCAGTGTGCAGCAAGTTGTCATCGATTAGTGGATTATGCGATTGCATTTTCCACACACACCCGAATATTCAATCTACTATACAGGGAGTCCTGCAAAATGTTTGATGAGTTTTCGTAGACCGCGGGGCCTTTCAAAACGCGAGGCCGGGTTCCGGCGAACGCGTTGAACCTGCCTCGCGCCGGTCCTGGTTAGACGGTTCTAAGAAATCTAATCGGCGGAATATCGCTATAACAATTATTTAAAAAAGGTATAACAACGCGCCAAGTATACGCGCGCAAGAAACGCCCTCAAAAATTTATTCTTGTATAAAGTAATTTTAATTTGGCACTACAAATGTATGAAATTTTAATAAAATTAACTTCCCCAAAAAGAATAAAAAGTTAATTTTTTTTACAAAAGTAATGATATGAAGAAAATGCGCCAAGTATGACAATGGATGTCTGAACTAGAACATCCACGAACTGGAACATTCACTTTTACAAATAATTATTTGTACAAATATTACAAATAAATATAATACAAATTTATTACAAAAAACTTGGCGCCGCTAAACAAAATAATTTGCTTTAATACAAAATTGCTTTCTTACAATTTAACTTACATACTAAAATAATAATTACTTAAAATTACAATTTTTTTACAATTGAAATCTAAGGTCTATAGATGAACGACGGGAGAAGAAGGAAGGTCTTCCCATTCATATTTAGTCATTTGGCCCTAAAATGGCCGGGGCCAATATGATATATCAATTCCACCTTTCCCACAATCCACTTTTACTACTATTCACTCACTCACTCTTTTCGTACAATAAACACTACACATACACTTTATGGTCCCAAAATGGCGCTCATGCCAAGACCTTTCTTCCTCTCCTGTCGTTTATCTACAGACCTTGTAGAAATCGTAATGGCATTATATACGTGTAACATTATGTACGTACGTGAAATAGATAGATAGATAGATAGATAAAGCTTTATTAACAATCTAGGGTAAACCCTCTAAGATTTTGCCTTGATAGCGTACAGTGTATAAAACGCAAGAACAAAAGTGATGTAGTTGCATGTCATAAAGTACGAATAAGAGTCTGAGAAGAAAAACGAGGCAATACGAAAGCCCATGCATGCGGCGTGCGCGCATGGGTGAAGATACAGCACAGTTTGTAGATAGAGAACAGAACGGCTGACAAAACGCAGAGAATAACAGTGTAAAAAGAGCACAGTACATAAGTATAGAGAAAAAGCTTGCAAAGACAGTAAGATAGCAGGTATGACGCAGATTAAAATGACATAAAAAGATAACAAAAAGCACGCAATACATAGAGATATAAAAGTTTATAGGGAAAATACAGGCGCGTGAGAATAACAGACCGCACGGGTGCTCGTCGCGAGACGCAGTATAGGTGTTTGCTGTGCACGATGGAAAAGCGAAGGTCATCAATGAAAATAGAGAATAAGAGCAGGCCTAGAACCGAGCCCCGAGGTACGCCTGAAGAAACAGGCAGCCATGACGAGAAATTGTTAGATCCTCTCACACGCTCAGACCTACTAGAAAGGTATGAATCGAACCACCGCAATGCAGCGCCCGACAGTCCATGGCGCGAAAGCAGCGCAGATCATGCTGTACCGTATCGAAGGCTTTGGAAAAATTAAATAGGATGAGGAGCGTGACCATCCTAGCCAGCTTAACGTCGTCGAGCTGTCTGATGAGCGCCGTCTGGGTGCTGCTGCCGCAACGGAATCCGGTCTGGTAAGAATCTAGGGAGCAGTGGAGATGTAGGTAGGCGGATAGTATACAATACGCTCAAGGATCTTAGAAAGGAAACAGAGTAAGGAAATGAGTCGGAAGTCAGCGGGAGACGAGGAATGTTTGGTCTTGGGAAGAAGGATGATGTGAGAACGTTTCCAAAGGGAGGGGAAGCAGGAGGAGTCCAATAAGAGGTTAAGAAGATCTAGGATGATGAAGAAGGTAATTGGAAAACTGTCAAGGAGAAGGTTGCGAGTTACATCATCCGGACCAGCAGCGTTCGAACGGCATTTCACCGAAGCCCTATGCAGGTCATCAGGAGTGATGTAGAAAAAGTAGAAGAAATTAGACTCAGAGAAAGAGACATGAGAGGGAGAGGGAGGCTAGGAAGAGTGTAGGAGGCTAGTGGGGTATAGGTGAAAGGAGGGAAGAAGAGGAAGGAACGGAAACATGTGTCGTAGAGAAGAAAAAATTGAGGCTGTTAGACGAAAACTCAGGATGAAGGGTGAAGGATTTACTCCTGACGATGACCAAGGATCGAAGTTCCGACCAAAGGCGAGAGGGGCCAGATGAGGCCGCTATGCGCCTTGCCAGGTAACTGTTTTTGGTCGAGACGATGAGACGGCTGACAATGTTGCGAAGAGCAACGAAGTCCTCACGGCTCGAGGGAGAAGGGCGGGAGAGAAAAGTATGTCTAGCGGCGTCTCCTGCGCATAAGAGCGTGGATGGAGGAGTTGATCCAGGGGGCGGGCGGTGTTTTTGCCTTAAAAAAGCGGAGGGGAGCGTGAAGGTTGCGAGTTTCAAGGAGAAGTTTGGTGAACTGATCGATTCTATTATTCAGGCTAGGAAGATTGTCAATGATTGTCAGTTGAGGACCAGTTGAGAGACAATGAGTTTAGGAAAAACTCAGGATCAAACCAGGAGTGATCGCGAATGGTCAAGAGGCGGGGAGAGTTGCGGTAAATAAGTAAGTGAAGAGAGACCTCGATAGGATCGTGGGCCGAAAGGAAAGGAAGCGGTTTGTCACTGGCCCAGCTTAGGCAGGCGGCAGACGACAGCGAGAAGAAAAGAAGCGCAATCCCCGCAGGATACACTCAGCAGCAGGAATTCAGGCTGTGCGCAGTAGAGGCCAGGGGACGAGGCCAGGACGCGGATGTTAAAGTTAGTACGCACGTAGACGCCAATTCCTTCCCCACACCTACCCTCCCTGTCCAATCTAATTAGACGATACCCGTCGAGGCGGATCACATTGTCAGGCACATGCGGCTTCAGCCATGTTTTAGACATGGCTATAATGTCAAAAAATTTTCGAAGAAAAAAAAAGGGAGAATTTATCAAAATGAGAAAGGAGGGACTGGCAGTTTACGTGGCAGATACGCAGGTGTCCGCGGCGGGAGGGGGGGCAGGTCGCAGGGACAAGCCCTTCTCCGGGACGGGTGCTTGGGGACGGCATCGCGATCGCGTCGGGCTGGGGCGTTAACCGGCAGAGAGGATGCAGTCGACTCGGCGGACGCGGAAAGCGTTGACGGCGGACGCGAGGCGCCGGGGAAGAGCCGCGGGGGAAGAGCGGGTTTCGGACGCCAGTGCCGACGGCGGGCAGGGGACGGTGACGGCAACTGCACGTCGGAAGAGGTCGCGGAGGCGGGGGGAGCAATGGGCCCGATGGCCCCGGCGAGAACGTCGCGAAGGTGGTTGAGATGTCGAAACGCGATCGGTGAGTCGGAGGGCCGAACCCTCACACGAACAAGGCCGTTTCTGACCCAAGCATGGGACAGGCGCATCTCCCCGACCGCCTGCTTCGCCTCCACGAGAGTGCGTCTGACGGAAGGCGGAAGTCTCGTTTACCTCAATCCGAAAACCCGCAAGCGAATCAGACACCGTCGACGGCCCCCCGGGTTCTCTTACCGTCGATCCATGGATTCCTGATGCGATTGAAAGAAAGACGAACAATGAGGAGACGCGGACGATTGCCCCTCCCCGGAATCCGGAAACAGGAGACTGCGACGCTAAGGGCCGCTGCGACATCGGCAGCCACCGTGAAAGGATCCTCACCGGGAAGTTCCCTGACGCCGAAAAGAATGAGCTTCGAGAAGAGCCTGTCCCGCTCCAGAGATTTCGGGCGGTGAGGTTAGACGCCGCGGGGTGATCCGCGGCACAAGGCGCAGGAGCAGACTCGAGAGCCCCAATCCGTAATACGTTGGATGGAATTGGCAAATGCATTGGCCCTGGTCGAGAGGCCTCCCAGACGGGTAGTAAGGTCGGAGATGCTCGATAGAACACGCTGCAAACCGGCCTCAAGGGAGGACCCCGACAGCCGCGATCCCAAGGGAGACATCTTCTAGCTTAGCTTCAACGCTAGAAATCTTGCAAGCAAAGACGTCCCGGAGGGCAAAAAGCGGCAGAAAAAGCAGAATAATGCAGAGCAGCAGACAAATACGTCTAATCATACTTACGTGAACAAAGAGAGAGAAGCGTTTTAGGGTAAGCCCTCTAAGAACGTACAAAGATACAGAACAAAATTGAGCAGTGGAATAACATAGAAATAACAAAATGACAAAATAAACGAAATAAATAAAATGATTGAAATAACGAAAGTAACGTACATATCGGATCGAACAGTAACAGCGAATCGAAAGAACAGTATAAAGAACTGAGTTTATCATGAGACGATACAAGTCAACGCAGTATGAATAGAGTAACATATGCAACACCGAACGAGATCGGAGATGCAGGACGCTATATGAATCGCGCAGTAGATAATTAAGAAATTGAGAAATTGAAAAAATGTACACGCGCGAGAGGGGAGATTGGTGGAACAGACGACGATGACCCCGAATTACACAGATTCACGCAACCGCAGATGATCGAAGAACACGCGTTTGAAGGAGTGAGTCCCAGATGCGCACAGTAATAAACGGACACAGCAGGTTGAGTGAAACGGACACAGACCAAATGCGCACAGACCAAACGGACACAGTAACAAACGGACACAGTAACAAAGGGACACAGTAATAAACGGACACAGTAACAAACGGACACAAATCAAATGCGCACAGACCAAACGGACACAGTAATAAACGGACACAGTAACAAATGGACACAGTAATAAACGGACACAGTAACAAACGGACACAGACCAAATGCGCACAGACGAAACGGACACAGTAATAAACGGACACAGTAACAAACGGACACAGACCAAATGCGCACAGACCAAACGGACATAGTAACAAACGGACACAGTAACAAAGGGACACAGTAACAAACGGACACAAATCAAATGCGCACAGACCAAACGGACACAGTAATAAACGGACACAGTAACAAATGGACACAGTAATAAACGGACACAGTAACAAACGGACACAGACCAAATGCGCACAGACGAAACGGACACAGTAACAAACGGACACAGACCAAATGCGCACAAACCAAACGGACACAGACCAAATGCGCACAGACCAAACGGACACAGACCAAATGCGCACAGACCAAACGGACACAGTAATAAACGGACAGAGTGCGAAACGGACCCAGTCGCAAACCCATGTGGTGCAGAGAATGCTTTGCACATACACACACACACACACACACACAAGGGGTGTGCGAGGGGGGTTTGCCCTCCCTCTCCCGCACCAACCCCGTCGGTAGGGGTGTCCTGAGAAGTTACAACTCATGTGGTAAGTTTGTGCGCATTTGGTCTGTGTCCGTTTATTACTGTGTCTGTTTGGTCTGTGCGCATTTGGTCTGTGTCCGTTTGTTACTGTGTCTGTTACTGTGTCCGTTTGGTCTGTGTCCGTTTGTTACTTTGTCCGTTTGGTCTGTGCACATTTGGTCTGTGTCCGTTTCGCACTGTGTCCGTTTGTTATTGTGTCCGTTTCACTCAGCCTGCTGTGTCCGTTTATTACTGTGCGCATCTGGGACGCTTCCGTTTGAAGGACTTTAGCGAATCAGAGTCTCTGATGGTAGAGGAGAGGAAGTTCCAGAGCGAAGTCCCGACGCTGCGAAGAGTGCCGTTCAGTTTAAGCTTGATGAGAGAGAGAGAGAGAGAGAGAGAGAGAGAGAGAGAGAGAGAGAGAGAGGTAGAAGGGAGGGAAGGAGTGAGAAAGGCGGGAGGGAGGGAGGGAAGGAGAGAGAGAAAGGTGGGAGGGAGGGAAGAAGAAAGAGAAAGAGAATTTAGAAGTAGTTAAGAAATAGTAAGAAAAGTAACATAAAGACTGTGTTCCAAAATTTACAGCGCTGTAAGCGTTACGTCATAAAGCATGCTAGTAGCAGCATTTTGTTTTTATGAGCACATTGCTAAAAATAAGATGTAAAAACAGAATGCTACTTTCAGTCCTGGCAGTGCTACATTCCAACAAATCAATCCAAAATATAGAAAGAAACAAACAGCTTTTGATTAAAACGTATTTAAATCTAATTTTTGAAAAATTTAACAAGGAATTAAGCTGTAACGACCTTATTTCCATGCGGATTAGCTCGCCGGGATATGGAAAGAAAAGGTCCGAGACAATAGACAATGCAACTTGTGATGCGAAACAGTAAGATATATTTAATTATTTACACTATTTACAAGATGTACCGCGTGTTGTATACGCGCCGATCATGTGTTTTGCGTAAGTCGCGTGCGATGTTCGATGGCGGGCGCGGGGTTCGCGGTGAAACGGCGGCGGGCGTCCTGCGGTGAAGATTTTCGGAGTCGGTGGGCGCGGGGATTAGCGCGGTGTAGTGAGCGGCATTTTCGCCGTGCTGATAGTTCGGTGCGGCGGGGTTTGCGCGGCGCGGGGGGCGGTCGCGAGTTTTAAATTTAGACGAGGTGGTGATTCCTAGATCGGCTTGGATCTAGATCCGAGAGCGCTCGGAGGAGACCAAGAACACTTGACCCCCTTTTTGCTTAGATCGTTGCGGCTAGGAGCGGAGCGAGCCAGTGGCCGAGAGATCTCGGCAAAGGCGGAGAACTCTCCACCCTTAGTGCACTGGCCCCACACTCGGCTAAAGCGGAGAACTCTCCACTCTAATCTCTGGTCGCAGGTTTTAGGAAGCCTCTTGTCTTGTCGTATCTCGCTGAGATCGTTTCAAGAGAAGAAGTGAAGCTGCCTCCACCGGGATGGCCTTTTATACCCGTCCGGGTGGAGGGTCGGCCACTCTCGGGAGTCTTAGGCTTCTCTCGTACTCGATCTCCGACGGTCGGGAGATCGGTGGGGAATCGCGCGACTTGCGGAGGTGATTTTCGCCTCGACGCGATGTGATATTTTATGACGGGCCGGTGCCCGTATCGTGGCCTGACGGATGTTCGGTCGGGCCGTACACGGTCGCTGGTCGCCGGCGGGCGGAGGTTCGTTACAAAGCGATGAATCCGATTCAGCAGAAATAATAAATATAATACAACATTCATTTGAATACCTAAAGTACGTTGCAAGAATTGTCTCGAAAACGTAATATGGCTGTAACGACTGTTTTTCGCGCGGAACTTTAGCTTGTCGGGAAAGGTCTAGGGCGAAAAAGGCTCAGAGATAGCAAATGTGACGGTTAACGGCACAAGATTTTATTACAATTTTACATTGATTTCGCGATTATTTACAACGGTGTACAGTGGGCCAGGAGATCAGAAAAAGTGCCAAAAGTCAAGATTTTGTCGGATTTTAATAAAACTTTATATATAGGAATTTTTGAGGTCGCTAATAACAAATATAATGTTAAAATTTAAAAATTCAAAATGGCGGATACAATATGGCGACTAAAATTAATAAAAATTGGTCTGTTTCAATAAAACTGGATATATGGGTTTTGGCGGTCGCTAATAACAAATATGATTTTAAAATCTAAAAATTCAAAATGGCGGACACAACATCTTTATTAAGATATGTAAAAACATGTTAATTTTTATGCAAATTTTTTATCAGAAGTTTTCGAGGACGCTGATTACAAATATGCTTTTTAATTTTTAAATAAAAAAAAATAAACAAATGGAGTCCGATAATGTCCTGCAACCTTTTTGTAGTAGATCTCAGAAACTAGTTATGTAGGCTAATCGCGGGAAAATTTGATAAAATATTTGATATAAGTTTTTAATATCCTATTTTTATAGACATCTGACCCCTTATATTTATTTATATTACAATAGACTTTTTTTGCCACTTTGATTTCGTCATTTTGAATTTAGAATTTGAATAGCAAATTTGTAATTAAAAATCTCAAAGATACTTGAAAAAAATTTTTATCAAAAAACAAGTTTTTGCATTTTTGATCTGCCATTTTGAATTCGCCATTTTAAATTAAAAAAATTGAATAGCATGTTCGTAATCAGCGTCCTTGAAAATCTCTGATAAAAAATTGCATTAAAATTACCATGTTTTTGCATTTCTCATCTGCCATATTGACTCCGCCATTTTGAATTTTTATATTTTGACATTAATTTACAAAATACATTACATATTATTCAACAATTCTGAATTAAACTTAATTTTAACATTAATATTGATATAGTACACAATGTACAAAAATCAATTCTTTACATCTTACATGCGCGTACAGTCTCGAATTATTATCAAATTCTTCAAATTATGCAAGAACGGGTAAAAGTGGGCGCCATATTTTTAAAATACATACTTAAAAGAATTTAATACTACTCGATTAATGTCAATAACTGGCGGAGTTTAGGGGAGCCATAATTTGAAAATATGTGCAACTTATCAAATTTTAATAATAAATGAGTATAAAGATATACCATTTTTTAAATTTTTGCACTATTTACTTTGAACTCCATTATAATGATTTTGTCTATATATAATAATGGATGAGAAGTAATAAAATATTTTTTGTTTACGCAAATACAGTAATGCTAATAAAATATTTGAAAAGTAAAATTTTCGATTGCATCCATGATTTTAAAAGTTTATATTGTTGTCAAATATAATGCAATCGATCAAATCGAATGAAATTTTCAAAATAACTACTTTCGACTATCAAGATTAAGACAGGACATTTGTCTGATCTTATTTCTGGAATCGGCTTTTGGCCACTTTTTCTAGTCTCCTGGCCCACTGTGCGATGCGACGAGTATACAATGATTTGGCTTCGCAATATGTACAACGGTATTTACAATAGTCAGCGACGGTGCGCGTGACGGTTGGCCGATCAGCTGTTCGGTTCGGCGGGATGTCCGTGGAGCGCGCGGTGAGGCCGGCGGTACGCGCCTCGAACTCGACGTCTGGAGTTTGGTGACTGGCGGGCGCGCGGCGGGGGAGCGGTGTGTTTCGGTCCCGGGTGTTCGGTAATCGGCGGGCGCGCGGTGCGGGAGCGGATGTCTCGCGTTCCGAATTTTTCCCCGAATTGCTTCGGTAATTCCGCGGAGCGTTGGTAGATTTTGGGAAACGGCGTCGGCCCCCGCTCGGAGAGGGGAGGAGAACACTCCGTGCCGATTACCGGGCCGTGAGGATTCTAAGGCGAGGATGGTAACTAGCGGCCGAGAACTCTCGGCAGAGACAGAGCACGCTCTACCCCGTGGCTTGTTAGCAAGGGAGGAAGGGAATTGAGCTAGGCCGAGAACTCTCGGCTATGACGGAGAACACTCCACTGTGGATCGTAGCTCTAGGTCTGGCTTCTCGTCGGAACGGATTTGGACGGAATGCGAAAAGTGAAGATTATTCGTGAAAATTTAACGTGGAACGAAGTTAACATCAGGAGAGCAAATAACCTTCATGAGTTTATAAAATTATAAGTGCATGCATTGAGGAATAATAAACTTGTCACATTGACAGCAATTGTGCATGCATGTTGACAACTTGTCGTCAGTTTGTTGAATTCTAATGTAGAATTTTATATGATGTCAGAACAACAGACAGTTTGAGGAAACACCTTGGCTTTAGTTTGATAAAATTAATAGGGAATAAATGACAACACGTTGCCTTTATTTGGCTATCTGGATGGTCTCCGGCAGCTGCTCGGGAATCTTTGGCGGTCCTCGGCCTCCTCTCGATGACGTATCTCTTCAGATCGGGATGCTGGCTCGAGAGGAGGGAGGAAGTATGCCTCGGAGAGCGTCATCTCGGTGGCGTGGAGCTCTTATGGCGGGCACGCTTGCCCGATGTTCGGCGGGTGGTCGGCCGGGCTGCGCGGTCGCTGTTAGCCGCTAGGAACGCGGTTCGTTACATGGTAATATACTGATAGTGATTTTAAAAGCCATTTTCGGTAAGTTTGTAACCGTAAATCTTGTGTGCTGATTGGCTACGGATAACCGCGGGCTTCAAGGTCTGGGCGGCGAGCTCGAATAAGTGAGAAAACGGCCGTATTCGGTATAAGTATGATTTATTGCAGAATAATAACTCCTATGCTAATATGTACAATGTGTTGTCTCGCTATGCGAGGTACCTTCGTATCCAGTGCTGTCGACGATGTCGCAGTGCTCGTATGCTTGCGCGTGATTGGTGTCGGTGCGGCGCTCGGATTGGTTACAGTGGTGTGTGCGGTGCCCGTGTCGGTCGGTCGGCGCGCGGTTGGCGGCGGCGGTGCGCGCATTGGTCGATCGATGCGCGGATTGGCGTTCGTGACGGTTGGCGGTATCGGTATTGGTCGCGACGATGCAATGATGCGATGTAGCCTTAAGGCCCGGCACTAGCGGCACGTGGTGTACGGTGGCCAACCTGGCTGACGACACAGCGGTGCGATTGGCGGCGCGGTATGCTACCCGGTCTCAGCTGATCGGTCGCGTTATCGTTGATCACCCCGCGTGAGTGACAAGTCGCGGTGCCAATTTCTCCTCAGTGTGGAGTCCCTGGGACGACGCGCGGCCGAGAGCTCGGGTGCGGAGTGTGTCGGTGTGCTGCCACTCAATGCGCGGCCAGGAAGGCACTCACTGCGTGTCGGAAAGGATCACGGGTTGAGGTTATGGCGTACAATACACGCTCTAGGAAGCCCGGTTCAGTGCACCAGGAGGTACGGTCTGCTCACCTCGCAAGCCGGGAAAGCTCTGTTATCGCGAATGGATGGTTTATATACCCATTCGGTGGCGAGGGAAGCAAAGAAGAGCGGAGGGAACGCACAAGGTAGGGGCTAACGGTTTTATCTCCGTTCTAGCGGCAGCGGAGGAACGGCTCGTTACAAGTTATTTATGTCAAAACAAGTCATTTTGACGTCAAATTTTGGTCATTCCCTGACTATTATTGACGTCACTAATTGACGTTTTAATGATGTTAAAATGACGGTCTAATGTCACAGACCGTTGACATCACAATAAAGACAACATTTTAACGTTATTTTTATAACTATTCCAGGTAGTAAAAGCCGCCGTTATTTTGACGTTTTAAAAAATATTTTAATATTATTAATTTTGGTTATGTTCGGAAATAGCGGCCGCGTTCTCGCCAGCCGTGAGCTGACTGCCTGGCTTTTGACGATTCGGAGGTCGCCGTGCCTTGCGCTCGCTCAGTATCCAGCCGCGCGAAACCATTTGGCTCGCATAAACCTTTTAGAAGAATCTTATTGATTTTTGCAGTTAGGCGGTAAAATTCTTTATTGCCATAATATCGAGAGTCTTCTAGAATGTTGAGGGACAAAGGACTCTTGTTAACTGCCACGAATCATTCCGTTACGAAGTCGATCCGTATATGGATCACACGTTGCCTATCGCGAATAGAAACGCGCCCTCGCATCTCATCGAACAACGATATTTGCTATTGACTCCTTTTGTGAATCTATTTGGTTGTAAAGGCTTGTTGTTGTGAATAAGAACAATCAATTCTTTTTGATAATAGTTTTCGCTTTTATTGCATCGTCCCGCTCACTTGAATTTCTTTCTAGCCGGGTCTTTTTCGCATCTCCTTCCTAGGTAGCAAACAAGTCATTTTGACGTCAAATTTTGGTCATTCCCTGACTATTATTGACGTCACTAATTGACGTTTTAATGATGTTAAAATGACGGTCTAATGTCACAGACCGTTGACATCACAATAAAGACAACATTTTAACGTTATTTTTATAACTATTCCAGGTAGTAAAAGCCGCCGTTATTTTGACGTTTTAAAAAATATGTCGGTACGTGTCCTATTTATGCAGCACTTGCATTGTGAAAATATTGAAATAACAATTATAATGTAAAAAAAATAAATTTACGTTGTTTCTCAACAAGCATCGTTACCCCCACCATACAATAGTCACATCTGGCATTGCCTAACTTCTGCAGTCACCCATCCAACCCTGAACCGCCATTAACGTTGCTTGACTTCGAAGATCGCACGCAACCTAAAATCATAAAGTCTCACTACGAGAACAAGAGGCTTCTGGTGCGCGCTTACCTTACAACTTTCACTCGTTACCTAGAATGAAATCCGACTCGGTCGATGACCTCCGCACCATCTTCCATGGAGTAATGTCCACTACTGGAGGGCATTGGTCGCCCTATCTCCAATTACAACGACCTGTTCGTGCATCACGTGGTGGAGCTGCTTGACTCTCAGACCCGATTGGCGTGGGAAACGTTTTTGGGGCGTTCCGCTGTGCCGCCTTCTTACAAGGACCTCCACGACTTCCTGCATAAGCAGCTGGTGACGCGGGAGGTGTTCCGCATCACGAAAGCGGAAGTGAACTCCAGGAAATCCTCTAAGAAGCAGGCCAAGCAGTCTCGTTCGAACGTTTCCCGCAAATTTAGGATTGAGTCCCAAAGTCATCCATTCTGCAAAGGAGAGCACTTTATCATGACCTGTGAACAGTACAAGCAGTAAACCGCACGAAAGCGTCGGAACCAGGTAAATGCTCACCGACTCTGCTGGAATTGCCTCGGTCGCCATCAGGTAAGCGATTGTCCCTCGATCAAAAACTGCGATAAGTGCTCGGCACAACACAACACTACGTTGCACGACGCATTTGCGATGACCGCGCTCGTGATCGCTGCTCCGTCTCCTGCCGCCACCATCCATGTCGCTCTACCCGTGAAAAGTGCTCTAATGCTCTTTGCTACCGCACACGTCTTCCTATCTGATCGCACCGATACTCGCCACCCCGTGAGAGTCCTGATCGACCCGGAGTCCGAAACTTGCATGATCGCGGAGTCGCTGGCGCAACGTCTTTGCCTTTCGTACACTCCCACCTCAATGGCGATCTTTGGTATTGGTAGCCACCAAACGGGTGTCTCGCGGGAATGGATTGCTTTGTCGCTCGTATCGCGGAAAGGCGCTGGAGATTACGGTCCTTGTTTTCCCGCGATTGAGAATCTATGGTACTTCGATCGATCGAATCTCGTGTACTTGGCCGCATCTGGACGGCCTAAAACTGACGGATCCTGAATTTGCAGCCAGGACTCCGTCGAATTGCTACTCGGCGCCGATACCTACGTACACGTCGTTCGGCTGGATTATCCTTGGCGCTGCAGACACCTCCGATGTTGCCTCCGTTGCTTTGTTTCTGCAGTGTTTGCCCGTCAACGAGCCAACTCCCTTGGTGCGCCAATTTTTGGAACAAGAGGAGCCATCGCGTGCTGCCACCTCTCACGGCCGAGCAAATATGCGAGAATCATTTCGTGCGCACGCACTTGCGCGCTGCTGACGGCCGCTACCAGGTGCGTCTGTCAGCCACCTTCCGGATTTCGCTTCTATCCGCCTCGCCGCCACGCGAATATTGAACGTGATGAAGCGCTGTTTCACGCAGGACGCCAGTCTACGAGACCGCTACGACGATTTCCTCCGCGAACACCTCTTTAGGTCAAATGTTGCCGGTGGCATTAGTGGAGACCCCATCCCAGACAGCCTGCTACCTGCTGCATTACGGCGTCTGGAAGAAGTAGAGGGCCGGCGATAAAATCCAAGTAGTGTTCAACGGTTTGATGCACACTCACGTTGGAATCTCTCTGAATGAATGCCTCCGCTTCGGTCCTAATTTGCCACTCTTTACCGACGTGCTGACTCGATGGCATCGGCATCGCTTTGCGATAATCTTCAACATCGAGAAGATGTACAGGTAAATCCTGGTGCATCCCGACGATCGAGACTTTAAGCGGTTTCTAAGGAAGAAGGACAACTAATCGAGTTCCAGCTCAACACGATGATGTACGGGCTCAGCAGCGTTCCTTACTTGGCAATTCGCATCCTAAGACAATTGGCAATCGACGAGGGAGCGAACTTCCCCAGGGCCATTGAAGCCCTTCAGCACGTCACTTACATGGACAATATTCTGTTTGGGGCCTCTGGCTTGGCAGATGCGCAACGCTTTCAACGGAGCTCACGTTACTGTGCACGGTGAGCGGATTTCTTCTGCGCAAGCGTACCTTTAACTCCGACACCCTCCTATGTAACGTACCCGTCGATCACCGGAGCCTGTGCTTGTTGAACACTTCCCTGCCGGCTAGCGAGCATTCTATCCGGGACCTCCGCTGGGACCGGGTGACCTTTTGACACGTAACGATTGGACACACACGATTGGACACCACACGATTGGACACCGCATTGGATGATGCAAAGTTTTCTAGTGAAAAACATTTGTTGTGCCCCTCGTTGTGAGTACGATTTGGGATCGCTGCCAGAGATCTCGCGAGGAAGGTATTTCGTCACTTACACCGTTATTTGTATTGAACACTTTTATTCTTGTATTTGTTACAGTAAATAGATCGCGACCCCGCAAGGCAGAGTATCGCGTCTATGAGCTCGTTGTCCACGACCCCGCAAAGCAGAGTGTCGTGGTTGTGTATTTACAATGAGTTATATCGGCGATACACGACCCCGCAAAGCAGAGTGTCGTGTGTTGTCTTAGTTTGTCTACTTCGGATTGACCCGTTCCTCACCTTCTTTCACCGGTTTTTAAATCCGATAATTCGGTAGTTGGATCGAAAAAAGGGGAGGATTGCGTGTGGGCGTAAATTGGTCAGTATTCCAAATTATTGCTTAGACAGCAAGTGCTGTCTAAGGAGCATTGCGCTAATTGTCGAGCGGATTGCGTGAAACCTCGCGCGATGCGCTCGATGCTGACTGCTGCAGCTGACCGACTTACGTCATCGTGCTACTGACACCTTATTTATCGTTATGAATGTGTCACTCATAACACATTAATATATCATATGGCAGATCATCTAACCTAGAAACATCTGGCAAAAAAGCATTGCTTTGCCAGAAAAAAATTTGAATTTTAAACGTTTATATATGTATTTTTACGAGTATTTTATTTTGGGGAGCGTCCCGTTTGCCCACGTCAATATTGGCCACGGTCCCGATTGACCACGTCAATATTGACCACGTCAATATTGGCCACATTATTATTGACCACGATCCCGATTGACCACGGGGTGGATTGGCCACGTCAATATTGGCCACGCGTGATATTGCCCACGTTAATAATGGCTACGTCAATATTGGCCACGCGTCATTATTGCCCACGTCATTATTGCCCACGCGTCATTATTGCCCACGTCATTATTGCCCACGCGTCATTATTGGCCACGCGTCATTATTGGCCACGCGTCATTATTGGCCACGCGTCATTATTGGCCACGTTAATATTGGCCACGCGTGATATTGCTCACGTCAATATTGGCCACGCGTGGCCAATAATGACGTGGCCAAACGGATGCCACTCTTATTTTGCGTGGAAAGCCGCAAACCCATGTGGTGCCGAGAATGCTTCGCGCTCGCGCGCGCGCACACACACACACATACACACACACACACACACAATTTTCGAAAAGTGACCGTCAGATATGATTTAATTTCTTCAGAAGTCTGGGGCAATGTTGAGTTTAAAATAAAAAATAACAACTATCTTTATTACCAAACCATGTTCAAACCATGCCCTGGATCGGTGCCCGACGCTAAAATTAAAAAAAAGGGAAATATTGAAACTCGAAGGAATTAGACTCATCGCCGGAAACTATAAAATTCATTATTCAATTGTGACGATTGTCACTAAGTCCCGGAGCCGATCATCCGCCCCACTACACGGGACTCGACGCCCCTCCCGAAAGTCTAGTATCCCCGTCGGGAATCGATCCCACCACGCTGCTGGGAGCGCGTGGGGATCGCCCCGACGGGTATAAAAACCGAGCTCGATCGGGATCGAGCACCATTCCTCGTCGACAGGGCTGGTCATCAGACCGCTCTGCCGCCTGGCGCACGCCGGCTTTCGACTTCCTGGTTCCCGCCGACGGAGCAGGTCATCAGACCGTTCCGCCGCCTGGCGCACGCCGGCTTTCGGCCTCCTAGTTCTCGCCGACGAGGCCGGTCACTAGACCGTCTCGCCGTCTGGAGCACGCCGCACAGTGATGCCAAACGCCTAAATTCTTGGACATGGTTTGAAAAATCTCAAAGACTCGACTGATGCGCATACAATTTGGTACATAAAGGTTTTCGGGGTTGCTAATTTTGAATTTGGTATCAAAATTAAAAAAACAAAATGGCGGATTGAATATAGCGAACAAAAATTCAAAAAGTACATGAATATTGACTTCTATTTGTAAGTTTTTTAAGTAATATTTTAATCAGTCTTATGGAAAATAGTATAATAATTCTAGGCACATATTCTCTAAATTTCCTAGAGTGAAACATTACTCTAAAAGAGTAAAAATTGGACATATCTAAGTTTGAGTGATTTGTCACTCTAATTAGAGTTCGAATGACAAAATATGACGAGATATGTTCGAATGACAAAATATTTGATTTAAAAAAGTACAAGAAGGCTTTTATAAGATTATATTTATTTTTTTACCAAAATATAAAAAAATTTAATTTTTAAATTTGATTTTAAAAAAACGCTAAATGATGCTAAAAAAGAGACAAAGTGGAAATTAAAGTACTCATCCTAAAGAACAAAATTTTACTTGAAACAACTGCAGCCGAGTGCAACTTTTAAAAAATTGACATTATGTAAATTAATATAAATTAAGATATATGTCTACTTTGGGGGTCCGTGCACTTTAACACGTAACATTATAGAGGGAAAATAGAGGGGCAACCCGGCAAGTCTGGCAGCTTTAGTTGTGACAAACATTACAATCTCACTCGCAAATCAAACTTGTCGAGGCGGACTCGCGAGCCAAACTCGTACATGAATAGAGCACTTATAAAAGTGAATTTTTTTAAAAGTTGCACTTGGCTGCAGTTGTTTCAAGTGAAATTTCATTCTTTAAGATGAGTACTTTAATTTCCACTTTGTCTCTTCTTTAGCATCATTTAGCGTTTTTTTTAAATCAAATTTAAAAATTAAATTTTGTTATATTTTGGTAAAAAAATAAATATAATCTTATAAAAGCCTTCTTGTATTTTTTTAAATCAAATATTTTGTCATTCGAACATATCTCGTCATATTTTGTCATTCGAACTCTAATTAGAGTGACAAATCACTCAAACTTAGTATGTCCAATTTTTACTTTTTTAGAGTAATGTTTCACTCTAGGAAATTTTGAGAATATGTGCCTAGAATTATTATACTATTTTCCATGAGACTGATTAAAATATTACTAAAAAAACTTACAAATAGAAGTCAATATTCATGTACTTTTTGAATTTTTGTCCGCTATATTCAATCCGCCATTTTGTTTTTTTTAATTTTGATACCAAATTCAAAATTAGCAACCCCGAAAACCTTTATGTACCAAATTGTATGCGTATCAGTCGAGTCTTTGAGATTTTTTAAACCATGTCGAAAAATTTAGGCGTTTGGCATCACTGTGCGCCGGCCTTCGGCTTCCTTGACTCCGCCGACGGAGCAGGTCATCAGACCGTTCCGCCGCCTGGCGCACGCCGGCTTTCGGCTACCTGAAATCCGCAAACCCCGCGACCGCGATCGCGTACTACGGTGCTGCGCATAAGCTCCCGTCCGGATACCGTTAAACTAGCCTGTATATATATTGTTACGTGCGCTGCCCGGTATACTCTGCGATCGAGAGTCAGCTGTCGGATCGGGAATATCGATCGGCGGCGGCGGTCAGCTGTCAAAAGCCGGGGCAACGGGGATAAACAAGGAATAAAACAGTCTGAGAGCGACCTCGAACTTGTACAGACGCTTTGTGATAATTGCAATAAAGCTGTTCGATTCTTTTAGTTAAAAGAGTGTGTGTCTTATTCCTTTTCCGCGAGCGCGCGCGTTACAATATATTGTAAATATCTCTCCGTAGGTTAAAGTATGCATCGAGCATAAGATTACCCGTAGGCTAAGTATGTACATAGAATAAGCTTTATAATAAAGGACTGTTAATTTGATATCGGTATACGCAAGTTGATTTTCCCCCTTCTCCCGAATCCTGGCATCCGGCGAGCCTGTCCGAGGCGATCGGGAAAGGTGAACCGTTACACAATACACAAACGCGGTCCGCGCTCAAATAACGACTAAAAATACGACTCTTTACAAACAGTTTACAAAAAGAACATAATCCCTTTTTTTTCCCTTCTTTCTGTCCGTCCTTTTAGATAAAAAAACCGAAAATTTAAACTCTCTTTTTTGTACTAAAAAACCAGAGTAATTCGGGCGGAGACGAGAAGATGATGTGCCAATAGTAGGTCGTCTAAACGAAATAACTTCCAATAGACAAGCCTAGAATTTGTTAACGCTGGATGAAACTACCAATCCAAAAACAAAAAGCACATCCGTTCACCCACATCCGTCTTCCATCTCAAGGAAACACTGTATAAAACTGCGACCCACAAAGTACAAGAAGCTTTTTTTTTTCTATTTTGTACCGAGAGACAAAACCGGTCCGCGTAACTCCGCATCTTGCCGAGTCGAAGTTTTCGATATTTGTAACAGTGCACAGTTGAGATTTAATCGAGTTTAGTGAACTCAAGTGAGTAAACTTCAACCCACTCAACTTTGCACCGGCTTCGAGCCTGGCGACTAGATCTCCATTCACATCAACTCTGAGTCTGATGACCCGAACGTCATCAACATCGACTCCGAATTTTTCTGAGACTCCGAACTTACAAAACTCCCACCAACTCAACAAGTAGTAAGTCTAAATCACTCAACTTCTTATTTTCGGGTTGGCTTTCTCAAAAATACAACTAGAATAAAAAATTTAATTTGCAATGGAAAATCAATTTTTCCACAAACATAATCGCTGGAACAGAGAGGGTGCCGTTAGCGCACGGTGCGATAGCGCACAGCCCGATAGCGCACATCCCAATAGCGCGATTGAGCCCCATGCGTACAGATCAAAATGGACACAACAGGCTGAATAAAATGGACACAGTAACAAACGAACACAGTGTCAATCAGACAAATAAATTCGTGCAAAATTTTCAATGAAATTTATAGGCATGTAGTGTTCACTAAATGTAGTCGAATGTAAACAGGGGGGAGGAGGGAGTGGGTGGACCTCGTTACGCGTAAAAAGTCGTAAATTCATGTGGTACATTACAAAGTGTGGACACACACAAGTAGTTGATACTAGAAGCGTTTTAACTCAGGTGCTCCGAGGGGGGAGCGGGTGTGCGGGGAAACTCGTAGGCGCGCGGGGACATGACGTCACGCGGATTGGGGGGTCTTGCGGCGCTGGAATTGCTGACGCGGGATTTTCGGGTCCGTGACCGGTAGAGGGGAAATCGGGGTCCGCGGCCGCCGCCACTGCAGCCATCGCCGCGGTGCTCGCACTTTCCCTCTATTGCGATTTTCTCTTTTGTCCGTACGCAATCTCTTTCAGCAGAGTGGCACCCGTTTGGCCACGTCAATATTGGCCACGGTTCCGATTGCCCACGTCAATATTGGCCACGCGTCAATATTGACCACGTCATTATTGCCCACGCGTCATTATTGCCCACGCGTCATTATTGCCCACGTCAATATTAATCAATTTCTTTGCTTAGCGTGGAAAATTGCAAACCCATGTGGTGCAGAAAAATGCTTTGCACACACACATGGGGGGAGTGCAAGGGGGGCCTTCGGCCCCCCTCCCGCACCCACCCCGTCCAAGTCGCAAACCCATATACAATAATAACGTGGGCAATAGTGACGCGTGGGCAATAGTGACGTGGGCAATAATGACGCGTGGGCAATAATGACGTGGTCAATATTGACGCGTGGCCAATATTGACATGGGTAATATCACGCGTGGCCAATATTAACGTGGCCAATAATGACGCGTGGAAAATAATGACATGGGCAATAATGACGCGTGGCCAATATTGACGTGGGCAATAACACGCGTGGCCAATATTGATGTGGCCAATATTGACGTGGTCAATAATGACGCGTGGCCAATAATGACGTGGCCAATCCACCCCGTGGTCAATCGGGATCGTGGTCAATAATGACGTGGCCAATATTGACGTGGTCAATATTGACGTGGTCAATATTGACGTGGCCAATATTGACGTGGGCAAGCGGGACGCTCCCTCTCCAGTCTCGGGGCCAGCGACCGAAAGTGCTCGCCGAAGCTCCAAGTTCCGTCCAGGACGAGGCCCAGATACCTGATGCTGGTGCCCGTACGGGGGTGTTCCTCACGAGGACACGGGCTGCGGGCAGGGGTCTCATCCCCCGGCCGGCCCTGTAGAGATACAGGGCCTCCGTCTTTTTGAGGACCACCCTCAGGCCCATGCCCTCGATCGTACGCATGACCCGTTCCGTGGCCTGCTCGGCCACTCCTCTCGCTTCCCCCCAGTCTGCACTCCTTGACAGCACCAGCGTGTCGTCCGCGTAGCAGACGACGTGGCTGCCGGGGGAAGGGCAGTCCGGAGGACGGCGTCGTACGCGAGGTTCCACAGTAGGGGCCCAAGACTGACCCCTGCGGAACTCCGCAATACACCTCCCTCCGCACCGAGACCCCATCACGGTCTCGGTAGGCCAGCGTCTTATCCCGGAGATAGTCCACCACGACACGGCGCAGATACGCGGGCCCCGCATATCCGCGCGTAGGGCAGGGTGTTGAATGCGTTGCTTATATCCAAAGCAACCGCCATTCTCATCCCGCCCCGCTTCACGATTCGGTCCGAGAGGGCCTTGACGCGCTTGATCGCGTCCATCGTCGATCGGCCCCACCGGAATTTGTATTGCTCCTCGTAGAGCTGTGGACCATCCCCGGCCAGGTGCCGGACGAGGCGCTGGGCGATGATTCGCTCCATGAGCTTGCCCACCTCGTCCAGCAGGCATATCGGCCTATAGGCGGAGGGAGTTCCGCCGTCCTTGCCCTCTTTAGGAAGGAGGACCAATTTGGCTTTCTTCCAGATCGGGGGTGAAGTGGCCGGCGCGGAGACAGTCGCTGAACAGCCGCCTCACGCGCACGGCCCAACCCCCTTCTATGGCCAAAGCCAGGACACTTCCCGAGACCCCGTCGGAGCCGGGGGCTTTGCGCCCGGCTCCCATCCTCTTGACCGCCCGAGTCAGCTCTTCCCCACCGACTCTTAGCTCCTCCCCCCCACTCCACCTCGTCCTCCGCAGGTTGCGGAGGGACAGGGGGGAGGGTGGGCGGTCCTCTCCCGTCGGGAAGAGGGTCCGGACCACGTGCCCCACAAATTGCGGGTCGAGTGACTCGGCGATCGGGGGCGCCCTGGGCCGCAGTTTTCTCATTGCCGCCCTGTACGGACGCCCCCAGGGGTCCTCGTCGAGAGAGTAAAGCATCTCCTTCCAGGCCCTGGTTTTGGCCTCTCTGATTGCGGCGCCTAACGCCGCCTGCACTCGCCTATACGCGGCGAGGGCCGCCAGCTCCTCCTGCACGGAGTCCGGCCCCCACCGCCCGCGGGCCCTTTATACGACCCGCCGAGCCGCCATCGCCTCCGTCCTGAGGCCGGCGATTTCCCGGTTCCACCAATAGGCGGCGACGCGCCGCCGTTGGGGGAGACCGCGGACGCGGGGAATGGCGCGGTCGCAGACCTCCCACAGGTCTAGCCTGAGCCTGAGCACAGGGGGCTTTGCGCCCGCTCCGCCACCTCCTCTCTGCTGGGGGTAGGTGCGTGGTCCTCGTTGTTGTCTCACCCCTCCGCTCAGTCCGCCAATAGTATGGCGGTGCGGAGCGCGTCTACGTCCATCCGGGAGAACGCCCACCTCGGCGGTGCGGGCACCGTCGCGCCCCCCCCTCTGGTGGGGGGGACAGGGCGACGTCCGAGCCGGTTCTTTTCTTCTTTTTTTTGTCTACTATTTTTTAATTATTCTGTACATCTTTTATTCGTATTTATTCTCTAACCTGTTTCGCCAATTTCTATCTTTGTTTTATTTTTTTTCTATTATTTTTTGTTTTTACTGTACTATTTCCTTTTTATTTAATATGGAAACACGTGATGACATGAAAAAAGAAGTCAAGCGAAAATTTTGTAAAGCTTGGCTTGATGATAATCGTTTCAAAGATTGGATACGAGAAGTATCACATGATAGCACGTTATTTTATTGTAACGTATGTCATAAAAACTTTTCTTGTTCATCACGTGTTTCCAGACATGGATTCTGCGTGTCACAGAAATAATAATAAAGAAAACAGAATTATTACTCCGTGCATTAGTAATGTAACAAATTGTAATAAAACTCAATTTCACAAACAATTTAGGCCACAATGGCTGGAAATAAAAGAGTTCAAATTTTGGTTACGTGAAGTAGCAAACGATAAACTTACATTTTACTGCTCCGTCTGTGATAGAAAAATGATTGGCGGTTTAATCGAAATACAGCGACACGCAGAATCCAATATACACAAGAATAAATACCGAGAAAGCGATATAAAAGCGAACAAATCGGATGATAATTTGAACGCAAACTGATGAATCTCTTTTGACATTTGATGAGTAAAAAAAAAATCACCAAAATAAGGTACACAGCATTAACAACTGAAAAGAATATTTCTCATCAAACTGCAAAAGAGATTCTCAGTCTTTTTCAAGATGTTGGGCAAGATCCTAATGTCTTGAAAAACATGATATGCGTCGAATGAAATGTACACAAATTGTTTCGAATGTTTTGGGTCTTGTAGAGACGGAACGTGCAGTTAGCGACATAAAAAAAAATAAATTTTGTTTTTATTGATGAAACTTCTGACATTACAAATACTAAATGGATGACGCTTTTTGCTAGATATGTAGATTCCGAAATTCAGATCTTTGTTTACAATTAATAAAATTAATTAACATTGATGCAAGATATTGTAGTGCAGATAAGTTATTTAATGCTTTTTAATTTGTAATGTATACTCTTGAAATTCCCTTTGCAAATACTCTCGCTCTGTCATGCGATAACGCGTCTGTCATAACGGGAAAATATTCATCTTTTAAAACAAAATTAGAAAAAAACTGCAAAAATTTATTAACACTTTTATGTCCTTGCCATTCCGTTGCATTGGTTGCACGCGCTGCATGTACACAAATACCTGATTTTTGTGATGAATTCTTGAGAAAAATTGCAAATTTTATTAACAGTAGTCCAAAGCGTACAGCCATTTTTAATAAATTTTGCGAGTGTTTCCAAAAAACAAATCGTAAAATTTTTAAAATGTGTGAGACTCGATGACTTTCACATCATTCATACGTAGAAAGAGTTCTTGAATCTTAGGATACAATAAAACATTTTCTTAATAAAATAGTTGTGAGTGGAAAAATGTATTTCTCGGAATATATATTGTCATTGATGCAAAATGTAGACGTAAAAGCATATTTTTTATTTTTTAAATATGTTTTAAATTTATTTAATTTTTTCAATGCTTTTTCCAAGCGATTGAAACAAGAATTCATTTATTACATTCTAAATCTGTCACATTACTTGAACAAATTTGTCAAAAATTTATTAAATCAGAATTATTGGAACATATACTCACAAATATTTCATTTCATAAAAAGGATATTCATAAATCTCTTTGCGACATTACGTTAGGATTAGAATACGAAAAATATCTGGATAAATTAATAAAAGAAGGACATGAAAATGTTATAATAATTATAAGACAAAATTGTTTAAAATTTTATGTAACTGCTGTTGAGGAAATTAGACGGAGATTACCCGTTAATAACATATTTTTAAACAAATTGCAAGTTTTCCAACCAAAAGTTGCTCTTTTTGATAACAATAGAGAAATATCACTTAATGATGTTTTATTTGTCGCGAAAACTTTAACAATAAGTAATTTCGATGAAACCGGTTTAAAGGAAGAATGGTTCGCTTTGCATACCGATTACACGATTGAACAAACGCAAGCTCTTGCATCGGGAGCGGTGCACTTGCACACGGTTCAAATGGACACGGTGCTTTTGGACACGATATCTTGCGCACGGTTCAAATGGCCACGGTGCATTTGCACACGGTGCATTTGCACACTGTGCATTTGGACACAAAAGAAATTTTATTAAAAATGTACACCAGTTATATGCATACACAAAATTTGACCACTGGATATTTGCACACGAAAAAATGTTCACCGTTCACTTGGACACGTAAAAGTTGCACATCATTTATTTGCACACCGCTCACTTATACACCTTTCACTTGCCCACTATTCATTTGCACACCAAGAAATGCGCACCGATCATTTGCACACAGAAAGATGCACACCGATTATTTACACACGGAAACATGCGCACCAATTATTTGCATACGGAAAGATGCGCACTGATTATTTGCACACGGAAAGATGCGCACTGATCATTTGCACACCAAAAGATGCACATCGATCATTTGCACACCGTTCATTTAAACACGGTGCTTTTGGACACCGTTTATTTGCACACCGCTCAGTTGCACACCGTTCAATTGCACAACGTTCAATCAAACGCAGATTAAATATTCATACATTATGGCTGCGTTGTAATGTGTACATGGGTTAGCGACTTGGCCGGGGTAGGTGCGGGAGAAGGGCCTAAGGCCTCCCTTGCACCCCCCCGTGCGTGCGTGCGTGCGTGCGTGCGTGCGTGCGTGCGTGCGTGCGTGCGTGCGTGCGTGCGTGCGTGCGTGCGTGGGTGCGTGCGTGCGTGCGTGCGTGTAAAGCATTCACTGCACCATATGGGTTTGCGATTTAAATGGTGTGCAATTGAACGATGTGCAACTGAGCGGTGTGCAAATAAACGGTGTCCAAATCACCGTGTCCAAATGAACGGTGTGCATATGATCGGTGTGCATCTTTGCATGTGTAAATGATCAGTGTGCATCTTTCCGTGTGCAAATTATCAGTGCGCATCTTTCCTTGTGCAAATGATCAGTACTCATCTTTCCGTGTGCAAATGATTGGTGTGCATCTTTCCGTGTGCAAATGATCGGTGCGAATTTCTTGGTGGGCCAATGAGTGGTGGGCAAGTGAACGGTATGCAAGTGAATGATGTGCAAGTAAGCGGTGTGCAAATGAATGGTGTGCAACTTTTATTTGTCCAAGTGAACGGTGGTTATTTTTTCGTGTGCAAATATCCGGTGGTCAAATTTTACGTGTGCATATAACTGGTGTACATTTTTAATAAAATTTCTTTTGTGTCCAAATGCACCGTGTGCAAATGCACCGTGGTCATTTTAACCGTGCGCAAAATATCGTTTCCAAAAGCACCGTGTCCAAATGCACTATGTCCACTTGAACCGTGTCCAAGTGAGTGCCACTTCTTGCATCAATGAATTTCGATAATATGTGGAAAGAAATTTTAACGCGTAAATACAGTATCCTTAAATATTTAAATTTAAAATTATTGATAAATGCAATTAGATCACTTCCCCATTCTAATGCGGATTCTGAGAAAATCTTTTCCATTTTATCTGATATAAAAAATAAAAAAGAAAGTCTTTCGTCGACCTGTATAAATGCCATGTGCGTTTTCAAATCAACGTTGAAGAAGAAGAGGGAAACAGCATTAAATATGACTATAACACAAAAACATTTGGCACTTATGCAGCAAGCACACTATATGCTGTATCATCTAAAAGGTAAAAAAACAGTCTAACACTATATCCAGCCGAATTAGATATTGTTCCCTTTTTGTCTAATAATACGCAATAATAATGTTCAAAAAATAACACGTGTTTAAAAAATAATGTGTTATTTTTTTAATGTTATTATTTTTATTATATGTATACATAAATAATAATGTTTAAAAAATACCCCTTCCTCTCTCTTTCTCTCTCTCTCCCTCTCTTCTTTTCTTTCATCTCTCTTTTTTTTCCGTTGTTTAAACATTATTTGTTAATGTAAATATTTCAGATTTTCTGCACGCACATACACCCCTCCTACACACACACACGCACGCACGCATGCATGCGCGCGCGCACACACACGCGCGCACACACACACACACACACAGACAGACAGAGAAGGTTTAAAGTCGTTAAATACTGTGGAAGTGACGAATTACAGGGTCCTGATCTGTGCTGTGACACACACAAACACATAAACATACAGATATACAGATACAGATAAGGTTTGTAAAATTTTTTAAGTAGAAAAGAAACAAATATAAAAAATACAGGTCAACGAAAAATAGTTTTTTATTTTTTATGTCAGATAAATTGAAAATATTATCTCAGAATCCGCATTAGAATGGGGAAGTGATTTAATTGCATTTACCAATAATTTTAAATTCGGATATTTAAGGATATTATTATATTTACGCGTTAAAATTTTTTTTCACATATTATCAAAATTCATTGATGCAAGAGCTTACGTTTGTTCAATCGTGTAATCGGTATGCAATGCAAACCATTCTTCTTTTAAACCGGTTTCATCAAAGTCACTTATTGTTAGAGTTTCCGCGAAAAATAAAACATCATTAAATGATATTTCTCCATTATTATCAAAAAGAGCAACTTTTAGTTGGAAAACTTGCACTTTGTTTAGAAATATGTTATTAATCTTTGTCTAATTTCCTCGGCAGCAGTTACATAAAATTTTAAACAATTTTGTCTTATAATTGTTATAACATTTTCATGCCCTTGTTTCAATTTATCCAGATATTCTTCGCATTCTAATTCTAACGTAATGTCGTGAAGAGATTTATGATTATCCTTTTCATGAAATGAAATATTTGTGAGTATATGTTCCAATAATTCTGATTTTAAAAAATTTTGACAAATTTGTTTAAAAAATCTGACAGATTTAGAATGTAATAAATGAATTCTTGTTTCAGTCGCTTGGAAAAAAGCATTGAAAGAATTAAATAAATTTAAAACGTATTAAAAAAATAAAAAGTATGCTTTTATGCCAACATTTTACATCAATGGCAATATATATTCCGCAAACTGCGTTTTTTCACTTACAACTGTTTCATTAAGGAAATGTTTTATTGTATCCCAAAATTCAGAACTCTTTCTACGCATGAATAATGTGAAAGCCATCAAGTTTCACACATTTTTCAAATTTTACGATTTGTTTCTTGGAAACACTTGCAAAATTCATTAAAAATGGCTGTACGTTTTGGACTACTGTTAATAAAATTTGCAATTTTTCTTTAAAATTCATCAACAAAATCAGGTATTTGCGTACATGCAGCGCGTGCAACCAATGCAACGGAATGGCAAGGACACGAAAGTGTTAATAAATTTTTACATTTTTTTTTTAATTTTGTTTTAAAAGATGAATATTTTCATGACAAACGCGTTATCGCATGACAGGGCAAGAATATTTACAAAAGAAATTTCAAGATTACACATTACATATTGAAATGCATTAAATAACTTATCTGCACTACAATCTCTTGCATCAATGTTAATTAATTTTACTAATTGTAAACAGAGATCTAAAGTTTCGGAATCTACATATCTAGCAAAAAAGGTCATCCATTTAGTATTTGTGATGTCAGAAGTTTTATTAATAAAAACAGAAAATTTAGTTTGTTTATATTATTAACTGCACAATCCGTTTTAAAAAATATATGCTGATTTTATATTATGTATGACACACACACACATACACACACACACACACAGACAGAGAAGGTTTGGAGTCTATAAATACTATGGAAGTGACGAATCACAGGGTCCTGATCTCTGCTGTGACATTCCGAATGCCTATATTATTATATTTACATATTCTATTTGTTCGCTCTTTCTCTTTAAATTTCTTGGATTACAATTTCATTTAAAAAATAAAGAAGTGGAATTTAAAAAATAGAAAATAATTTAATTCTTACATCTGTAGATTAAAATAATAGTGAATTAATTCTTCGACCAATAAATGTTTTAAACATCAATAATGTTGAGTTGCCTATACTGTCTGCGACAAATGGTTCTGAATATAATTTTTATATTAATTTAATATTCTTAGTTCACATAAACTACGCGTCGATAATTTTGTCGTATTGAAGTATTTTTAAGCAGATATATTTATAATAATTTTTTTGCATATTATATTTTATATTTACGTGTATGCATTGTATACATATAATAGTATTATACATAATAGTACTGTTATTGCTGTTGTTTTAAGTGCAACTTAAATAATTGTGAGTGAAATTGTATTCCAAGAACTTTAGAGAGTCCATGTTTTACTTAATGTAATAATAAAAAATGAGACTAATGAAATAATAAAAGTAATGGTTAATATACTAAAATAAAATAAGATGTTTTTAATTTTGCTAAAATAAATATTGTATTACAAATTGTAATTTTCTGAACAAAATAATGTAAAACAATTGTTTAAGAACATTTTAAAGGCAATTCGTTTTGAAATACTTTTCAATATTTCAAAAATAGATTTTGCACATTAAATTGTTATTACTTATAAATATTTTTTTAAACAATGAATTATTTTGTTTTTTGTTAAATTATTTTTCTTGAATAAAAATGTAACATAAAATAATTTGTTATGTAAGCTAACAAATATTTTTTAAGTTAGATTAAAATTTTTTGCAAATTACATTGTAATTATAAACAAGTTAAATAGTTTATAAAAAAACTTATAATACATTTTTAAATAATAATACTAATAATTTTGCAAATACAATTTTAAATAATTAATTCTACATTTTAATCAGTATGTACAAGTAATACATTACAAGCATAAACATTATGTAATGTATATTTAAAAAAAAATTGGTTGATCGGATTTTACACTTTGCTTATATATGTATGTTTGTATACATATATGTATGTACATATACAATATATTTGAATTGCCATATAAGTGCATTATATATCCTGCATTGTAAAAATAATTCTCCAACCAGTCAACTTGGCACTTAACCATAATAGATAATATAAACATATTCAGCTGATGAATCATCTGTCTGCTTAAAAAATATATGATTACTGCAACTTACAAATTATGGAAGCCGTATGTTGTGCAGAAGTAAAAAATGCTTCTTATCCACTAAAAAAAGTGGTTTCTACTAAAAGCAACTTACTCTTTATCGGCAGAGTTCAAGCTTTCGACGCAAATATGTGGATATGCTAAGAATAATTTACACTAAAAGTAGCATGACCTCCAAGTTTGGACATTTTTGCGGTATTAATAAATAATTTGTCTACTTAACAAATGTACGATTACGGCAACCTCTACAAATTATAAAAACCGTATATTGTGCAGAAATAAAAAAACTTTGAATATTTCAAAAATGGATTAATTGTAAAAGCAGATAAAACAAAATAAGGAAATTAACATTCACATCGTGCTGTGAACACGAAGAACAAAAAGAACACAGCGTGACTGATCTTAAAAATTGCAAGTCTTCACCTGTATTCTTCTGGTTATGGCTTTGGACATAGCTATTAACCAAGTTTGCGATGGCAACAATCATCGTCTATGACTAATGATGTACCCAATAATTCTTAATGGACACGTTCACGTATAATATGGAAAAAATGTGTTCCTGAATTATGTTCTAGACTACAGCGCCAGAATTGAAATAGAAAAAAAGAAGAAGAAAAAAGAAAAAAGAAACAAAAGAGAAGAAAAAGAAGAAACGAAAAGAAAAGAAGAATAAGAAAAATTTAAATATAAGAATATAAAGAAGAAAATTATAAGAAGAACAGTATATACCAAGTACACTCCTCAATCGCACTTAGTAGAGAATTCACCTCCTCTATCGTTTTCAAGAAAAAACATCATTAATCAAATATGGAAACTAGAATTTACAATAAAATATTTAATTTATTCAAGTGGACCGAATAACAATGCAATCAAAATATATGTGCAATGTAGACTTATATTGTATATATACTTATATATACACAATACTTAAGTACACAATATGTAAAATCCGATTGAGTAATTCTTTGTTCAGCGATTATTAAATGGAATTTAATTGAATATTTTTCTAAAAAGATAAACAAATGAGTAAATAAATAAAATATAGAGTTAACTTTAAAATTGTTTAATTACATGACAAAAAAATAAAAAGATATAAATGTATTTATAAATATATATTTCCAGGAAGAAATACTGTCATAGATAGATAGATAGATAGATAGACTTTATTGTGTCCCAATATGGGGTTACAAGGCGCTTTTTCCACGGAGCGTTCCCGAACCGTTCACAGTTGTATCCTCTCTACTCCCAAACCGACCTGGCCATTTGCGACCCTTACATTCTAACACCCCCACTCCCCTCGCACGCCCTTATCCCCTTTTCCCCACCCCCTAATCCCACTCTCTCCTCTCTTTTGCCCCTTCTTCATTGTCCTTCTTCCATTCCTCTCTCTTCATCTCTGCTCTCCTCCTTCCACTCTCCTCCTTGATTTCCTCTTTCCGTTTTTCATCAAGGGGCCTCTCCTCCTCTCCTCTTTCTCCTGTCTTCCTCTGCTCTCTCCGCCTCTTCGTCTCTTTCCCCTCATGCTTTTTCGCCGTCTCTCCTTCTTTCCTGCTTCTCCTCCTAAGACAATCAATTAAATTATTATTCTCCTTCCACCTCTTATTCTTCCCAACTTGCCGTCTTTCCGTCATCTCTCCACTTTCCGTGCTGTTGAGCCCCCCCGACTCTTTACGCTCTTCTCTGCTCTTTTCACTCTCCTGCTCTTCTTAAACTCCTCTTCTTGTCTCTCTTTCTCCTTCTCTGATCTCCTCGGCTCCTCTCTCTTCCATCTGCTTGACCGTTCTTCTCTTTCACTAGCAAGCCGTTTATCTGTACATTCATACTCCTCTACATATCAGCCATACATATAAAGATATAACATATATAAAATATATAATACAAAACAGGAACGAAATATACAATAACAAGACAATCACAATTGTAAACGAAGCGGAAGTCCACCTGCCCCATAACTTCTTCTACCTCTTCTACCCTCTCCGCTCTCTCTTCCATCCTTTTCTTCTCCTCCTTGTCTCTGCTTCCTCCCCCCCACCAGTCTCCATCGTCCCTCCACTCCGCTCCCTCTCTACCCCGACTTTTTTGCTCCTTGTTCCCTTTCAGCCTCTTCTCCGCTTGTCTCCATCCGACCGTCTTTTTCTTTCCTTCTGCTTCCTCTTCTTTCTCCCTGGCCGCTTCTCCATACCTTTCTTCCTCGTCTGGATCCAAGTCCTCTTCTCCCGTCTGCCACCTCTCCAGTCTCGCCTCCAGACTTCTAAATCTTTTCCTAACCTCTTTCAGCCCTTTTGGCATTTTCACTCTGTTTTCTTAATTCTCTTCCAGTCTCTTCTATTCTCCTCTCGACCGCACTTTCTTCCCTCACTCTGTCCTTTTCCGTCTCCTTCATTATCCCATTCTCTTCTCCTCATTATTAAATTTCATCTCTGTCTCTATTTTCACCTCATCTGCTTTCTCTCACTCTGCTATTACTGTTTCTGCGTCGGCTATCTTCTCCTTTCGACGGACCACGTGCTGTGAGAATCTGCGTTCCCAAAGCTCGCTACCGTCTGCCGCCTCACTTCTGCCAACCCGTTTTCCACCATCCTCTCCATCCGCGCCATCTCTCCTCTCCTCGTCATCTTCCTCGTTCCCGTCTTCATCTCCTGCCAACCGACTTTTCCTTTCTTCTCAGCGCCCTCTCACTGTCCTCTTCTTCTCCACGGCTACTTCACTCCACATTCGTTCTTCTCATCTCCAAAACTCCATCACGATATCTTTTCATATCTTTCCTTTTCCGTCGTCCTCCGGCTTCCCTCCAATCACCCGACCACCACTCGTCCTCTTCTACCCGAATTTTCACTTTCCTACTCTCCCTCTCACCTCCATTATCACTTCACTACTCCTTACTTCGGAGCTTCCAAATTCACACCCGTTCTCACCGACGCCATTATTCCTCCTCAAGAAATACTGTCATATAATTACAATATATTTTTGCCAAAAATTTTATTTTGTTAAGATGTGAATAATTATTAGAACTTATTAAATAATGTTGAAAAATTTAATAAATTGTTGGGAATAATTTTGGATAATGAGCAAAATAATTCTCTTTTTACTTGGTACTCAAAATAACGTTTAAAAGTAGTGAACAAAATTAATTAAAAATATTAGTTTACAATATTAAATAGCGTTTTTAAACCAAAACTTACGTGTAAAATACTTCTCAAAAAATTGTTTAACATTATTTAATTTATAATAATGTGATTTAAAATAGAAAACATCTTAGATAAAAAATTTTTTTGGACGAAATAAAAATTGATATATAATTTGTTTCAAACAATTACCATGGTAAAAATGTATGGGAAAGATTTTACATTATTCTTATTATAAGCGATAAGTGATATAAAATTAAATTTTATCCTTTTGTTTTTCCATAAAATTATTTATATTTGTGTTTTATATTTTAGTAACAAACTATAGTTGACAATTTATATATTTGTGTAAAATGTTTTACACACACACACACACACATACACACACCATTATTATTTATTATTATATTAAGTAAAATATGTGCTTTTTCGATATTTATTAATTACTTTTTCTATGCATGTTCTAGACTTTATATATTTCTGTATTTTATATCTATCCTCTCATGTCTGTCATAATTCTATCTTTGTTCTATCCTCTATTCTATTTTCTATTCTATTCTCTATTGTATTCTCTGTTCTATCCTCTGTTTTATCTACATGAATGTTCATACATTCATTCAATCATTCATTCATTCATTCATTCATCATTCATTCATTCATTCGCTCATTCATTTATTTATACATTCTCTGGAAATGTAAAAAATTGTTCTTTATACTATATTATATAATATTTTTATAAAACATAATATATAAGAAAATAATTTTTTATATTTCCGCCTGGCGGAAGAGACCACCACTTTCTCGCGGTTTCCGTTGAGCAACGATGTGTACATATATTGTTAATTAACGAAAAAGTACACATCGTGCAAATATTTATTATTGCCCGATATTTTTTCTCATTTTTTATTAGAAATCGAATTTCTCGATTCTTAATCATTATTTGTTATAAAAGCCCAATCAGCAAAACAATATTTAAAAAATGTTTTTAATAATATTTAAAAAACATTTCTAAAAACGTTAAAAATAATGAGATAAGTTCCTTTTTTTAATTAAAAAAACGTTTTTTTAAATGTTTGGTCAAATATTTTTTTAACATTTAATAAATACTTGTTTTAAAATTTAAGAAAATGTTTTTTTGACATTGGTAAATGATTTTTTTAATATTTACTAAACATATTTATAACAAAAGCAAAAAATTGATTGCATTATTATATAATTTTGATAAATTCAACGTAACCTCACCAATCTAATAAATTTCTACGATAATTTTGTAAAGGAAAGAAGACTATACATGTTTCAGTACCTGTTAGAACATGTTTAATTTCTGCGCCTGAAAAAACAGTCATCCATCCAAGTGTCAACCACTCCCGACGTTGCTTGACTTTGAAGATCGTACGCATCCTAATGCTTCGTGATGATCCATGAATACTTTATGTTAATGCATCCATATTTGTTATAGATTATTTCAATAGATGTTGTCAGAAGGATGAAACAAATAGTTAACTTATATTTTTATAAATAAATATAAATTATTATAATTTTTTACTAATTTTTACATATTCGAAATAGTATGAAAAAATCTATTTTTGCTCTGTTCTTAAAAAAATAAAAAATAGATGTTATTTCTTATAATTTTTGAGTATTGTTAATACGCCAAATTGTTTCAATAAGTGCAATGTTGTCTTAATCTCCACTTTCTTTGTTTCTTCGGATGTTTCAATCTATGCCTCAGAGGTTTTATTTATACGCTTTTGTGACTCTTTTATTACATAGTTTTACTTCCTCTTTACACTTGATTTACGCTAATAATTAGTGAAGCTTCCCAATCATAATTTAAATATTTTAAACAACTTTTTAAAAGTGAAGTAATTATTACAGAAACATAAAATAAGTGTTACGTAAATATTATTTTAAACAATTTATTAAAATCTTAAATTAATATTAAAAATTATTAATTAAATATTATATAAATATATGTCCTATATTATTAGTTCAAATAATTAATTATCTATATAAATAAAAATGTAAATGTATGTTAGTTGGCTAAGATCCCCGAAAGTTATTTACCGATTGGGGGGAATTTTGACACAACGTTGCGTTCGACTTCTGTTGTGTTCTTATGGTCTGATTTTAGATATACTGGTTGTTTCAAAAATGCGGGCCGTAAATTTGGTGAATCTTACGACCTTTTTTGTAAATGTCATTTGAGGGTAATTATATATATATTTTGCAGCTTTTATTTCGAATTTTAAATTTTGGAAATATGGTTGTTTCAAAAGTGATGGACGTTATGGGGAATCATATTTCCTTCTTTGGTACAGCCTGTATATAGTAATGCCGTAATAATGGCAGCTTTATTTTTTTTGGCAGCCTTTTTTTCGATTTTTAGAAAAACAGGTTGTTTCATAAGTGTAGGAAGCGATGGGTCCATGGGAGAAAACCCCCCTCCCCGAATCCCCCCGAAGAAAGAGGCCAAAGGCGCAGAAGGAAGCAACGGCGACGAAAAAAAAAGAACAAGAGGAATTAGAACAAAAAAAGGAATGATTGTATTGAAGGAAAGAAAGAAGAGGAAAAATACTGTACGAAAAAAAAAGAAAATTAAGCAATAAAAAAAAGTTATGATTAACAAAGAGTATTACAATCTAATAAGCGACCAACAAAAAAATGTACAAAATTTAAAAAAGCTACAGCAAAGCGTGGCAGGGCAAAGCTAGTTGTAATATAAATATTAAATTAATATTAAATAAATATTTAAAAAATATTTTTTAAATATTTTTTTTAAGGTTTAAATAAATATTAAATATTACATAAATATTAAATAAAGGTTATGTAAATATTATTTTAAACGTTTCATTAAAATGTTAAATTAATATTAAATAAATATTAATTAATAATAATAATAAGCTTTATTGCTTTTCCCTTGCGGGGCAGACCCCGCTTTGCTTACAGCCTTTTTCTTATAATTAACTTAACACTAAATTTCGCCGCTCACAACCACTCGCATTCAATGAGAAAGAGAGAAAGAGCATTCACACCATTCATTCACACGTGGACCTCCGCTTCCGCTCTTTATTCCATTTACTCTTTTTCCTTCACATTCATTCGTCCACATGCATTCTTCCTTCTCTTTTTCCCCGCCCCTTCCCTCTCCCTCCTCATCCCCCCTCCTATCGTCCCTAAGTCTATCCAACCTTTTTATCCACCACTCTGCCTCCCCCTTTTCTCCCAATATTTCTTCCACCATCTCTTGCCATCCTTTCTGTGTCCCCCAGTCTACGCATTCCTCCCATACATGCTCCCAAGACTCCTCCCACCCACACAGCCTACAAATCCTTCCCTCCTTCTCCCAATACCTTCCCCCTCTAATAGCTCCCCCCAATCTATACCTTGCCACCCTTTGCCATCCTTTCTCCTCCCAATTCTTTTTCAAATATTCCGGAACCCTCTCACCCTTTACTCTCCCGTACCACCTATTATATCTTGACTCTCTGATTCTTTCTCATCTCTCCCTCCTCTGTTTATCTCTTTCCCTTTTCACCAAATCTCCTCTTATCCCATCTCCCTCTCTCAGCTTCTCTACCTTTTCCACTTTCCACCCCTTTTCCTCATAAAAATTACACCTTTCCTCTTCTTACCCTGACCCTTTCTTACCCTCCTTTGCCTTCCTCTTTATTTCCTCCCAGCATCTCCTTGCTAACTCCCTTCCTCCGCCCTCCTCCAATTTCTTTTCATATCCCCAAGCTCTCATCCCCGCCCTTCCCTCTGAACTATCCCTTTGTAGCTCTTCTCTTAACATATAACCTGGAACACTCCTAACACCCATCTCAAATATCTCTTCTGTAAACTTTCTACCCCTTTTCTCTTCTTTCACCCCTATATTTCAACCTCATAGTTCACCACTGACCATACCAACCTATCAAATACCCAAAGTCTTCTTCCCCAGTCCCTTCCAAATCTCGTCTTCCCTATCCCCCATACTTGTCCTAAAATCGCGGCACTCTTTCTTACCCTTTCTTCTACGTGTCCATTTTGCCTCCCATTTGCTAACAATGTATACCCCAAATACTTAAAACTTTTTACCTCCTCTATCTTCTTCCCTTTCCATCACCAACTAACCTTCTTCTTTCTGCCCTCACCCCTTTTACATCTCATTTGGTTTTTCCTGTATTTACCTCTAACTTCTTCCTATCTAAATAGCTCTCCAATTTACCCATCATTCTTCTCATCTTCTCTTCATCTTTTGCTATTAAAACCACATCATCTGCGTACGCCAGTGAGTATATTTTCTTCTCTCCTACTTCGATCCCCCCCCCACCCTTCTTTCTCCAATTCTATGTCCAAATCCGCCAACAGCAAGGTAAACAGACACGGGCTCAACAGGCAACCCTGTCTTACCATCCTTTCCGTCCAAAACTTCTTCCCTTCCATTTTCCCTATCTTCACTTTACTTACTGTCTCCCTTAGAAAATCCCCACACTTCTTTACTAATCTCTCCCTAACCCCTCTTTCTCTTATTGCCGTTACCAAAACCTCTCTGTCTACCGAATCAAATGCTGCTTTCATATCTATAAATAAAAGTACTAATTTTCCACCCTTTTTCTCTATTTGCCTGTCTATCAAATAATTCAATACATATATATTATTAATCGTACTCCAACCCTTCCTAAATCCTGCTTGACTCTGCGGTAAAATACTCTTTTCTTCTAACTCTATCCTTAATCTTTCCGCCAAAATTCTGCCGTATACACCTTATATACCGTTTGGGTTAATGTTACTCTTCTATACTGTTCCACTCTCACCCCTACCCCTTTTTTCACTATGGGAACTACTATTCCTTCCTCCCACCCATCTGGCCATTCCTCTTCTTTCCATATCCTATTACATACATTCCAAAGACTGGCTCCTAATTTCTCTCCTCCATACTTCCACACTTCGTTCGGTATATTGTCCCCTCCTGTCGCCTTCCCTTCTTTCAACCTTCTTACTATCCTCTTTATCTCCTCCTTGTTTATCTTCTCTTCCTCGTCCTCCCCTTTCCCCTATTTATTCCGTCCTTACTCTCTCCTCTACTCCCCTTAACAAATTCCTAAAATAACCATTCCACTCCTCTATGTCTATTGACTCATCCACCCTTTTCCTCTTTTTCCGTTCCTTATTCACTATTTTCCACACCTGCTCCTCCGTCCTCGCCCTCTTCACCTCCGTCTCTCACTCCTTCTTTTTCCTCCTTTCTTCCCTCACACAGTTTCGTATAGTTCCCCTTCTCTTTTCTATAGCTGCTCACGTCACCCTCATGGTGTGATTATCACACGCGCGTGCAATACGTGTGTGTGTGTGTGTGTGTGTGTGCGTGCGTGCATGCGTGCGTTCGTGCGCGTGTGTGTGTGTGTAAAATGAACATTTTGAACACTTTTGGGATTTTTATAATTTTTTTCTCTATTATACATTTTAATTTTATAAAATTACATTTGATTAATAATTTTTATTGTAATTTAATTTTAATTAGTTTTCTTAGTTTTAGAATATTCATATTTCAATTATTGAGTCAGTATATACGTGTCATCGCTTTGAAAATTTTTTACAGTTTACAGTCGAAAAAGAACGTTACTAATGTTGTGAGTGCGCGACACTCACACAAACTCTACTTGTAATAACGAGAAGGGTGTCGAGTGACACCTCGCGCGACGACACCGTCCGGCCTTGCTACCGGGCATCGCACCGGCCTTCACACCGGACATCACACCGAGCTACATATCCGGTTACTCATTTTGCCACCCGAAATCTCCTGATTTCCGGTGGAATGCGCCTAGCTAGCAATTGCTGGCTAAGCTAGTGCACGGGCCAAAGGCCCGTGACCGCGAGTGACACCCCTTGGTAACAAGCCGAAAGGCTGAGTATATAAAGACCGCGGAAAGAGAACGAGTGGGCTCATAATCAATAATAATAGCGACGAGTATATGTCGCTCGTCGAAACTACAAACTAGACGAAGTAACTCATCTTTCGGGTTCGCTAACGAAAACTGTACAGGAAGAATAAATATATATCTCTTATTATTAACTCTCGGCGTTATCTCTTGGAAACCTGATCCCGAGGAGTCATCGGCAGCGGTCCCGCACTGTATCCCGAGACCAGGGATACAACACTAAATTGACAAAAAATTAGGAAAAAAATAATAAGTTTCTTTTGACTATTGCAAAAAATTTTCATTGCACCGCAAAGCGGCACACATTACGTGTAAATAATTGAAACATATTTATCTTGAAATTACAAGAACTAATTAAAATAAAATTAAAATTAAAATTATTTATCAAATATAATTAGAATTAAAATACAAAAAAGAATAAAAATAAAAAATTTCAAAAATGTTCAAAATTAATATTTAGCTGGTGTGTAAATTCTCAATAAAATAAAAAATGCAAACATTTTTAAAATGGTCATAATGTTAAAAGTTTTTAAATTTTGATATCTTTAGAAAATTTGTAAAATGTGTAAATTTGTAAAGCTTTTAAGAAATATTGAACTTTGATAATTTTGACATTTTTTTTACATTTTTGAATCTTTTAATTTTATATACATATAAAATAATCTAAGTTTGAAGAGATTAATATTTTTCACATTTTCAATAATTAACTTTATAATTTCTTAAAATTATTTCGTTTATCTGTACTTACAATAAGAGAACGGTCGGGGCTGTTCCTCACCGATTTTGTTGGCCTTGGATATGTTGTAGACTCTACAATGTAGAGGGGTGACCTCCTTTTGGACACGTAACGATTGGACACGCACGATTGGACACCGCATTATTGAACACCGCACGATTGGACACCGCAGTCTTCTAGTGAATAACATTTATATATCATATGACAGATTATCTAATCTTAGAAACATCTGGCAGAAAAAAACTTTGATTTGCCAGAAAAAAAATTGAATTTTAAATGTCTATATACGTATTTTTAGGAGCATCTTGTTTTGCGTGGAAAGTTTCAAACCCATGTGGTGCAGAAAATGCTCGCACGCACGCACACACACACACACACACACACACACACACACGGGGAAGTGCAAGGGGGGCCGAAGGCCCCTCCTCCCGCACCCACCCCGTCCAAGTCGCTAACCCATGTAAACTGTATTAGAAATCTGCATACACACACATGAATGTGTGTGTGTCCAATTTTACGGTGTCCAATAATGCGGTGTCCAATCGTGCGGTGTCCAATCGTGCAGTGTCCAATAATGCGGTGTCCAATCGTGCGGTGTCCAACTATGCGGTATCCAATAATGCGGTGTCCAATCGTGCATGTCTAATCGTGCGTGTCCAATCGAGCGGTGTCCAATCGTTACATGTTCAAACGGGATACTCCCAATGTAGAGCATCAAAAAAGAAAAAAACCCGTATTTTTTATCAGCTTATCTCAAGTTTTAGGGGCTGTTTTAACCCGAGAAAAAAACAAAAATGAAAATTTGACATTTTTAAAAGAATTGAATACATCATTGCAAAGAGTTATAAAATACTATAAAACTTTTGTATAAAATATTTTTTTATATACCTCATATTTTAGAAAATATTTGTTAAAAATGAAAAAATACGTTTTTTATAGGCGTTAAAACAAACCCTAAACCTCGAGATAAGCCGATAAAAAAATACGGGTCTCTGAATTTTTTTGATGCTCTACAACATATCCAATGCCCATCAAAGTCGGTAACGGATAGCCCCGTTCCCTTGTTAGTTACGTACCTGTGAATAAGTTTTATATTTATTTTTATTTTGTATTTCTTTTTCGTTCTTAACACAAAGTAATATATATTCAATATATAATTTAATTCAATTTAATACATAGTAGAAAAATAATTTCATTTTTAACTCAGCTATTTCCCGTTTCGTCTTAATAAAGTCCGTTTGTTACTGTGTCCGTTTATTACTGTGTCCGTTTGGTCTGTGTCCGTTTGTTACTGTGTCCGTTTCACTCAGCCTGCTGTGTCCGTTTATTACTGTGCGCATCTGGGACGCTCCCCTTCTCTCTCGTTCCCTATCACATAATCTATTACCTCTCTTCCAACCCGCATGCGTCCATTCCCCTTTCTCGTCCCCTTTCACATCCCCATTTAGTATTGCAAATTCCCTCTCTCCCAGAAACCTACAAAATTTTCTCCTTTTACCATTCACCACAACATCTCTTGATTCCTTTTTCTCCTCCCCTTCCATATATCTACCCCCTTCTCTACCCGTTCTCACATTGAAATCCTCCCTATTATCAACCTTACTCCTTCCCCTCCTCTTTCCATCCACTCTTTCATCGATTCCATTTTTGCTTCTAGATTCTTATTTACATATACTCCTATTACCCTCCACCACTCGTCCCCCAAGCAATACTTTCCTTACCAAAATCCCTTTCATCTCCACCTGCTTCCCCCTATCTACCCTTATCCCCTTTCTCATTTCTATTACCATACCCTTTTTTGCTCTCCCCCTCAATTTTTCTTTCCCCACTGTGCCTCCCATACGTATCCCTTTGGAAACCTATCCTTCACCTTTTCCCAACCTCTCCTATCCGCCCAAGTCTCACTCAGTACTATTGTTACGAGCGTCGCCCGGTATACTCCGCGACTGCGACTCAGCTGTTCCGAAGCCGATCGATGTATTGATTTTTCCGGAGAGCGTTGTCAATTGTCACGCTCTTGGCAACGCTTGTCAACAAGCGAGTCTAATCTCGGTCTGGAGCCTTGTCGGACGCGTTAATAAAGCTGCAGGTGAGAGTAGTGCGGAAGTAGAGAGGAAATTGAATATTGCATTTAACGTAGTAGAGGAATGGATGAATATTAATAAACTGAAGATGAATTCGAGGAAAACAAAATATATGTTAGTTAGAGGGATAAGAAAAGAATTGAGAGGCAATACTACTGTGAGATGTTTGGATGGAAATGAGATTGAGCGTGTAGAAATAATAAAGTACTTGGGTATAATTATTGATGATAGACTTAGATTTAGCGGTCACTGTGATTACATGCTAAAGAAAATAGGGAAGAAGATAAGTTTTTTAAATAGAATAGGGAACTTTATCTCGGCTTACACTAGATGTACGATATACAAGACAATAATAGCACCTCACTTTAAGTATTGTGCGACGCTACTATTAGATATGGGAGATACACAGTTAAGTAGGCTCCAAAAAGCGCAAAATAGAGCTATGAGAGTCATATTGCAATGTGACAGACGTACCAAAGTTAAATGTATGCACCAAGCGTTGCAATTTATGACCATAAGACAAAGGCTGTATTACAACACGTGCATTTTTATTTTTAAGATTATAAATAATATGATGCCGGAGCAATTTAGTAATAGACTTAGAATAGTAGAGGGTGAACGCGAAACTAGGCAGACAGGGGATATTGTTATTGAATTTCGAAAAACAAGAAGCGCGCAAAAAAGTTTATTTTATGAGGGTGTGTTAATGTATAACGCATTACCACCCGAAGTTAAACATTGTAATCGTTTAGAAATGTTTAAACGAATGCTAAAAGAGTTTGTTTTTAATGATGTAGCATAAAATTGTATATATATGTATTAAAAATAGCTGAGAAAGCTAATAAAAGATCAATCAATCAATCAAAAATCTCTCTCTCTCTCTCTCTCTCTCTCTCTCTCTCTCTCTCTCTCTCTCACGCATAGACTTACGCTTACACACCCTCGCGCTCACACACACGCGCGCACACATCCAAGGAAGGTTTGGAGTCACAAAATACCGTGGAACTGACGAGCCACGGGGTCCTTATCCTTGAGGTAAACACCTCCCCGCCACACACGCACACACACAAAACGGCACTTTCAGAACCCCATAATGTGCAAATTCCGATCGCGTAACCTCCCCGTGGTGCACATTGGGTAATGCTAATGCCGACGGTAAAACCTTTTAATAAGAAATAGTCAGATGAAAGTCGTCTATTTTTATTAGATATCGCAATTCCTAAAACTGATACAGCCTAATGATTTTTTTTACGTGGTAAAATCGAATATCAAAATTCCCTAATGGGGAAGCTTCGTTCGCGTAACTACTCAGATTTGCTTGTGTTAATGTGAGTATAGAGTAGTAAAATTTCGTGGGAAGTCAGGTACGCAACACACATGCACATGTACGTCGAACGCTTACAATCCGAGGACGGTTTCGAGTTTTAAAATAAAGACTAACCATAGTTGTTAGCGAAACCTGGAATTTGCAATAGTTAAAATTGGGCATTGTTAAAAATTCAAAATTGAATATCTCAGCACCTAATACAGCTAGCAAAGTTTTCCAAGAAGCATTTTCAAGATTCGGATTGCCACTTAAAAAAATTTTATATCACAGTTATGTGTGATACGTTTTTTCAAAATGGCGTATGACAAAGCAAAAACACTCAAAATTGAAAAATATTGGTCCAATTTTGCGACGATCCGTGGCATGAGGCAAGTATCGCAACTTAATGGGATAAAAAGCATGCGATAGTACAGAGTTTTCCCTTCAAAATGCTTTTTTACTTGTCTCGATACGATGATTTTTCGCTGAGATATGCGCATTTGAATAAAAAGGCAGTTTTTTACTTTAAATGCGTATATCTCAGCGAAAAATCATCGTATCGAGACGAGTAAAAAAGCATTTTGAAGGGAAAACTCTGTACTATCGCATGCTTTTTATCCCATTAAGTTGCGATACTTGCTTCACGCCATGGATCGTCGCAAACTTGGACCAATATTTTTCAATTTCGCATGCTCTCGCTTTGTCATACGCTATTTTGAAAAAAATTATTATGCAAAATTTTACTAAATCAATTCTTAAAGTAGACATTTAAAGCTTTAATTTCTTTTTTTTAGAAACCTTTCTATTTTTATTACTTGCGTAGTTATCGTCATTGGAAGTTTAGTGATTTTTTGACAAATTTTAGGTGTACCGCTTTTTTTCGAGTGAATGTATCATTGTTTGCTTACAGGCTTACACGTAAGAGAATATACTTCCTTATATTTCTGAATTCTTCATTAGAGTTATATGCAATCGAAATTGCAACATATTAAGTATACTTGTGGAAATGGTAGCAACCTGTATAAACAGAAATTATAATTAATATCATATAAATATATTAATATATCACAAAATGTGTTAAATAACCAACACTTATTTTTACAATATTTTATCTCTTACCTTGTCCGAAACCTCCATTCGTAAAAATGTGCTAGTAGGATATCTTAATTAATTATGTTTGCTGCAACTTTTTTAATTGAGATCTATCATCTGCTCTTCGTAGCCATTCGGTAAATTTTGTCTTTAAACTGAAGTAATTTGAAGAAATGTATATGTTTAAAATAGTGCCTGAAAAAAATTTTTATTACAAGACAAATATATTTTAAACATGATTTCTTATGTTAAACAAATTTTATCAATATACACAATTACCTATGATAATATTTGAAAAGGCTGTGTTCTTAATTCCTTCTGTTTGCCGTTGACTCACACGTTAAGTGTTTAGCAAGTTCATTGGTAAGAGTTATAACTAAACAGCTAACAAATAATTTTCTGCCGATTTGCCACCAATATTACGAATCTTCTTTTGCTATAATATTAATACAAAATATTATCAGAATGTACATTCAAATTTTATTCAAAAATTATTTGAAAATTATCGGAGTTTCCAAAAATTTTATACAAAATTTTAAATAAAATTAGAGATTTTTATGAATATAAAAGAAATTCATTGAAAATTCTAAGATTTCCGAAATTTTCCCAGTAGTAAACACATTAATTTTTACTTAAAAAAAAAGCGCTATTAATTTTGTCATTGCTTTTCTCCGAAGCTTATTGGTTGTCGAGAGAGAGAGAGAGAGGGGGGGGGAGAGAAAAACCTTATAAATTATAAATTTTGGCACAAAACACAGAAATATTCGAAATAATATTTTTATTTTCATATATTAACATGTTTGTGCGAGTACTTTGGACTAAACTGAATATTTCCGGACTTTGATTGTTAATAAATAATGATTATTTTTATGTTCATTGCCCAAATATATAAATGCGAAAGTGGTCCATTTATTCCAAAGTATTTAAACGTACTTGAATGTGTGAAGTAAAAAATTTCTAATGACTTTCTACGTTTTGTGCTATAAATGTATATATGAAAGCAATATCTAAGAATAATTTAGAAAACATTAAACAAAGATATTAAAAAAGGTAAATTAATTTAATTAAAAATCGAATCTTGGAAGGATTCAATTTAGTGTGAAGTATTCATGCATTATTAATAAAAATAATTTTAAACTTACAAATTGTTTTCGTAATTCTTCATTTCCATTCAAATCATCAGAAAATTTTTGAAAATCTTCCACAGAGTGTAATGAAAAACTAGGCAACAAATCGAAAACATCATTCGCCATTAATGGACTCTGTTCATTATGAAAGGCCAAGATTAAATCCAATTTTCGTTTCATAACAGCAGTGATTACAATTTCCGATTTATAATAAAGACTATCCAATATTTGATTTATCGATGTCCAAAAATCTTCTTGCACATTTTCTTTTAAAAACATAAAAATTAAGTAACAATAACAAAACAAAGTCACTAATAAAATAATAAATCAAAAAATATACCTGTGAAAGATATCTTATTCTTAAAACAAGTTTGTCTTATCCGCATAGCATTCATCTCTTTTCACAAAGTTTCTCTTCTCCCCTAATTGCTGTGTCGTTTCTAAGCAATATTCTGCTGTTATTAAAATACTGAAAAAGGTATATCTTAATAATTATTTACTTTGTCTTGAAACAAAAATTAAAAATTAACAAATGTACCAGCATATACAAAATTGTTCCTCTTTGCTAAATCTGTAAGTTTCTCCCTCTTTCAGAAAACTTTGAAGATTTTGCATGAAACCTGATGTTGATAAATCTCACGCGTGATATTGCTCATGCTGGTGCCGATTCCAACATTACTTCCAATTCTACAACAGTTACATTAAAATACATATTAAATTACATTAAAACACATCTATATAAATTCTGAAATTGATTTACACAATTTTCAGACTTACTTACCCAAACAACACGCATGTCTAAAAGACATTTTTAAGACGTCTTAAAAGAGACGTCTTTGAGACTTTACCAAAAGACGTCTTTATGACGTCTTAAAATCGTCTTATTTTAGACGTCTCTCTTAAGACGTCTAAAATACGTCTTTTTAAGACATATTCTTTGAGACGCCATTTAGACGTCTTTACGACGTCTGAGAAAGACGTTTTTAAGACGTCGAATGACGCACATAACCAAATCTGCCGTGTGATGCGATCAAGTCGATCGACGTGCTTATCCCGTATCAATTTTTGAACTCTTGCACGTATCGCGTGTGTGTTAGGACGTTTTGTCCCGGTTTGCTGTGTAACGCAGCCGAGTGTGGATACGTTAATACAACACAACTTTTTAACTCTCGTACGTATCGCGTGTGTAGGCTGTTATTGGAAATAATTAACCTTTCTGACAACATTTCTGACAACAGTTTTTGACAATTAATAAACCGGACGATAATAGTGTTGCGCTAAAGTTGCTGTAAAATATGTGACTGAATCCAGTATCTCTGTAAAATTCTGTAATTTCCAATCACGAAAACATGAAATAAAATTGAAATATATAATATAAAATTTTTTATTTATAAAAAAACTTATCTTAATAATAAAATAAAAATAATGAAATATAAATATAAAGTATTTTGTTTAAAATAATAAAAAATAAAAAATAATAAACCTAGCTTTTGGAATCCTTGGCGGAAAAATTTTCTATAAAATTCTAAAAAACTACAAAAATTTACAAAAGTGTGTTTCAAATTTAGCATTTTTCTGTAAAAACTACAAAAAAATGCCAGAATTGGAACACTTTTGTAAATTTTTGTAGTTTTTTAGAATTTTGTAGAAATTTTTTCGCCAGGGATGTCTAAAATAATTTTTATATAAGACGTCTCAAAAACGTCATAAATAAAAAAAATTAGACGTCTTTTAGACGTCTTAAAAACGTCTTAAATCGGGTCATAAGACGTCTTAAAGACGTCTAAAAGACGTCTTCCTGATAGTTTTATAAGACGTCTTATAGAAATATAAGACGTCTTTTAGACGTCTTTAAGACGTCATAATGTTCTCTGGGTAGGTAAATTATTCTGTAAAATCTTAACTGTGTATTATCGTACCCTTACGGAAAAAACACTCTAATTTTGAGAGTTTACACTCAAAATTGAGTGTTAATACTCGATTTTGGGACTTTACTCCCAAATTTAGGTGTATACGCTCAAATCTTGAATATTTACACTAAAGATTGAGTGTTTATACTTGAACATTAAGTGTGTACACCCAATGATTGAGTGTTTATACCAAAGTTTGGATTTAAATATTGAATATTTGAAAGTATACTCTCAACATTTGGATATGACACTCAATAAATGAATGTATACTTCCAACATAAAGTGTGAACATTGAAACGTTGGGGATGTACACTCAACATCTATCGGTTGAAGGTATACACTTAATATTGAGTGTGCACTTTCAAACATTGGATTAGAAAATGTTAAATAAAAACAAAAGCAAGAAAAGCAAGTTCAACCGAGATTAAAATTAATCTGCATTGGTAGAAATGGACATAAAACGAATATCTAAAATAAACATTCAATTATAGTGTTCAGCAGGTTTTGAGTATTAATTTGAGTATTACTTTCAATTTGGATGTTTGCCATCTAATTGAGTGTTAATTTCAATGTTATTCTTAAATTTAGGATTAACATTGAAGTTAATACTCAATTAGATGGCGAACATTCAAGTTGAGAGTAATAACACTCTAATTAAAAGTAAATTAAAGAGCAAACACTCAAGTTGAGTGTTTACCCCTTGTCCCAAATTACACTCAACTTGAGTATTTTTTTAAGTGTTATTTTTAGTGTTTTTTCCGTAAGGGGTAGATACTTTATAGAATTAGATTTCTAATTATAGAAATAGATAAAAGATAGAATAAGAATTAAGGCTTGATCCATCAAGAAAGTAAACAAAGTGGATTAGCGTATTCAGAAAAAAACGTACCTGTCATTTGGAGGTTATGTTGTGACCGGATAACCGATAGGCACGAGTCGCGATCTAAATAAATGAGAACTCACCAATGACTTTACGCAGGTCATCACAATCGCCAGCCTCTTTATAACCTCCAAGAGTCTCGCCTTCCAGAATTGTCGCTCAGCTCTGGAACTCTGGAAGCTCGACGTGGGTTAAATGTGCCGGAAGAACGAACACTATAGAATGGAACGCCTTCACGTGCCGTCGCACAACACACAACGCTATTATCGATGACTATCACTAATCACGATTTATTTTCTGTTTCAGGTGCTGCCGTCAACATCAGGATGTTTTCCCAGGTCGCCGTCGGTCCCACGGGAACTTCGCCAAGTAAGTATTTTTTAGAGGGTATTTTACCCGCGGTCTCGTTTGTTAATCAGGACTGCTTCTCCTCAGCTCGCCAGGTATCCGTCTCGTCTCAGGAACAGGCACGCAGGTTGGATTTCAGGTAAATGAGAAATTCAACACTTTATCGTTTTTGTATAAACAATAACAAGACAGTTGGTTTATTTAACCTTGATGTGATTACATCGCATCCTTGTCACAAATATCCCGAACGCGTCGCTTCTTCACATTCGTGTAAACGCACTATTATTAATTCGGGAATGTATCACGCCTACTCGCATTCGGCGGATGAGATCTCTTTGTCCTTGTTCGCGGGAGATCTCGAAGCTCAGTGTTAATTTATAACGCGGCTATCACTGCTTAACACAATTCCGCGGAACTCGCGCTCGTTCGACTCGCCTACTCGCATTCGGCGGAAACGCCCTTTGTCTGACGCGCGAAACTTGTACAACTACTTTCCGTGATGTTATCGCTGAGATGTCAGACGCGCGAAAGCTGTCGAGAGCTCTCGCCGCACGTCTTTATACTCGCAGAGCGAGTCCTTCCCCCTCCGACGCCGTCCGCCAATCCCGATGCATCGCTGCGCACGCCGCTGCCGAGATCGCTTGGGGTTACCCCCTTTCGTCCGCACGCGCCAATCCGCGCATTACTGCGTGCGCCGCCGCCGAGATCGCTTGGGGTTACTCCCACTCGTCCGCACGCGCCATCCCGCGACACCTTGTTGTCGCCCGACGCTAGACGCTGGGTTTCCCCCACTCGATGGCGTTCGTCCAATGGGAGAGTGATTTTCATGGTGCCAGGGAGCCCCGGGAATCATTCCGGGCACTCCTAGTACCAATATCTATTTTTATTAAGATTGCACTTAAAGTGCAATCGGATTACACTTAAGGTGCAAACCGATTTTATGCATGCGAGTACGTATTAAGTGATGGATTTTTATGTAACGGCTACAAATAAGCAAAAGGCATGAGAAATAAGGAATGTAGCGTTTAATCTAGTAATAATTATATTAACCAAAATTAAATGGTAGCACACAAGTCGTGCTTCTAACATTCTTAAATGACAGGTTTACACCACCCAGTGAACACATTTTATAGCGGCAATATAACATGGAAGTTACATGTAATTTAACATTGTTATTCTTGTGATATGTAGGTGCTATATGACATCGAAATAACCTGTTACGTAATATTTGTTATACGCAAGTGATCTAGCTGTTATACATCGTTTTGGCGTTACAGTTATTCAACAAAAATTGTATAATCGTATATAACACGTTCGTATCAATGTTATTACGGAACGATGCGTCGTAGTTGACTCAGAAATCAGACATTATAACATCCTGAATGACAGATCTATTTAATAATAAAAAAAATTATTATGAAGATAATGTTTTCAAAAATAACGGTTTGTCTACAATTACTGCGCACAAAAAATGCACAAAATCGAAATTCATCATGTGCTGAACAAAAACAGAATAATAAATGTATACCATTCAATTTTTCTTAGAATTATGATCTATATAGTTAACCACCCAGATAGCCAAGCCTGCAGGAACAGATTTTAAGCAGAGCATGCTATCAATTTTTGACGACAGAATGGCAACAAATTTTATACAGAGTCTGTAATATCCAACGATGTCGGCAAACTGCTGTCAGAAATTAAGCAGAGCTTGCTAACATAATCTGACAACAGATTGGCAGCAGAAATCGAGCAAAACCTGCTGATATAACTGACAGCAGATTGGCAGCAGAAATCGAGCAAAGCCTGTTGACATAACCTGTAGGCAGATCGGCAGCAGAAATCGAACAGTATGTCCGTTATATAATCTGATATATAATCCGTTGTATAATCTTAATTGCCATTTAAATACCAATTTAAAACTTGCATTAATATGTTTCTATAGAAAAAAACGTAAGAAAAAAGGTTGCGGCAGTAGAAATTATTGAGAAATTAAATTATATCATTGTCTAATACTTTTGGCCAATCCTGTATACATACATATATTTCTAATATATTAGGGATCGTAAGAAAATAAAATTATTATTAATTGTCAATACATTTTTAATAACAGTTTAATTGTTCTCTCGCCGATATATATATATACATTGTATTGAAAGATTAGGTACTTTATTATATTGGGCTACCGCGCGATAACGGTAAATTTGAAATAACAGAAATGATGCCTAAACTCTTATTAAAAATGTATTGACAATTATAATAATTTTACTTCCTTACGATCCCTAATTATATAGAAATATATGTATGTATACAGGCTTGGCCAAAAGTATTAGGCAGCTATATTTTTTTAATTTATCTGAATTTATCTTTTATCTATATTATTTCCTATTGGTTACTTGTATTATACATAAGTTTAAAGTATATGTATAATACCGGCAACCAATAGAAAATAATACAGATAAAAGAATTTCAGATAAATTAAAAAAGCCTAGACAATACGCTTGTCAGAAAACTTTAAGAGAACTTTTTAAAGAAAACATTTAGATATCTTGGAAATGATGTCAAAATGGTAACATTTATCAGAGATATCTAAGAGAGGTCTTTGAGATATCTTATTGAAGAGTTTCATTTAAGTTTCTTAAAAATGTTATCCTTATGACATCAGCTAAATGATATCAGCTTAATGTCTCATAAAAGATATCACACAATGCTGTTCGATTTTTGAGCCATCCATGCGCATCGTAGCAGAAATCAGACAACATTATAATATCCTGAATGAGAAATCTATTTGATATTAAAAAAAATTATCATAAAGATAATGTTTTCAAAAATTACGGTTTGTCTACAATTACTGCGCACAAAAAAATGCACAAAATCTAAATTCATCATGTACTGAACAAAAACAGGATAATAGATGTACTATTCAATTTTTCTTAGAATATATGATCTATATAGTTAACAATCTAATTAACCATTTAAACGCTTCAAAGTATTAATGCTAAATAGATCGCAATTTTCATAAAATTATTATGGAAAAAGATAAATTTAACAATGAAATTAATAAGTAAATAAATTAATGCTATTTATTTTTAATGTTTTGCAAAATTTAATGGCTTTTATAAAAAATAATATAATTGTGTCAGTTTATAACATATTGGTATATGTAGACAATAACAAGTACTCATACCGATGAGTCAAATTGGCGTAGCAGATAGAGTACAAGGTTCGTTATCCTAAGGTCCCGGGTTCAAAACCTACCAGCGGCAAGTAAGAATAAAATAAAACAATATAATTTAAATTTAATTAATTAATAAAAATTTGTCCTAAATTTAGTATGTACTGTTAATAAAAATAATTTAAAAAAAATAAAATTTTTATTTTATTTTTTTATCTTTAGTTGCACTTTAAAGATATCCGATTTAAGAAATCTTTTAGATCTGCTTGATTTCTGCTGTTAATCTGCTGTCAGGTTATGTCAGCAGACCCTGCTCGGTTTCTGCTACCAATTTGCTGGCATAGCATGTTAGCAGGCTCTGTTTGATTTCTGCTGCCAATCTGTCGTCAGGATTATGTCAGCAAATCCTGCTTGGTTTCTGCAATCAATCTGTTGGCATGCCATACCAGCAGGCTTTGTTGACAAATCCTGAGCTTAATGCGGACACAGAATGCTATGGATCTGCAATGGGTATCTGATTGAATTTGCTGCCAATCTGCTCGCTATCTGCTAGCATTTTGCTATTAGGGCATCTAATTAATCATTTGAACGCTTCAAAGATTAGTGCTAAATAGATCGCAATTTCCATCAAATTATTAAGGTTATGGAAAAAGATAAATTTAACAATGAAATTAATAAGTAAATAAATTAATGCTATTTATTTTTAATGTTTTGAAAAATTTAATTGCTTTTATAAAAAATAATATAGTCGCGTCAGTTTATATATAGGTATATGTAGACAATAACAAGTACCCATATCGATGAGTCAAATTGGCGTAGCAGCTAGAGTACAAGGTTCGTAATCCTAAGGTCCTGGGTTCAAACCTAGCAGCGGCAAGTAAGAATAAAATAAAAAATAACAATTTAAATTTAATTAATTAATAAAAATTTATTCTAAATGTAGTATGTGCTGTTGATAAAAATAATTTTAAAAAAATGAAATTTTTATTTTATTTTATTTTTTTTTGTAACTGTTGTGTAACGGTTAAATAACATGTAATTATAACATGTTATATTGCTGAGTCGGAAATTGTAACTTACATGTAAGTTACGTGTAATTTCAGAGTAATGTAACCTGTTATATTCGGTTACATTGCTGTTACACTGCTGCTATATTACTGTGTTCACTGGGCACGTAGTATAAAACGGTATACTACGTAGTATAAAAGGTAATAGGACTCAATACAAACTCTTTTTATGAATAATTTGGAAAACTATAATAATGACAAGAATAATTAATAGCAATATAATTACTAACGTAAACATAACCATTATAGGTAAGTAAGACATTCTCTAAATCAGTGCTCGGAATTAGTTGCACATTTCGCCTCGATTTCTGAGGCACCGCCTGCTATGCCCCTACTACCGCTGTAGGCTCGACGGCCGAGCCGCCGAACGCGCGCGTGGCCTTGTGTCTCAGGAGCGTTCTACGATAGATATGCCTGGTCCATTCGCGTGATTAAAAAATTCTCTTGCGCTGTAAATAATTTTTTTATTTTTACAGACAATTAAAGTTATTAATAATATTTTTCCTCCTGGGTGATGTGGAAATTGACAAAATTGAAATTATTACATTGTGTTATATTATGCTCATTATATGTATATACAAATATGTTTATAAACGTAAAAATAATATTAATAACTTTAATTGTTTGTAAAAATAAAAAAATTATTCACAGCGCAAGAAAATTTTTTAATCACGCGAATGGACCAGGCATATCTATCGTAGAACGCTCCTGAGACACAAGGCCACGCGCGCGTTCGGCGGCTCGGCCGTCGAGCCTACAGCGGTAGTAGGGGCATAGCAGGCGGTGCCTCAGGAATCGAGGCGAAATGTGCAACTAATTCCGAGCACTGCTCTAAATACTAGGTTATAAAATGTGTTATTTAAGACTATGTAAGCACACTATAGAATATCAACAAGATTAATATATGTATTTATAAAAGAAAAAAAGTAATGTGAACGCGCGTTTATAACTAACTTAAAATAAAGGGGTAAACACGCGGAAACTAAAAATATAATTTTTAATGCGCTTTATTGCTTGGGCGCGTTAGGGGGGTGGGGTCTGCTGCTGTTTTCGTCCTTCCTCGTCCGTGCGTCCTTGTGCGCGTTGCAGAACGACGCTGACCACGGTTTTCCCCTGGATCACCTTTTTCTCGGGTCTCGCTGTTGTGAATACTTTATCCGTGCCTTCCCCGTGTTCCTCTGCCGACGTCGATGGCCTGGGGTGCTGGGTGATCCTGGTGGACGGTTTCAATGTTTCCCATGGCAGAGTGAATAAAGTCACATAACGACGCAAACTCCGGAGTAATTTATGTCATTACTAATTGTACCAAAAAAAGCACGTTAAAAAATTTGTTCGGCTTTAAATATGTTCGTAAACACTCGCGCGCCCGAAAGACTTAAATTACCCTTACGGAAAAAACACTAAAAATAACACTTAAAAAAATACTCAAGTTGAGTATAATTTGGGACAAAGGGTAAACACTCAATTCAGTATAAACACTCAACTTGAGTGTACGCTCTTTAATTTTAATTAGACTTACTTTTAATTAGAGTGTTATTACTCTCAACTTGAATGTTCGCCATCTAATTGAGTATTAACTTCAATGTTAATCCTAAATTTAAGAATAACACTGAAATTAACACTCAATTAGATGGCAAACATCCAAGTTAAAAGTAATACTCAAATTAATACTCAAAACCTGCTGAACACTATAATTGAATGTTTATTTTAGATATTCGTTTTATGTCCATTTCTACCAATGCAGATTAATTTTAATCTCGGTTGAACTTGCTTTTCTTGCTTTTGTTTTTATTTAACATTTTCTAATCCAATGTTTGAGAGTGCACACTCAATATTAAGTGTATACCTTCAACCGATAGATGTTGAGTGTACATCCCCAACGTTTCAATGTTCACACTTTATGTTGGAAGTATACACTCATTTATTGAGTGTCATATCCAAATGTTGAGAGTATACTTTCAAATATTCAATATTTAAATCCAAACTTTGGTATAAACACTCAATCATTGGGTGTACACACTTAATGTTCGAGTATAAACATTCAATCTTTAGTGTAAATATTCAAGATTTGAGCGTATACACCTAAATTTGGGAGTAAAGTCCCAAAATCGAGTATTAACACTCAATTTTGAGTGTAAACTCTCAAAATTAGAGTGTTTTTTCCGTAAGGGTAACCACGCGACAGGGTTTCTCCGCTAGACTACACCATAGATAGAACTAATATTTTTGCTACACTTTGCTTTTTCTTCAGATCGTCAGGCTCAAAGTACTCGGTCGATACAAGTGAATTCTATATTATCTTTGTAAGCACATGCACGATGGAATATTTTTTTAATTTTTTGAATAATTTTATTGTTAAATATACATTTAAAATAATAATATAAAATAATACCTATTTCAGATTAGTAAAAAATATTTTTTATTATTTTTTTTTACTTTGCCAAAAACATAAAAAATAGATGACAAAAGATATCCGTTTTATGTTGTCTTTTTCAACTTTCCGAAAAGATGTCTTACTGACGTCTTTTAGCTTTGACGAAAAGATGACTTAAAAATGTCAACTTTTCGTCATCTTTTAGTCTTAGGTGCCGTCTGGGAAGTCAATATTTAATTTGTCTGCACTAAAGTCTGCACTATAGTGCAATAAAGTGTACTTTTCTTTACTACAATCCATTTTGAAGTAAAACTTGATCATTCTAATCGTTTCCAAACGATTCCTAAACGATTAGGGCTTTCGCACAGACTTTTGCATAACATAAATGCATAAGAAATTCGGGTAATTATTTAGTTTAGACACTCGTATTCAAATATTGATATAGTTGTGCTTATTCGATGCGGTTTTCAAACGAACGAATCTGGCAGAAAAAAGCGTCGCTCTACCCCGGGAAGCGAGATATTAAGAGTGAGTCCCAGATGCGCACAGTAATAAACGGACACAGCAGGCTGAATGAAACGGACACAGTAACAAACGGATACAGACCAAACGGACACAGTAATAAACGGACACAGTAACAAACGGATACAGACCAAACGGACACAGTAATAAACGGACACAGTAACAAACGGACACAGTAACAAACGGACACAGACCAAATGCGTACACTGCACATGCGCACGGACCAAATTCACACATGGAAAGTCGCAAATCCATGTGATGCAGTGAATGCTTTGCACGCAAGCACGCACACACACACACACGCGCGCGCGCACGGGGCGGGGTGCAAGGGGGCCTTCGGCCCCCCTCCCGCACCCACCCCGTCCAAGTCGCTAACCTATGTAGACTGCTTGCAATATACATGGATTGCATTTGGCCCGTGCGCATGTGCAGTGTGCGCATTTGGTCTGTGTCCGTTTGTTACTGTGTCCGTTTGTTACTGTGTTTGTTCAGTCTGTGTCCGTTTGTTACTGTGTCCATTTCACTCAGCCTGCTGTGTCCGTTTATTACTGTGCGCATCTGGGACGCTCCCGATATTAATTGTTAAAGTTGACGAATATTCAGGTTATGAAACCTGTCATACCGACGAAATGTAGCGACATGAACAGTCTTTGCGGCCATGTGCGTATGAAATAAAGGCGCGAATTTAAAATATATGCGCACTTGTAATGATTTCCTTGTATTCTATTTGTAACTAATAATAAATGTGCGTATTAAATCCTTGCATAGGGATCTTGCTAATCTTTTGCTTGGAAAGTCGCAAACCTATGTGGTGCAGAGAATACTTTGCCCACACATGTACATGAGTTGCCCATGTACATTGCAAGCAAAGTAAAGTCCACATGGGTTAGCGACTTAGACGGGGTAGGTGCGGGAGGGGGGCCGAAAGCCCCCCTTGCACCCCCCCTGTGTGTGTGTGTAGGGGGGCGCATAGCATTCTCTACACCACATAGGTTTGCGACTTTCCACGCAAAAGATTAGCAAGATCCCTATGCAAGGATTTAACACGTATATTTGTTATTAGTTACTAATAGAATACAAGGAAATCATTACAAGTGCGCACACATTTTCAATTCGCGCCTTTATTTCATGCATACATGACCGCCGAGCATGCGTATATGGCCGCAAAGCATGCACATATGATCGTAGAGCATGCACACATGGCCGCGAAAGGTGTTTATGTCATTACATTTTGTCGGTATTACAGATTTTTTAACCTGAATATTCTTCAACTATAATAATTAATATTTGGCTTCCCGGGGCAGAGCGACGCTTTTTTCTACCAGATTTGTTCGTTTGAAGCAAAACCGCATCGAATAAACACATCTACGTCGATATTTGTATACGAGTGTCTAAACTATATAATAATTATAAATAATTACCTGAATTTCTTATGCATTTATGTTATGCGTTATGCAACAGTCTGTGCGGGAGCCCTAACCGTTTAGGAATCGTTTGGAAACGATTAGAATGATCAAGTTTTACTGCAAAATGGATTGTAGTAAAGAAAAATACACTTTATTGCACTATAGTGCAAACTTTAGTGCAGACAAACTAAATATTGACTTTTAATTAATTTTTATTAAAATAAAGTTGTTTTTCAAATAATAAAAATTATACCGACACTTTTTCCAAATAATTCTGGAGCAATTGGATTAAAGAAAAAAATTTTTTAGACATTTTCTGCTAACTATACGATTAATTGTTTTAATTAATTCTGATTATTCTATGGTTTTCCAAATTCTAAAAAGCTTTTTCCAAATGATTTGCAAACGATTGGATAAGGTAACTTTTAATAATCTTTTATCTGTCTGCTAAGAATACGTTGGTGCGTACTCCGGCATTTAGCAATGGCCCCTCCATTAATACAAGTAGAGCACTAGAAAAGTAAGTATTCTTACTAAAGCACTAGAAAAGTAGGTATTCTCATGTCCGCTATTTTTCTTCAAACTAGCAAGTAACTAACATAATGTTTTATATATATAATACATTACAATAACCTTTACAGTCTCAAGATCATAAATATTGTGTCTTTGTTTCATTGTCGCATAAAGTTTGGTGCTCCCAAAGATTATTGACTACTAACTTTTATAGTGCCTTAATACAAGCTCTATGCAAGAAATGAAGATAAAAGGAACAGACCATTGACCCGGAGTCAGGTCGAGTCAACAAATCGAAAACTATAGGCCCCCCCGCACACGCTTTTGCACAACGCATAACGTATGTACTTAAGTAAATTGATTGGTCCATAAGCAAAGTGCATAAGAAATCTAACCAATCAAATTTTTTATGCATTTATGTTATGCGTTAGGCCAGATCTACAATAGGTGTAGTAAGCTTTATGCCATAAGAAATTGACCAATTATAATCGAATATGAGAAGAATAATCGAATATAATTGGTTAATTCCTTATGGCATAAGGCTTACAACACTATTGTAGATCCGGGCTTATGCAAAAGTGTGTGCGGGGGCCTTATGGTTCTGTTCGCGTCACATGCCCCAACATGCTTCTACCCAGTGAACACGTTTTATAGCGGCAATATAACATGGAAGTTACATGTAATTTGATATTGTTATTCTTGTGATATGTAGGTGCTATATGACATGGAAATAACCTGTTACGTAATATTTGTTATACGCAACTAATATAACTGTTATACATCGTTTTGGCGTTACAGTTATTCAACAAAAATTGTATAATCGTAACATAACACGTTCGTATCAATGTTATTACGAAACGATGCGTCGTAGTTGACTCAGAAATTAGACAACATTATAACATCCTGAATGATAGATCTATTTGATAATAAAAAAAATTATTATAAAGATAATGTTTTCAAAAATAACGGTTTGTCTACAATTACTGCGCACAAAAAATGCACAAAATCAAAATTCATCATGTGCTAAACAAAAACAGAATAATAAATGTATACTATTCAATTTTTTTTAGAATTACGATTTATATAGTTAACCATCTAATAATCATTTAAACGCTTCAAAGATAAGTGCTAAATAGATCGCAATTTCCATCAAATTATTAAGGTTATGGAAAAAGATAAATTTAACAATGAAATTAATAAGTAAATAAATTAATGGTATTTATTTTTAATATGTTTTGCAAAATTTAATTGCTTTTATAAAAAATTATATAGTTGCGTCAGTTTATAACATATAAGTATATGTAGACAATAACAAGTACCCATATCGATGAGTCAAATTGGCGTAGCAGGTAGAGTACAAGGTTCGTCATCCTAAGGTCCCGAGTTCAAATCTAGCAGCGGCAAGTAAGAATAAAATAAAAAATTACATAATTTAAATTTAATTAATTAATAAAAATTTAATTTAAATGTAGTATGTGCTGTTGATAAAAATAATTTTAAAAAAATGAATTTTTATTTTATTTTATTTTTCTTTGTAACTGTTGTGTGACGGTTAGATAACATGTAATTATAACATGTTATATTGCTGAGTCGGAAATTGTAACTTACATGTAAGTTACGTGTAATTTCAGAGTAACGTAACCTGTTATATTCGGTTACATTGCTGTTACACTGCTACTATATTACTGTGTTCACTGGGTATTCACCCCAACGCACTCCAATACGTCGATTCTAATGACGCCAATCTATTAGAATGCGTTGGAGTAAGTAGGAGCATGTCGGAGCATGGCGACGCAAACAAACCATATAACTTATTGCACTAGTGCAGCAGTCATAGAGCTTGTATCAATGGAGGGGCCTTGGTGCATCGCGATGCGCGCGGGGAGAATCGACAGGTGGATATATTCTGCCTTTTTTCGTGTGGGAACAGGTTCGTAAATATACGAACCTGTTCTGGTATAGCCTATACCAGACAGCATTGAGTTGTCACGAATCATGATGGTAGTAGATGGCTGTGCTTATCATATATTTCGGTCCTAGAGAAAATTACTCGGATAGCCATTATCGTAAACACCCAGTGAGGGTGCCGTCACATGCGGCGTAACTTGCGTAAGCGTAACTTGCGTCGACCAATGACATCGTCTTATTGGAACATCCGCTTCCGCCTAGTTATTTTTATGTTCTCTACGGCGTACTGAGTAGAGTCTACGCTATTGTTGTTACGCCCAAACTTGGTTACGCTGGGTTACACCAAATCATGGTGGAAGAATGTAAGGTGTGTTCGTTCTTGAGACGAATTTGGGATAGTTCTGCGCAGGGTACCAGGTACGGCCATATTTCAACGTCACAGGCATGGCTGCGCCCATGCCGCCCATGGTCGGACGTTGCACGTCACACATGTTGCACGTCGCGTAATTAATAAAATTGCGTATGTTACGTATGCTGCCGCATCTCCAGGACAGAGAAAGGCAGAGTAAGGCAGAGAAAAACGTAAGTCGTACATGTTGTAGTATACTATTCTAGACTCTAGAGTAGTAGTATATTACGACTTACGTTTTTTTCTGCCTTACCCTACGACTACGACTACGACACCTACGTCTCGTTCTCTGCCTTCGGCCTTAATATTTCTTAAATCTCGTCAGCATTGTGCCATATGTTTTCCTCTGGCTGAAGTAAGTTTAATCTCTATTCCATTATCTTAAAATTCAAGTTATTCTTATTCACGTGAGGTTGCATTATGAAGTGGAAACAAAAAAAGATGAGAAAAATTACAAATATAAAAATATAATGCAGACCTTGAAATGTAATTTGTTTAAAAAAATAATCCTTTTATAATGATAAACCATAAAATACATAGAAATATGTATAAGAATATTTTTACAAAGATTTTGTATAACTTGTATAGTTCCTTTATATTATGTTTGAATATTTATTCCTCTGAATTTTGTATAATTTTTACTTCTTTATGAAATAAAATACTTTTATCTTTTTATTTTTATGTTTATTTTATTTCTGAATCTAAATATTTGAAATTTAATTCAAATATTTAGATTCGTTTATATTTTGTTTGTTGTAAAATGTATTTTTACTTTTTTCTACTATTTTTAATTCTACTATTACAATTTATTTTTACTTAATTAAATTAAAATAAAAAATGTATTAAATGTTACTACAAAAAGTCGCAAATAAAATTAGATAATTTTATTTTTTTTTAATTACCCAGACAGCACATGTAGATTATGAGAACGATAATAGGATATTGCAAAAGTATATTGCAATATTCGTATAATATTAGAGATACGTCTGTGATATGGCGAGTATATACTCATAACGTACTATGTCCGCGTTGCCTTATCCCATAGAATTTCGCTGGCAGTTTATGAGAATATACCGAATATATCTTAAGAATGTTATACGTATGTCTAAAGTATATCTTCAGTATATTCACAATATGTCTACAGTATGTTCACATTATATGGGCTCATGCATAATGAGAGGAATAAGGAACAAGGAATTAAACATACAGAATTAGCAAGAAGAAATAAGAAGAGGAATTAATCATTTTGCACATCAGGAAGCTATCGCGAGAAATGAAGCGTAATATCTGTTGAATACGCTGAGGTGCTTTGGGAAATTATGCTCAGATAATTGTAGGTTATAACCTAAATAATATATGTATATATATATATATATATATATATATATTATTATAGTTTACGTTACTATATTATATCTTATGTGCATACCAGAGTTATCTGGGCGTAATTCCTGAAAAAACCACGTTGTCCGTGAGTTCGTGTTCGCACGTTCACACCCTACACTTCACCACGTGTCTGCATCACACGGCAGACGAAAATGCGTAACGTTACAGATCATAGATAGCGTTGACATGATTCACTTTCGATATTACGGAAATATGTGATAGATATACATGAGATATATCATAGGATATTTTACGGATGTTTTGAGTATATTAGATATAATCTCAGTATATTCAGTAGGAGTTGCGAAGTTCAGTCGCTATATTCTAAGTTTATCTTGAGGATATATCAAAATGACATTCTACTGAGACGTTATATGAATGTTTTACGTATATTCGGTATGATCACAGTACATTACGTATGAGAGTATAATATTCGTACGATATCTGGTGCTGTCTGGGTACTTTTATTAGTTTATGATTATTTTTTATAATTTACATGTATATTTTAATCTACTTTTTATTATTAAATATCAAGATTGAGTATAAATTAAAAAATTTTGAACTAAATATAGTTAATAGTTTATAGAATTAATTTTATTACATTAAAAATTGTGTGAACAAAAAACCAACTTTATCAAAAGTTATGTAAAATTAAATTAGAAAGTCATTTTAAAACGCATTATTTATATTAAATTAGAATATCGTAATTTTTTTTTAATTATCTTATAGTAAAAATAACGAAACAATCACAATTTAAACACAAAAATAAGTTAAACCAATAATAATACGTATACCAAATTCAAATTGCCGCGACAAGATGGCGGTATCTGGAGCACATTTCTTATTGGTTATTAGACCCATATGCGCAAGAGCACACCTTGTATTCTTCCACCATGAGTAGACCGCAGCATTGTGAAATCACAAGTGAGATTGATATATTACATATTTATAAATTTTTTAAAAGGAAAAATGAATAAAGATTAAATTAGGGTAAGTTAAGAAGTAATTTATATTAAATTTATTATAACTGCAATAACGTTCTGCCATATTCATTACTTATATCGATACAAAATTTAAAGTTATAGCTATATATCAATAGACTTGCTTGCGTGTGTTGCTTATTTTTTGGAATTTGTTTTTTTCAATACTTTATATATATTTATCTGTGCATGAATTTTTGAAATTTGGAAAATCACAAGCAACACGAATGAATCTAAAGTTAGTGATACATGGATAAGAGTGATAATCACAATGTGTGTCATTAATATCAACAATTTATACAAAAAGCATATGGCTTAATATCAAATTTGATTATAAAAATTAAAAAATATAAAACGGAAGATATAAGATTTTCACAATTGTCAGTTTGTCAGATTTACATAATATTAAGGAAGTACTAATTAAGTTTGCACATGCATACCAAAATGCCCTTTCTTTTTTATACTATCTTAATACATTATTCATATTGCATGTTGGAATTCTTTCAGCACAAATGTGGTTATTGTGGTTGGCTTTTTAAATTTACAACAAATTTTGAATGCTTTAAGTGTTATACAGAGGATGAAGATCAGATTTACATAGATGAAAATAATGTTGTTACGATATGTATGTTCTTTTCTGCATTCTTTTATTCGAGTGAGACTGGGTTCGGGGAGACGCTGGGTGCTTTCCAGCAACGACACAGTGTGTCACAAAATGTCATTCTATCTTCTTTCAATACCAGTAAACAACCAAGATAGAATGATATACTGTGTCGTTGTTGAAAAGCACCCAAAGATAGAATCATACTCTGTGCCCAGATAGCCAAGTGAGATTGAACATATCGGGCAAACTAATGCACTGTATGTATTGGTGTAAACTTGCCCACAATTTGCTGTCATTGTAATTTAACGTGAACAAATTTAGCATCAGGAGGGCAAATAACCTTCATGAGGAATAATAAACTTGTCACATTAATAGCAAATTGTGTATACATGTTGACAACTTGCCATCAATTTGTTGAATTCTAATGAAGAATTTTACATGATGTTAGAACAACAGACAGTTTGTGGAAACACCTTGGCTTTAGTTTAATAAAATTAATGAGTGAGTCCCAGATGCGCACAGTAATAAACGGATACAGCAAGCTGAGTGAAACGGACACAGTAACAAACGGACACAGTAACAAACGGACACAGTGCGAAACGGACACAGTAACAAACGGACACAGACCAAATGCGCACAGAGCAAAACAGACACAGTGCGAAACGGACACAGACCAAATGCGCACAGAGCGAAACGGACACAGACCAAATGCGCGCACTGCACATGCGCACAGACCAAATGCATACACGGAAAGTCGCAAATCCATGTGATGCAGTGAATGCTTTGCACGCACACACACACACACACGGGGGGAGGGTGCAAGGGGGGCCTTCGGCCCCCCTCCCGCACCCACCCCGTCCAAGTCGCTAACCTATGTGGACTTTACTCTGCTTGCAATATACATGGATTGCATTTGGTCCGTGCGCACGTGCAGTGTGCGCATTTGGTCTGTGTCCGTTTCGCACTGTGTCCGTTTCGCTCTGTGCGCACTTGGTCTATGTCCGTTTGTTACTGTGTCCGTTTCGCTCTGTGCGCATTTGGTCTGTGTCCGTTTGTTACTGTGTCCGTTTCACTCAGTCTGCTGTGTCCGTTTATTACTGTGCGCATCTGGGACGCTCACAAATTAATAGGGAATAAGTGACAGCAAAATGACAACATTTGACTAATCAAATTCTATAAATTTACCCTAACTTTAACTAAAACAGTAATCTGATTGGTGGTATCCGTTTTACACTGTGGCATCTGGGATACTCCTTTTTATTCTTTATGCATATTTTTTGTATTATAATAATTAAATGTATTTTGTTTAATAATCCAATTATTTGTTTATTAATCCAAGGCACAAAGGAAACAACTACGAAAGATGTTATGCAAAGATACCTTAGATGAATTGTTAATTGGAGCGGTAAAAACAAGGAAAGCGCTCTATGACTACCGTATACCTGCTTCCGAAAGAAGTACATTACGTAAAAATGCTTTGTGGATCGAAATTTCTAACATTCTAGGAGGTTTCTAACATTCTAGGAGTATATCTATATTTATATTTATAAATACATATGTGAATATTTTACATTGTGAATCAATTATAATTTGTTAGGAGCTCTTACTTCAGAGGAGGCTAAAGTTCGCTGGAAATACTTGCGAGATAATTATATAAAAGCTCGCAAAAAAATTAAAAGTTACATTCTCAGTGGATCAGCAGTCGACGCCGCTAATGTAAAAAAATCGAAGTTCAGGTTTTATGATATCATGACTTTCTTGAACGACATTTGTGAGACGCGACAGTAATTTTTTTAATTCAAAATTTGAACATTTTTTTAATCAATTTGTCAAGGACAATATATATTAAAGACAGTTTGTTTCATGTTCAACTCATTTACATCTAGAAGAGTTAACAGATTGAAATCTAGTTATACTATTTCCATCATAAAATTAAATTTAGCGTGTTTTTTTTATCTTAAAATGCTAATGTGATTTGAAATTTAATGCTAATTTAATATTAAATGTTATATATCTGTACTTAAAATAAACTTAAATATAAAATAATAATATAATAAAAACAGACTGTGTATATTGTTATTGTTATTGTTATTGTTGTTTTATGTTAACCATATAAAGTTGTATGTATAAATAAATATATTTATTCCAGGACTGTGAGTTCATTAACGGACAATGTCATTGAAAATGAAATATATGAAAAGTCCAAACAACACAAAGATGATGTAACTTCATTTTCGGAGTCCGACATTTCTCCTCCAACACAGACTACTACCCATGCTTCTTCTTCTTCCACATTAACTCTCGTTTCTCCGCAAACTTCAACACTCAATAATATACCAGCTACAAATTCGAAAAGTTAGTAGTTTATTAATATGTTCTTCCAGTTCCTTTTAATAATAATAACTTTACTAGTTACTAAAATATGTATCGTTATAACATTATTTGTTTTCAGGACCTTTGCAAAATATTGATAATTTAGATATAACCCCTCGTCGGCTAATTCCTATCAAAAGTAAGTTATCGCGATTTAATTTGTTAAAAATTATCTGAAAAGATCTAATATAGCAATAAATATAAAGGCTCTATAAAAAGTTTATTCTTTCAATGACTATTATACCGTGCGATTTTTAATTTTATTAATCTATTTATTGCGAGTAAAAAATCCGACAAGTCGCTTTTACTAATAATGAATCAAAATTAATAAAAGTGCGATTAAGCATACAGAGAGTTGTCTATTAAAATTTTTTATTTTAATATTTTATATTTTGTGTTTGTGGCAAGGGGTATGTTTATATATTATACACTTGTAGTTACATATTATGTGTTTACGTGAATATAAATTGTGTTCCGATATTACTGCCAGTACTGAAAATCTATAGTTTTCGTTACGTACACTATATCGGAACACAGTCTACATAACACAATTTGATTAATATATTTAAAGTATACATTATGTTTTAGAACAAAAGAGCGATGATTTGCAAACAGCTTTAATAGAAGCATTGAAAGAACCAATAGGGCAGACAACTGATCCGCTAGATGATTTTTTAGCACGATTGGGAGAAGGCATGCGAAGGTTGCCATATCGAGTCAGAGCTCGTTTAGAAATAGAGTTTTTAACGTTGCTTGCTGAGAAAGAGGCTTGTTGTACTAACAATGATCTAAATGATATATAAAATCATTAAGGCTATTAAGCCGCTTTTTCACTGAGCGCGTTACACGTCGCATATTTTGAATAAACTTAAATATATAAAAACCTACTTATGTAACTTAAACTTACTTAAACTTACTTATGTATATTTAAACTTTTAGTGTTTATATTTTTATAAATGAAACTCGCAATGTATGTATTTTTTAAAATAATAATTGAAAGACTGTGATACAATATTTAAAATTACGTTACTAATACTATTAATACAAGAATATGTAAAAAAATCACAATCGATTTAAAAGATTATTAATAAATAATCTAAATAAAAATAAAACATTATTTGTTGTGCATATTTTTATTAATTGGATATTATTTAACATGACAAATAATTTTAGTTTTTCTTTTATAAGATTGTATAAAAATATTCATTGGAAAACTTAATATTTATTACTATTTTGTGGTTCTTAAATTTTACTACAAATTTTCTGGAGCACGCATGATTTAAATATTACGTAGAGCTTATATTTCAAAATTAAAGAAATTTGAATTTTTATTAATTAAAAATCGTTGAGCAAAGCCTTTTCCCAGTGCCAAGGTATTGCCCCGGTATTTTCAAAGTACGAAGCAAAGTCATCTCTGATTTTAGAGGCAAATCTGGTATGGCCATTCCTGCCAGCGTTACTTATTTCTTGTAATGCGTTATTCACGACTTCTTTATTAATCATACGTATATAATGCCTTTTGGAAAGTGACAATTTGTTTTCATTTTGTATGATGAAGTTGTGTAAGCACACGGTTGCTTGTATAATTTTAACTGCTGTGGAGACAGATGCGATTATTGGTCGACGATAAATTTGCCATTTCGATGTCAAAATGCAAAACGCACTTTCGATCATTCTTCGTGCTCGACTAAGGCGGTAATTAAATACCTTTAAAATAAATACATAAATACATACAAATATTATAAAAACCTATTTTTTGTATTTTAATACCTTTCTTTGGCGATTTAAACGTGGATATGGTCGCATCATGTAATATGTCAAAGCAAATGCTTCATCCGCTACTAAGACAAATGGTAATGCGAGCCCAGAAGCTTTAATTGGTCTTGGTTGTGGTAAATCCATTTCATTTCTATCGAATTGCTGACCAAAGTTTGAATGTGCAAAGATCCCACCATCACTGCCTTCTGCACCAATGTCAACTAACGTGAAACAATATTTAGCATCGCAAACCGCTAATAAATTAATGCTATGGTTTCCCTTATAATTATAAAAAACTGAGCCGTTGTGAGGAGGTGACTGAAACAGAAAATGATTATTTTCATCTTACATATAAATATTAAATGTATTATTTAAATAGCAACTTACTTGAATTTGTACTTGTTTCCCATCAATCGTACCTATGCAGTGCGGAAAATCCCACTTAGTCGCAAAATAATTCGCAATTGTCAACCAATTATTTTTATTTATTTTAAGAAAAACTGATTCGTGGAGAGTATTCCATAATTCTTCACATGTCTCAGAAATTATTTTTGAGACAGTGTTTATTCCAATTCGAAAAGAATAAGCTATTGAAGCCATAGCATCCCCAGATGCTAAATAACGCAAGCATAGTAAAAGCCGTGTTCGGGCTGGAATTGGATCTCGAATAACATACTGTTTTTCAATGTGTGGCCCAACATTATTTAACAACTGATTAAATATTTCTACAGACATTCTGCAATAATTGTAGAACATTTCCTCGTCTACCAATTCCATTTCTTTGACAAGATTGTCACTATGATCCTGTAACAACCTTCGTCTTTCTGTAAATATCGGTCGTACCCATATTCTGCGACAAACTTTTTCTTTGTATGTCATCAGTTTCCACATGGTAAATAATTTTAGTATTTGACGCTTCCTAATTTTCTGCTTTTGAAGTGTTTCCTTTTTCCATTTTTTCCATTTTTTCCATATGATGAATAATATTATATCAGAATTTGTTTCTATAATAACCTATTATGTTCTCACAAATACTCGTATTTACAGTACCGGTTCCCAATGAAGCGTATCTTTCGAGATGCGTAGGTTACGAAAGCTAATAAAAAATTTGTTTAATATTTCCGTTATAGCGTATAACAGAAATTCTTATCAGTAATTGGTCATATTAGTTACGCATTTTTCGAAATTCCGCGAAATACGCTCCATGTGAATGCGAATTTTCAGAATGGCGTAACTGCGACGAAAATTTTATGCTAGAAATTTTAAATTACTAGAAAATGTAGGTTACGCTTACGCAAGTTACGCCGCATGTGACGGCACCCTGAACCTCAATCAGTAAAAAATAAAAAGATCGACATTAATTTGTATTGTTTAACATGGCAACTGCGTTTTTTATTATTCTTTAATAAATATTAAAACCAAAACGATCAAAATCAAAATAATAATCAAAATAATTTCGGCGTAACAAGAAAGATATTACCCATATAGCACAGATTGTTTCACAAAGCTTTCAGAAAGGTTTCACAGTTCATGTGCAACAATTCTGAAAGAATTCTGTAATATGTCATTTAAAATGTTTCAACAAAAATATTTCTGAAACCTTCGGTATGAAAAGAATTTGTCAAAACTTTCAGTACAAGTTATCCCTGAAACCTTTCGTATGAAATATTTTTACAGACCTTTCCGTTTAATTATTTCTGAAACCTTTCACATGAAACAATTTAACAAACTTTCAAAAAAGTTTTTTCTGAAATCTTTTGCATGCAATAAATTTAAAACTTTTAGTTGAGTTATCCCTAAAACATTTTATTTGACATATTTTTACATACTTTTCACTTGAGTTATTTCCGAAACCTTTCACATGATATAAATTTTGAAAACTTTCAAGAAAGTTATTTCTGAAACCTTTCACATAAAATAATTTAATAAATTTTTCAGTTGAGTTATTTTTCACATCTTTCACACTTTCTTATTCACATGTTATCTTGAAAACTTTCAGTCGAGTTATATCTTTGAAAACTTTTTTATGAAATAATCCAGCACATATATTGTTCGCGGACCGTCACTAGGTGACGCACGCGGCACCTTTCTCGTAATGCAATTCACACTCCAAAAGCTATATAAAGCACGGTGACAGAAAACGGATCAACCTATGCTATCGTAGTGAGCTCTCAGGGCCTACGTAGTATTTATTGTTATGTCTTAAAGACACATCTGTCATGGCTAAAAATTTTAGCTTTGGTAACGAATCCTTTTTCTGCGTGTAGTACTCATATAGCACAGAAACCTTTCAGAGATATTTCAGAAATGTTTCAAGTAAAAAGTGAACCATTTCAGAAACGTTTCAAAATATTTCTGAGACAGCTCTGAGATAGCAAAATGTCCGCGATGCTTGCACTTGAAACATTTCTGAATGTTTTCAGAAAAGTTGCAGATATGTTTCAGCAATCTTTCAGTACACTTTCAAAAATGTTTCAAGTGCAAGCATTGCGGACATTTTGCTATCTCAAAGCTGTCTCAGAGCTGTCTCAGAAACATTTGGAAACGATTCTGAAATGTTTCACTTTTCACTTGAAACTTTTCTGAAATATCTCTGAAAGGTTTCTGTGCTATATGGGTAACGTATAGTAACACGCAAAATTCGTTCGATACTCCGGAAAAAATGTTTTAATATATGTACAATTAAGTAATAGAAATTTATGTATTATTGCATACTTTTTGACAAAAAAAGTCCGACTTTCTTCGTAAATTAAAGTTAACTTATTGGTCTTACGTAATAAATACTTTTATTATAAATTAAAATGTTAATTTAAAAAAAAATCTAACAATAATCTTTCATCAAGACAAATGTATGTTTGTCATTTTGTTATTATGTATCTTTGCCATCTTGTTATGAATAATTATTTATATATTATTTTATTTTTTTATATTACATTAGTATATTGCAATTAATCATACAACATAGCATAAATATAATTTTTCACTCAGCATGGTAAATTAATATGATATATACTGACAGTGACGTTAAATAAGAAATTATAGTAATGGAGTAATTAATTTGATAAGCATGTAAATTAAGAAAAAACATTAAAATTTAACAAATTTGTTATATTCTCAAACTCACTTTATAATTTCTGTGAAAATTACTCATTCTGTCGTACAACATAATAAAATATCAATAAACATTTATCAGTAAAGTCTTATTTCTCTGGATCTTTTTATATTAATTAGTTCTACACATCACTTTTTTATCCATCATATAACTAGTAGTAAGATTAAAGTTACTAGATATATTGTATTTACATTTTTTTCACTTTTAACCACCTGGCGTGAAGGTTAAAAATTTCCATGAAAATTGACACTATTTTCAAGCAAATTGAAAGTTTACATGAAATATTTCACGTTTGAAGAATTCATGCTGACGGTTAACCTTTTTTTTTGTTTTGCGAAAAAGTGGGAAATCTTCATAAAGGGCCATCCAGGAGTCCGAACCGCCCGTGACAGAAACCCCAATCACCGCACGGCAAGGAAACCAGGAGGCCCAAGACACCCGGGAAATGCTGACGGTTAACCTAACCTAACCTTTTTTTTGTTTTGCGCGGATGAGGGAAATCTTCAAAAGACACCCGGGAGCCCGTACTCCCAGGTAGTGTGGTATTCTACACCAGTTCCCAGTCGCAACCAGTGCCGGTGTAGCCTACCCACTAAAACCCTTACCCAGTCGTCTACTCTACCTCGGATTTGTTTTAGGGGTTTCTCTGGCATTGGCTTTGGCCATTTCATCAGTAGAAACCCCCCAAGAAACGATCCTTGGAGAACAAATTCTCCTCTTAACTGACCGCAACGGGATTTCAAGCGCTATATTACCTTATCAGTATATTTACATTATATACAACTATTTAAATAGTCATCAAAGGGCTGGTCGGGACCAAGATGGTGCCCCATCGCGTCCAGTCCGCCCCTCCGATGCTCACAAGAATCTTGTTATATTTATGTGTGTTGGTAACGGAGACCAGCCAATCCTTAAGGTAGCTCGGGAGTGGGAGAGCGCTAAGCCCCAGATACGAACGATCCATACTCCCCTGCACAAAAATGGCAAATTAACATTTGCCTATCTACGTGTTTTATTTAACATTATTGTTCGAGACTATAACAATTATTTTAGAGTTTTAGCATTTCCTCTTTATTGGTTCTTTTTTATCCGCGAGTAGTGAGAGCTCCTGACAGCCATCAAGTTTCTTATAGTTCATTTCTTCGATGCACCGAGTCACGCGGCGCTGTCACTAACTCCTCACACGCGCGATTTTCGTTTGCTCTCATCGCCGGTAACTATGCATCTCGGTAACTATGCAAATAAACATGCCCAAAAAAGGGCACGTCCAAATCCATGCCCAAATAAGTCTCGATATCGATTCTCTACCGCCCCTTTTCTCGCCTCCGATCGTAATTGTTTTACGATGCATAATTCGTCAGTCTCTCGCAGCCCGGCACCGAAATTAGATCGTCCAGCAGATCTCTCCCGTCTTCCGCCGATCCTAGCTGCGGGGATTCACTTCCACTTTTCCCTATCATTCGCGCCGTGATAGTGCGAGTGAATTATTAATTAATCCGCTCCTGCCAAGCAATTCTTAATTTTCATATCCGCGTGAATGTTGTGAGTGTATTACGTCCGTGCGCAGGTGACCGTATCTTTCCCGCGAACGTCCTCTGCCTCGCGCACAAGATCTCCGTCGGATCGCGCGCAAGATTTCCGGATTCGCGAGGGCCTCGATCTCGAGGCTCTGCAAGATTTCCGCGTCGATTAGGCAGCGCAATATCAAGATATCCGACACATTGTAAAAGATACGGTTCGCCCCTCGCTTCGAGCGTTCGTTTGTGAAATAAATAATCAAGTGTGAGTGAGACCAACGCCTCTTTTTTATTCCTGTCACCTCCCGTGAACCTCCCGCATTCCTGACCACTCACTTCGCGTCTCTATCGGGACGGATCCCTGCAATTCTCCCCGTGCGATCGCGTTTACCCTACGCACGTGCGAACAATTATCATATTTCTTTCTCTCTCTCTTACTCTCTTCTCCTCCTCTTTACTAGACATTACCGCTTCGCTGAAACGGATCATGGCACTCCAGCCATCCTCAATAGTCAACATGGCCGTTATAACTGTTTGGAGGGTTAAGTCCTCACCTATTACCCTTTTTAATTCAGAACAATGCTCATCCCACTCATTGCACGACGTTAGAGTGTGAGCATCGTCTATGTCCGCTCCGCAATGCCTACAATGTGGCGAAACATTGCGATTTATTCTAAACAAGAAATGGCTGAAGCTACCATGACCAGTTAGGACTTGCGTTAACCTGAAGGTTAACTGGTCTCCACCACCCCTATTATACCATAGTTCAATATTGGGTAGAATCGCCTCACGTATCCTTCGCCCAGGAGCATTAGGTCCTAGTTTTTCTAACCTAGATTTCCAATCCGCTATTGTTTTGTTTTCTTCTTCTCTAATCATCTTTTTACCTAGTATAGTAATTTCAATGTCTATATTTCTATTTGCTTGTATTCTATTGTATATGCTACACAATTTCTTGGCCAGTATGTCTGCAGGGAGTAATCTGGCCAATGTTATTGCTGCGTCATACGCTATTGTGTGGTATCCCGCCACTACTTTTACTGCGAGTAAACGCTGTAGCCTTCTGAATTCCTGCTTTATCTTTTTGTCTTTGTATATCTTGCTTCCCCAGATAGGAGCGCTATACATTAGGACCGAGTGAGCAATCTCTGCGTATAAACGCCGGCATCGCTCACTCCGCTTTCCGCCCGAGGTAGAACCAATTGGAAATAATCCACGAAGAATTAATTATAATCTACTGTTATGCCAAGGTATTTCATACATTTAGCAGATTTGACATATGTATTACCAATCCTAACCTTTATACCTACGTATTCCTGCGGCTGTTTTTTGGCGAACACCACCACATCAGTCTTATTGGTCGCAATCTTCAATCTTAACCTGGTTATTTCTAAGTATACCATATCCAACGCTAATTCTGCTTTTCGTTTGGCAGTATTTGTATCCGTGTCTGAAATCAACACAAGGGTGTCATCCGCGAAGCATATGATACTGACCCCCTCCGGTAAAGTTTAGAACTCTGTCGAAAGCCATTATCCACAGAACCGGCCCTAATGCAGATCTTTGTGGCACTCCACATGTCAAATTTTTCTCCATTTTCTTTCCGTCAGAATTATAGTAGGTTAGTACTCTATTACTTAGATATGCGAATAGCATTTTGCGCAAATATGTCGGCAGATTTTTGTTTTTAGCCGCCTCATGAATCCTCTGCCAAGGGAGAGAATTAAAGACATTTGAGATATCAAGACTGACCATAAATACTATTTTATCCTCTGAGGTGTATTCATCTATGATACTTTTGACTCTTCCTATAGCGTCTATTGTGGATCTTCTTTTCGGGAAACCATATTGGAAGTCTGAAAGCTCCCCTGCTTTTTCAAGGTAAGTGATAATTCTGTTACTAATTATTCTTTCTAGATACTTGCCAGCTTCGCTGATTAGACAGATAGGTCTATAAGATGACGGCGTACCATCTGGTTTGCCTGGCTTTTTAATCAAGGTAAGCATAGCACTCTTCCAGTAATTCGGAAAAATTCCGTCCCTCAGGTATGCATTGATGCATATTTTCCAATGTCCTGATAGAGGTATTAGAGTCTTTTTTATAATCGAACCATGTATGCCATCTGGTCCAGGGGCTTTTTTGTTACTAGTATGTTTGGCTACATTTATTAGTTCCTCATCAGTAATCTCAAGGTTATCCCCTTACGGAAAAAACACTAAAAATAACACTTAAAAAAATATTCAAGTTGAGTGTAATTTGGGACAAGGGGTAAACACTCAATTCAGTGTAAACACTCAACTTGAGTGTTCGCTCTTTAATTTACTTTTAATTAGAGTGTTATTACTCTTAACTTGAATGTTCGCCATTTAATTAAGTGTTAATTTCAATGTTAATCCTAAATTTAAGAATAACACTGAAATTAACACTTAATTAGGTGGCAAACATCCAAGTTGAAAGTAATACTCAAATTAATACTCAAAGCCAGCTGAACACTCTAATTGAATGTTTATTTTAGATATTCGTTTTATGTCCATTTTTACCAATGCAGATTAATTTTAATCTCGGTTGAGCGTTGAACTTTTTTTGCTTTTGTTTTTATTTAATATTTTCTAATCCAATGTTTGAGAGTACACACTCAATATTAAGTGTATACCTTCAACCGATAGATGTTGAGTGTACATCTAACGTTTCAGTGTTTACACTTTATGTTGGAAGTATACACTCATTTATTGTGTTATATCCAAATGTTGAGAGTATACTTTTAAATATTCAGTATTTAAATCCAAACTTTAGTATGAACACTCAATCATTGGGTGTACACAGTCAATGTTCGAGTATAAACACTCAATCTTTAGTGTAATACTCAAGATTTGAGCGTATACACCTAAATTTGAGAGTAAACTCCCAAAATCGAGTATTAACACTCAATTTTGAGTGTAAACTCTCAAAATTAAAGTGTTTTTTCCGTAAGGGTCGTCCCAATTATGGGGAAGCCCTGGAGCATTTACTGTATTTCCATTCGGAAACAGATACGTTATAATGACCTTTAATATCTTTTTGTCCAAGGTTTGTGTTAAAGGAGCCTTAAGTCCTTTAATCTTATTTAATACTATCTTGAATGGTCGGCCCCATGGGTCGATTTTCAAGGAATCTAATAGCTCTATCCAGGCTTGATTCTTAGGCCGGAATTCATAGTCGAATCTTAGGGTGCGTTCCGTTTCTTGCATGATGCGCACAGGTGCATGGAAATTCGTTCCGTTTCTCTTCATGCACACTCTATGCGTGCATAGCCCAGCCGTATGCTCCGCCTCTTCCGGTGCATGAGACTGCATGGAGTGCCTCAACTCGCGAGGTGAGGCAGTTCATGCAATTCATGCAGTACTGCTTTTTGAAGCACGTATTTCAAAAAATAGAGACCGCTTCGAAAGAAATAGATAACGGTAAGACGAAAATGTAAATAATTGATACTTTTTCCCAAATATATGATAGAAAGGATCCAAATTTTACAATTCTTTTATCAAGCGTGAAGTGTAAAAATTCTATTTGTATATTATCAAAATTTAATGAGTTAAGTTTGGGGCTAGGTTTACAATTTAAGGTTACATTTTATTTTTTCTCAAATTAAATTTAATCAAAACATTCATATGCATTGTGTAGATTGTGATAAATTACTTCTCTGTGATGACTTCAAGGGTAAATACAATGGACATTTCAGTTCTTGTCGGTGAAAATGAAGAATTATATTCACTAACTGTTTCAACTGAAGAATATGAGCAAATAATTAAAGGAGGTAAATTGATTATTAATGTTTTTCTTTTATAAATGAAATGCATTTTATCTTTATCAATCTTATAATGTACTGTTATTAAACAAAATTAAATGGTTCTTTTTTTTAACATATTTAGAAAAAATGCAACTATTCATAGACAGGCTTTATAGTTAAGGTCTTACTTAAATTCATCTTTAGATACTTTGTAGCCAATGAAAAGATTCGTAGAACATCTAAAGGTAAACTTAAAGAGGTCTAGCTAAAATATAAGGTCTGAATATGAATACGTACATATGTCTTAATAAAAGTTTTTTTAATATTATAATAAAATTTCTAGAGACAAGGAAAATTCTTTTTTTAATCTATATTTTTTCTCTACTTCTAATAACTTTTCAAATTTTTTATAGGAATAAAATCCAGTTTTCTTAATCTATTAAAAAAAAAGAGAAAATTGCTTTTAAGATCATTATGATTCTTACTATGATACATTTACTATAATACATTTAAATGTTTTTGTTTCTTTAAGACATTTAATAGTTGTTTTTTTATTGATTTTTTAGATAACAAGGTACTTGAACGATTAATTAATGAAGAAAATGAAAGAAGAAGTACTACTGCGGTCCAACAAATTATAAATACTAATAATAAAAATTTGAAGAATGTACAAACTACGATATCATTAAAAAGTCACGTAAACAAAGACGACAAAGATGATGATGGCGAAACAGAGTCATTTAATTGGCCAGATAAAGCTGTTATGCTCTTTTTCGAATTATATCGTGAAAGACAACAGGAATTCACTGTTGGGTTAAAACGCCATAATAAAATATGGGCAGAGATTGCTTCAGAATTACAAAACTCTAACTACAATGTTTCTGCTGTACAAGTACAAAATAAAATGTCGAGTTTAAAAAGATCGTATAAAAAAATTAAGGATTCCAATGCTAAGAGTGGCAACCATAATAGTTCTTGGGCATATTATTCTGTAATGGATTCTTTATTTAATAATAAAGGTTGGGTAAATCCCCCAGCTACAGCCAGCAGTGATGGGCCAATTGCACCTAGTGCATCATCATCTTCGTCGACATCTTCAACATCTCATTCTTTATCCCCCATGGATAGTTCTGAATTGCAAGATAACTTGTCGTTTGAACCAAAAACTAAGAAAAGGAAAGTAGAAGTCGTCTTGGAATCTTTTATATCGGATTTAAAAAGTAACAGAAACGAAATAAAAGAAGAAAGAAGAAAAGAACGATTAGAAAGGGATGAACAAAAAGAGCAAAGATGGAAAATTTATAGGCAAGAAAAAAAGGAAATGCATAAAGAAACAACAGAAATTCAAAAATCTCTGGTTTGCCTTTTAGGTAAACTTGTAGAGAAACAGAACGAATCCAAATAAGTTGTAAGTTATATATGATTATATATTTAATAATATAATTAAAATTGTTATAAATATATAATTAAAATTGTTTTTTTTTTAAATATAGAAAAACCATTTTATAACAATGAAAGTGCTATCTCAAGTTTTACTTGTGCTATTATTCATTAAGTTTATTTATATTAAATAATATTCTTATTTTTATGCCAAAGATGTATTAATAGATTGAAACAGTTGTAAGTTTAAACAAGTTTATTTTTTTATAAGCATAAAAAACCAAATCGCTAATTTTAATTCAAGTTATCTGATCTCAAGTTTTATTTTGTATTGTGTTTGCTAATATTAATTATGTATGTTATAATATTTATAAGTAAGTGAATTCTAAACTTTAAGTTTTAGATTTTTGAAATGTATCGTAAAAGTTGCAACTTTAAGTTAGTTTATTTAAATACGAAAACTGTTTGCAATGATATCCGCTTAATCGATATTATAAAGTTAAAAAAAATATAAAACATTTATATTATTTTCATATGTTTTGTGATGTGATTTTGTCATTTTATGTAATTTTATTTTATTCATAACTTGTATTATGAAAAAACTATCATTTTTACATGAATAAAATGCTCATAATTATCCATGTAACCATCTTACTTCACATTCCTCAATTATTATAAATGTAATTGTATTTACGATATAAAATGCAATTTTGCTTATGTACTTATTGTACTATATACTATACACACTATACTTTGTACTTGTTCTATATTTTATTATCTATTTTATTATTATGTATGAATTGGTTTTATTATATACATATATTTTATTATTCTTATATTCTATTTTCTATTCTATTATCTATCTTATCTAATCTAGGTTATATTATAATTACACGTGTTATATATTCATGATATAAATTTATTGAATTTCATTTACAATGTGCATAAAATGTTTATGAATCCGGGCTACATTCTTAAATCATACATAATTCGGTTTCTTTTAATGTTGCCTAATTCTGCCTCTGCTCTTATTACATCAGGTACAGCGTTTTCTTCTGGATATATCACAACTGGAAACTCGTCATTTCTTAGCATACAGATATTATGTAAAACACAACAAGCTAATATAACTTGCGGTATCTTTTTTACATCAGTCAAAGGTAAACAATCTAGTAGAATACGGAACCGCACTTTTAGTAATCCGAAAGCTCGCTCTATGGCCATCCTAGTTGAAGACAAACGAGTATTGTAATTTGTTTGAAATATTGTGAGATGACCATTATCTCTAAATGGAACCATCACATGCGGATGAATTGGATATGCAGCATCTGCTACAATATGAGTGTCAAACGGAAAATATTCATTTGGAACCTCAATGTAATGAGCAAGGGTAGAATTTCTAAAAACTCTTGCATCATGTACCGAGCCGACATGTCCTGCGTAACAATGAGTAAACACACATTTTGCATTACACACAGCTTGCAAATGAATTGCATGAAATTGTTTCCTGCATATATATGAAGCAGCATCTTCCTTTGGAGCTCTGATTTTAATGTGCGAACCATCAAGAGCTCCAATTACATTTGGAAAATTTTTTATTTTTGAAAATTCGTTAATTGTGCATCTTACTGTTTCACCTTTTGGCCATTGAATAAACCTTGGTGCGAGACAATGTAAAGCATACGTTATCCGTCTTACTGCTCTGAATGCAGTTGCCTTGCCAACTCCGAATTGAACATGAATTGATCTGTCAAGATAAAATAAATATGATTTGACACAATCAAAAAATAACAAGAAATATTATATATTATTATAAGAATAAAAAAATACCTATAAGAGTCTGGTGTAGCTAAAAACCATAATGTTATTAACAGTTGTTTTCCTGGGTCTATTTGTTTTCTTCCAATTGTCGTTTGAGATAAAGCTGGTCCGATTAAATGCAATATCATGTTGTATGTTTCAGGAAACATCCTACAAATAATAAACATGACAATTTAAGATTAACTAAATCGAAATTAAGTTCTATAATTGCTGTTACATTCTTTTTTATGATTAAAAAAACTCATGTTTTTCAAGTAACACTAGTAATAAAAATGAACATTTTAATGACAAAGAAGAACTCTGAATCAACAAAAAAGACTATCTTTTTGTGTAATAATAATATTGCATTATACAACTTACCTAAAGTGTTCCTTGAATTGTTGTGGTAAATAACCTGGCACAACTCGTTCTATATAATCTGATAATTTTTCAGTTGGAATAGTCACTCCTCTTGTGTTTTGCACCATTAGAATAGCGTATAAAATTTCCGTATCTTCCTCTTCATCACTCGAAAGTTCATCACTTTCATCACTACTACTACTTCTTGACATGCATGAGTCTTCTTCTTTTATCGTAAAAGAAAATGTTGTAGCAATTGTAGAAATTAATTCCGATTCGCTCAATCTTAAATCTTGATTCTCCATGTTTGAAGTATCTAAACAAAATGAGCTGCATGAAATCTGTTCCGTTACCAGAAACGCATGTAGTGCATTCAAGAAACGGAACGGGTTCTACACTCCATGCCCTGCCCTGCTACTCATGCATTTCATGCAAGAAACGGAACGCACCCTTATTCAAGTTCCAGCTTAAGCACGATCTTGAGACGTCAATGCTGTTATTTCATTGGTTAAGTAAGTCTCAAGTCGGCTCGAAGCTAGACTTAAGACAATGCTTGAGTTTAAGATCGGTCTATGAATCCCGTCCTTAGCCTTTTTAATTGCGTTTCGTAAGGTTTTCCTCTCTATTTTTAGAATATTGTTAAGCCGGGTTTGTAGTTCCGCCGATACTTTACCTTTAGCTCTAGTGGCTTTCCTCCATGCCTTGTTGCAATTAGTTCTCAATCTGGCGATTTCCTCTTACCACCAATATACTAGTTTATTGTTATAAGTACTAAACTTTCTCATTGATTTATTTGAAATGGCCTTAAGGAGACCATCTATTCTTTTGGCTTGACGTCTGGCGGGCCCATCCAAATCCGGGGTAGGTCATCCCAATACATAGGCCGCCACCATCATGTCTTCCTTGTTTAACGAGGTTAGGCTCTATCTTGCCTCCATTATAATTTTCGCCGGTTGTAACTGGCTTAAGATAACGTTAATATAAATGTAGCAATGATCAGACAATAAGTCTTCTATTCTGTCTACTTTCCAGTATACGTCGTCAGCATTAATTAATTTATTGATTATTGTTAGGTCCACAAACTGAATTTCCTCTAGGGTGTAAACATATAAATTCTTTATTCGTATTAACCACGGTTAGGTCTTGATTGTGTAACCAATCGATCATTAGATTCCCTCTATTATTTATATTCACGTCCCAATGCAATGCTCTTGCATTAAAATCCCCTATAATTATAATTGGCTCATTACTGTATCTATTGATGATCGTGGATAGCTCTGTGAGGAAATTGTCAAATTTTGTAAGTTTTCTATTGGGTGAAAAATAAACGCCTATAATAATAATTTTAAACATTTTAATCGCTACAAAACTCTTACTCCTAACCAATAACTGGCCTTGTATACTTTTATTTTTAGGTCCGTGCCAGGTTATGGCTACGTCTGGTTTATCTCCTGTAGAATATAACCAGCTATCTTTATTTAAAATTTTATAAGGTTCCAGTAGGACTAAAACATCTATGTCTGAGTTTCTTAATTTGTTTAATGCCAGATCTTGAGACGCTAACGAATGGTTGCAATTTAATTGCAACATTTTAATTCTTAGATTCTTGAATGTTATTTACTATTTGAATGTCCTCCGTCATCCTCGATGGTTCTTCCGTTGATTCGTTCATTTCCTCCAATGATGTTTTTCCCATATTTGCCTTAAGTTCCTCACTTGTTCCCATAGACGTCTCTGGCGTCGAGGTTCTATTGATACTATGCTCCATTCTTTCTTTTTTAGATATTGACTTGTCAGAATTTATATTCTCTCTAATTGTATTATCTAGAAAGGAATCTCTATTCCCTGAACTATCATTGGATTTCAATGATAGGTTGAGAGGTTCGTTCGATAAATCCATGTGTTCTTGTATAGGGTCATGTATATATTCCTCCTCTAGGTTATCCTCATTCATAATTATCCTCTCTTGTTCGATTTGCGTCTCATCCGCAGTATCCTGAGGCAATGAATCTTCCTCATCTACCTGTACCTTGATCCTCTTACCTTTTTTAATTAGTCTGGGTTCCATATTATTCATCCCCTTCCCTGCTTTCGCAGGAGATCCAGGTGATAAGATCCTCTTATTACTAAAAGAAATCCTTCTCGGGGAGTGGGGAACGCATCCCTCGCCTCCCGCCCTGTGATCCGCCTGTAGCCCTTTTTCCGCGCAAGGCGGGCAGTGAGGTTTATTGGTGCACTGATAAATCTTGTGACGAATCTCACCACATTGGAAGCAATTTCCTTTTCTATCAATTTTCCCATCCTGATTCTTCTCGCCTGCGCCAATTCGATTGCTGCCTCTAAAGGGCATCTAACCCATATTGAGCACAATCCGTCTCTGTTGTATCGTATCGCGCCGACTTTTATGCTTAATGCAGAACATTTAGTTCTTTTAGTTCTTAGATATTGTGTCCTTAACCTCCTCTGGGGTAATAGAATCGTCCATGCCATAGATAATTACTTCGGCAGACTTAACCGGGCGGCCTATTATTACGTTGTCATCCTTAAGTGAGACCTTGAGTTTTGCCGCCAATAGGTCTGCTTTTTTTTCCATGTCGTCATCAGGGAGTTCTATAATAACTCCACCCGTAGCTGACTTTCTAACTCTAGTATTATTAATCCCAATTTCGTCCAGTGAGATTTCGGATCTAGCCTTTCTCATAATATTTGCAAACGAGGTGACGTTGTCTTCTAAATTAATAGTAATCGCCGCAGATTTGGAAGGACTTTTCCTCGGGAGATTACTATTTTCTCTTATATTTGACTTTAGGATTCTTTTTTCCTTGTTGGAGACGAGAGCCTCATAATCACTCTCCGCACTCGACGTAAATGATTTCCTTCTTTCCCGCCTATCTTTCTTTTTACTCTTGACCTCTCTCCATATATTCTCCTCCCTTGGGAGATGATAAGCCTCATAATTGGTTTCTTCTACCTTATTAGCTTCTTCATTTATGGTGACTTTACGCTTGTCAGTATGATCTTTCTTTTGTTTATACATATTATCAGCCACGATCATCTTATCTCTCGAAGATGCTCCTTTGGTTATATCAGACGTACCAGGTGATTGCTCATCTTCCGATGATTCTATTCTCTGGCCTCCTTTCGGCCTTTCTCTAAATATCGTATCCGAGTTACTCTTCTTACGATATTGGCTAGTAGAGATCTCCTTCTTCTTTTCCTCAAGTTCCTTGGTAAGTCTTAAGTATGTCTGTTTGTAATAGTCTAAATCACCGATTTCCGTGGCTCTTATGGCAAGTTTTTTAACTAAATGTTTAATATAAAAAATGCTATCTTTTAGTTCGCCACTTATACGACCTTGTAAATTTGAGGAGCTAGCGCGAGCATCCTCCATTTTTTTAAATAAATGAAAGGCCTCCACGGCCAACTGGTTGGCAGTCATTTCCTGGTATTGCGCTAGTTTATCTTGAATCTCATCTCTCTTCTTTTTGCTGAGTTTGACTTTCTTGATTTCATCATTAGTTTCTCTATGACTTTCTTTCTTCATCTTTTTGCCAATATCCGAAGTTTTTTCAGCATATTCCCAATGTTCATTCTTTAGATCAGTTTTTCATCTAAGGACTTTTGATGAAACTACTTTGGTGTATGGACTTTTACTGCCCCACCTGGGGCCTCTGGGTCCTTTATTCTTAGGAGTTTCAGTAGTTAGGTCCTCAACTATATCTTTATCTTCACTATCCTCCTCACTCAGAACAATGGGTGGACTTAGAGATACTAAAACAGAGATTCGCCAATGTGCCGTCTTGGGGTAAAACCGGATATCGGATATGACGTTTTCGATGGCGGTTTATTTTGATTGTAAATGCAAGAATATAATATATATATATTTTTTTATTTGTAGTTATTAATATTTAATAATCGAACAAAATGAATATTAAAACACAATATATTTAAAAAAAAGGTTTACACACATATTTCATTAATTTTCCCATGTAAGGTTAGGTAATAAAAAATATGTAAATAATTTTGTTTATTTCTAATTAACTTTTGAATGTAATTTTTACAATTGTTTATTATTTATCTCTTGTCGTTTCTATTTACTTATGTACAATTTTGTTTAATACATAACTTGACTGAGAAAATGTATATTGTGTTGATCTGATTGTCCGAGGCCCAAATTTGTTATTTTAATTGCAGTTGTGTCTCGTATCCTATTTATAAGGATGAAAGTGAATTCTTTTAATAGCTGGATGTATATCAGATGATGATTGTACTTAAAATTGAAATTCATTAGAAATATTTATCAGAAAAAGTATGCAAGCAATAAAAGTAAAAGTAGCATGGGAATAACAGAAAATAAGAATAGAAAAGGTCAAATCTATAAGAACAAAATTTTATTTTATATATGCATGCATTACCATACTTTTGCTCGCACATATTGCATTTTTATTACATGGAGTTATTGCTTGCGAACAATTTTTTAATTTAAATGCTATAAACCTTTTAATAATTTTTTCTTTTAAATTGTGACATGCAGGTAGAAAAAAAGTGCTTTGGTTACATAATTTTATAAAGAATTCTTTCAGGTTTATATGTTTTTGTACTCGAATATGAGGATAAAAAGTTTTAAATATTTTTGTCATTTGAAGAAAAAAGTTAAACGTGACAGGATTTACAAAAAACAAAGTATTTATATGTTTACATCTTAAACGTGTTAAGGCACTGTAATAATAATTATTTGACTGTATTGATCCTGTTGCATTTATACAAGTCTGGCATACACTTTGATTTTTCATAATATTCGCTATTAAATATCCGGCAACATAATAAATTTTGTTTAATTCTAATTTATTAAAAACAATTTTTTGTGACATATTAGAAAAGACTTGTACTTGTTCAGATTTGCTCACAGACTTGCTGTTTTCTATTAAAATATCTAAAAACTCAGAAAAAAATTCTCTATCATCACTTTCATAATTACTATTGGATATATTCTTCATGTATTGAGAAATACTAATCAATTTTAAATTATTTTTGAACTGAAATGCATTTGGAATAACGTTTTTTGATCTTATTACAGAAAATAAGTTTTCAATACAGTCTTGCGAAAGACGCGAAGGTAAAAAGTAATTAAAACCTCTATCACGCAATAAAAATGAAGTTAATTGAAGAACAGTCGTTGTAGACATTATCACAGCTGTTTGAAAAGGTTTCCAATTTCCCTTCTGTCCTACTTTTAAGCCTTTGAAAAGTTCAATTACTTCATTTAGAAAAGCGATTGTTTCTTCTAATTTTTCTATGTTATTAAATCCTAAAGCTAAATATAAATTTCTTCCGCTCATTATTTGAAACCATCGAGTAATAAATTTAATAAACCAAGCAGTCGTTATCCTGGCATCGTTTAAGTTTGCTAACAATTCAAGAGCTGTTCCTACTTGATTACTAAATACTGTTGTAGCCGTATTCACTCGCATTTTTTGGAAATGATTATTTCTAGACAAATATTCAGATTTCAACTTAAAAGCTAACTTAATATCACAATTATTATCAGCTATAAGAACATCGTTTAAATGACTAGAATTAGCTACATTTGTAGGTAATGCTAACTTATTAACAAAATAATCTGGAATGGTTATGGTTTCATTATTTATAAAGCCAGTTTTAATATTTTTTAAAGCGTGAGGTACGTCCGAATAAAAGTACAAAAGCCTATCATTAGAGCAAGGTTGCTTACAACTATTTTTAATTATAATATTTGAAACTTCTATTCCAAACGCTCTCCACATTGCTCGATTGCTTGGTCCCATATCCGAAGTGACATTATGAACAATTAAACCAATTTCCTCAGCTTTTTTTATAATTGTTTCAATTATAGGTTTCAATTTTTCGCCGTTTACTTTATTACCAGTTAAATAATACGCAACCACTTGTTTCCATCTTGAAGCAATTTCGGCTAACATAAACACAAGACCATGAGTAGCAATAATACTTGTATCATGATCTGGCAATGTAACGTTGCCAATGATCGTGTTTGTTGATGCATCATAAAAAGTACCAGCGGTAATGCTCATCTCGTCGAGCACTAATGTACAATCTTTATCAATCTCCTTCTCGAATACAGAAATTTTTATTTTCATAAATTCAAAAACTTCATTAATTATCCCACTTTTGAATTTAAGATTTTCTAACTTTCTATTTAAAGTGCGCATAGAAAGAAGAGGGAAATTTGCTTTTAACAATTCTTGATAACCTGCAGTGCCACATGCAAATTTCAACTTATAAGCTTTTATCAACGTACTATTGCACCATTTTGGTATTTTTGTATACTTTCCAGACAACAAGTTTAACTGATCTTCATTAAAAATCTTATTTATATTAGAAAGTACCTTATTATTATGTACTTCAATTTGAAGTCTTTTGATTTTCCTTTTCGCGTATTGTAATTTTCTCTTCATTTGCAGTCTTAAACGTTCACTTTTTTTCCAAAGCATTTCCAATTGCTCCAAACGTTTTAAAACATATGGATCTGAAGTTTCTGTTATATTAGATGAAATGCCTAATACATTTCTTTCTTTTTCGGTAATATCTTCATTGATTTCCATTTTTTCTTCCATTTCATTTGAAATATTTTCAAACACATCAGTCTCTGTAGCTTCGATTATTGTGTTCTGCCTTGTTGTATTAGATGAAATGCTTAATACATTTCTTTCTTCTTCGGTAATATCTTCATTGATTTCAATTTTTTCTTCCATTTCATTTGAAATATTTTCAAACACATCAGTCTCTGTAGCTTCGATTATTGTGTTCTGCCTTGTTGTAGATGTTGACAAATTCTCACCGAATATTGTTGGTATTGCATCAGATTTCAATCTGCGTGAGCCATCTTTTCTTATCATCCACATATCAGAGGCAAAATGGACCTGCACAGACAATATATATAACTTTTTGAATGTGCAATTATATTTTTCTCATCATATTCAGAGTCAATTTAGTCTCGATTTAGTATATTTAAACTTTTTTTTTAATTTAAAATATTTTTACAAAACTTATTTCAGCACAAATTAAAACAATTTGGTATAACAGTTTGCTTTTGATTATAACTTACATCACATAATCTTGCATTTGAAGTTGGAATCCAATCTGTAAGGTTTATATTCTGGATCCATACTTTTTTTCTTTCCGAATCTTTTGGAAATCGACACATTTGATAACCTTTTTTATTTGTGTTAGTGCAATAACCAGCACAGCAACTATTAGGCATTTCTGATTCATTCACCTATTTTATTTTAAACAAAATTATTTTTGAAATTACATTGGAAATACGCAAGTGTTAACACTTTTATATACTTTCACTTTATATAAGTAAAAATAAAAATTATATATAAATTACTTTTTATAAAACACGATACAATTAATTACCCGAGGTTTTCTTTTTTTTCTATTTTATCAGAGAGAAACCTCAGATTTCTCTCTGATTTTATATTCTATTTGGTAGACACTCTGTTTTCTTTTGACAGGTGACAGGTGACAGGTGACAGGTTAGATCGGCTAGGCTTTCTCTGTCAGTTATATCTATCTTTCTCTCTCATACTTCCGGTTATACCCCAAGCGACGGGAGCCAATCAGAAATCGTTAACACATTGGCGAATCTCTGTTTTAGTATCTCTAGGTGGACTTCGTTCTGGGCTGCCGTATTGGAAGGACGTGGTCCGCTCTCGCTCTCCAGTCATTTATATATTACAAGTGTTAATATCATTATACAAGTCGGTAATATCTCAAGCTAAGATCTCCGGCTTCATTAATCCGATCTTCTTTGGCGCCCGAGTACTTACATAACTTGAGGATTAAGCGATACCTCATCCATCACCGCCATTGCAACGCCTGTTATTGGAGAGGCAGGCGAGGCTCCCAAAACGCAATTTCTCGGTCATTTTGTATGGATAGAAATACGAAGCTACCGCATGGAGAATATATATCTTGAAATCTGTTCTGAGGAGAGGAATCTTATCATCAGCATCTTTAAGGAAGCAAAAATTGAGAGACAAGATATATAGAGAAGAATTTATTACTAAAATCCAATCCATATAAAGGACGAAACAAGGATTCTTCACACCTAAAATCGAAAAGATTAGTTCCCAAAGGTAGCATGCTCAGCAGTTTTTAGACTCTGAATAATTGATTTTAAATATGAAAAGTATTGATGAGAGAACTATTCATCTTTTGCTTATCTACACAAGTTGACATTGGCTTACTCTATATATTTCTATTTTGAGTTAGATTAATTTAAAAAAAAAGAATAATAAATAATAAAAAAAAATGTTTTTTCTATGATCAGTGATTGATAAGAATAGTATAGCTAATTAAAAAAAAGAAAAAAATTATAATTCAAATAGTTTCATATACTCTTAAATTTCAAGAATATTGAAGTATTCACTCACTATATGTCTAAATCAGTGCTTGAGCCTAGTTGCCCTTTTCGAGCCGATTCCCGAACGCGCCGCCTCCTATGCCCCCACTACCGCGCGCGGCCTTGACGGCCGAGCCGCCGATCTCGCCCGTACGCTTTGTCTCAGGAGCAGCTATGTATAAGAAATAGTGCCCTGCACCACAAAATTCATTAAAATTACTTTAAGTAAATAATTTTTGTTTTTATAAACAAAAAAGTACTAACTTTTTTATTACTAATTTATTTTATGTAGTACAACAATATGTAAAAACATAATATGTAAATTAGAATTTTGACAATAGTTTTCCACATCACCCGTGAGATACTATTATTGATGCGTTTTTTTTTTAAGTGGTTTCCCCAGTAGGCCTAATCCACTAAAAGATGAAATATAATATACAGCTTGGCAGAAAAACAAAATTTTATTTATTGTAAGATATATAAAAACGACAGGAAAATTAGAAGAATGCCAAGCTATATATTATATTTAATCTTTTAGTGGATTAGGCCTACTGAAAAAACCACTTAAAAAAAAGCATCAATAATAATACCTCACGGGTGATGTGGAAATTAAACTATTGTCAAATTCTAATTTATATATTATGTTTTTACATATTGTTATACTACATATAAAATAAATTAGAAATAAAAAAGTTAGTACTTTTTTGTTTATAAAAACAAAAATTATTTACTTAGAGTAATTTTAATGAATTTTGTGGTGCAGGGCACCATTTCTTATACAGAGCTGCTCCTGAGACAAAGCGTACGGGCGAGATCGGCGGCTCGGCCGTCAAGGCCGCGCGCGGTAGTGGGGGCATAGGAGGCGGCGCGTTCGGGAATCGGCTCGAAAAGGGCAACTAAACTCAAGCACTGGTCTAAATAAATATAAAATTTATAAAATTTTCTGTATTTAATTTCCTAAGTTGAAAGTATGTGTGATGTACTTAATAGATTATCATACTTCTCTTGGAAAACATAAATAGTAAATAACCACACTGTTGTGAAGTGATCTTTCCATGTTAAGTACATGTACAAATATTTTCATATTTGTGACCAAGGTTGAACATTGAGCTCAGAGAGAATCAGATATTATCCAACGAATATTCCAAGCTTTTCACAAATAAATTAATATCATATATTACTCTTTTTGTTTTTAAAAATAATGAACTCAGATTTGTTATAATCACTTGCATCAAATGTTATTTGGAATAATAGTGCAAATTGAAAAAAAATAATAATAATTTTTCTTAAAAAAAAAGCATACATTTTACCTGGTAATTGAATTTGGCCTCACTTTGATATACGCTCGGTTTTCTTCCTGGTCGAAACCGTACCTGATCTATATGAATTGATCTGTGATGCTAATATACATGCAATAGCTTTAATTCGATATATCGAACAATATGTGAATTTGCAGTGTTATTTATTAATGTATATGTGATTTTTTGCTTAAGGTTGTGTGTGACATTTTGCTTAAATCCTTAAATCTTTAATTTTAAGAATGTTTATTAAATAAATATAAAAAGTAATTAAAACACTTAAAGATTTAAAAAATAAAAAAAAAGGATTGCCAATATTTAATATTTTTCTCTCTTTTTATAAATTTAATATTATATTATTTTTTATGACTCTTTTCGCATATAACTAATGTAGATTTGTCACAATCACTTACATTATATGTTTTTTGGAATAACAGTGACAATTGAATAAATAAAAAAAAAATACACATTTAAACTGATAATTGAATTGAGACTTGTTTCGATATAATTTCAATTTCCTACCTGATCGAAACCGTACCTGATATATATAACTCAATCTGTGATACTATTATTTATAGCTTTAATGTGATGTATCGAACAATACATGAATTTGCAGTATTGTTTATTTATATGTATGTGATATTCTGTTTTAAATCTTAATATTAAGAGTGTCTATTAATTAAATGTAATAAGTAATTAAAACACTTAAAAAAAAAGATATTTCACCACTCGATACTTTGATAAACAGTATATATATCATTTTGGAGATCTAATAAGATGATTTATTTGAACTAAAGGAAATAAGTATATATAGAATAATAAAAGGTCAAAAGAGTTAGTTTTGTAATAAGATTGTTTCTCTGTTGACTTATTTACTCTCAATATCTAACTATCATTATATTGAGACAAGGTCCATGACCTATGATTGTTACACTGAAGAAACTATGGTTTTTGTTGGAAAATTAAAGTATTTAGGTCGTTCTCTTTCTTAACTCAGTACCAGTGTTTGCGATATGCTGCGTCCTTTTATGCGTTTTTCTTTCTTTGTTTTATTTCATGGCTGTTACCGGGTACCACTAGCGCGCTGTCTATACTCGCTCTCTTCCTTTTGTTTTTTGTCACTAGTCGTCATTGTCGCTAGTCAGTACGCTCTACCATCCTGCACGAGAAGGATCACGCGGCGTGTTAACCTATCTTTGATTCGTGTAATCTTTTACTTGAAATACATAGCAATTATATACACGGAAATATAGTGTGACGTGCTATCTGCTACCTAAGAAAAATCCAACAGTTTTAATAAATATTGTATATTTGGGTAGTAAATTAACTGGAATTTTTTTTTTGGAACTATGGTGATTTATGTCATGGAAATCTGATTCGTTTAGTTTAAGTATCTTCTTAGCAGATAAGTTAATAATCGTTATACGAGAAGCTAGTCCTTAGAATAAATTAATTATATTTTTCACAATTGTACATAATAATTTTGCATACCAATTTAAATTAGGAGGAGAATCAATCTATTTGTTATAATGTCATAAGATTACAGCTCATATATATATGCGAGAGCTTGTCTCATTCAGACGGGTTAGTAGTCTTGAACCTCAAATCCTGGCTGAAGTCGAGCTGAACTGTCACACTGTTTTTAAAAAAAAGAAGATAATGGCAAATAATAATCTTATTTAGTATTATTTTGAATACCATTGAAGCAGTAATTTCTGCTCAATTTAGTTTAGGTTAATACCTCGTGTTTTTTTTTGTTTTTTTCATGTAGTGATTTATTCAAATTAGAATTTAACCTAAAAGGCACTAAGAGTGGGATTGACAAGGGTAGTCAGGCTTGAATATTTGTCTTGGGTTTTTAAAAAAGCTTCCAATTGTCTCTGATGTTCGCAATGTCGAAACAAGAAACCAGAAACGCCAGCAAATCCTCTTCTGTAAGCATGAGTAAAAGTGTTAGAGCTGTATCAAACAAAGAAAGTAGATCAAGTAAGAAACGCACTCAGGGCTCTCCAACCAGAGATGTTCTGAGTAAAGAGACATACTTTTTGGATCCATCTCCTTCTATGGATCAGAATCAGAACCAAGCAGAGCAGTTTCCGACCACTGCAGTCCAAGAGGTTATAATCTCCAACGAGAACGAACCCATCTTGACCGCACAAGACAACGATCTGGAAGCGAACAGAATTGCCTTTATAAACTCTGCCTGGAACAATAGATATTCATCATGTATCTCTGGTCCATATGTGATATACATTGAGACTCTGAGGGGCAATTCAGGATTAAACATAGGTAACTTGCACCCAATGAGTATAAGACAAATGATATTTAATAAAACCAGCGAGGTTAATATGAAACAACTATATAACAACATTTTGAATATAAGAAAGAAAGGGAAGAATATCGTGAGTATTAGCTTTAAGTCCTACGAAGAGGCCAATAGCTTTTTGGATAATAAGGAACTTCTTCCAATGGACTGGCTGACATACATTCCGAATTTCAAGTTATTTCGTACTGGAGTTATTAGAAATGTTTCTTTGGACTTTGATATAAAAAACATATATGAAAGTTTGGAGTTTAATGTGAATCACCAAAGTAAAATAAACATCAGGAATATTGAAAGACTCAAGTACATGGATAAGAGGGACAATATACTTAGAGATTCATCTACAGTGAAAATTACTTTTGAAACTGATTTGTTTCCGGAGTTTGTCTATCTATACAAGGTTAGATATAGGATTCTTCCGTACATAAATAAAGTACGAAAATGCAATAATTGTAGCAGATGGGGCCACTCGACGAGAACGTGTAGGGGGAAAAAGAGATGTGAATATTGTGGCCAGGAGCACGATTCAATTGGCTGTAACGTGATCAACCCTAAATGTAGTAATTGCGGAGGAGAGCATTCTTCGTTGGATAAGAACTGTATGGCCTTCACTTATCATCAGCTGATTAATTATGTTATGGCATATGCAAATTGTACTCTGTATAATGCGAAAAGGCTCATTAAATCCAAAAGTATCTCAAATGTATCTCAAATACCGCATCTTTTTAGATCTTTAACTTATAGTGGATGGTCTCTTCAGAGTCATACAGATGGCTTGATTAAGGATAGTAAAACGAAAAATAAAGGATTGACAAATTTGAACAGAAGTCCTATTAGCAGATCTAAACAAAGGTCAAAAATTATTAATCGACACTTTCATATAGACTTTGAATCTCCAATGCAAGAAAGTAGTGAGCTTCCTATCCAATCACGTGAAGGAATTACATACCTAACGCAAGTTGAAAGTAATATGGATAATCCGACCTCAGAAAAAGAGTTGAATCTTCCACAGGGTGGAGTTCCCGCAGGGGATCGCAAGCGTCGAAGATTTCCACAATCTCATCGAGGGACAAATTTGGTTCTTTGTCTTTGTAAGATCTCACCAGAGCTCGTTTATCTAAAACTTCATTGGCTTAGTTTACATCGTGCATTTGATACGCGTATCAGGTACCATATTCGTATCAAATTCGTACTAAATATTTAGTACGCACGATGTAAACGCTGCCGGATCAATTTGGTACGAGCGTATCAAGTAGGAGTATCGTACTAAACTAATACGCGTACCAAGTAATACAAATGTCGATGTAAACGCATAAAACGCATTTTAGAGAGAATTTAGCAATTGAGCATAACCTCAGTGCTAAAATCTAAAAACCGGTGTGAAAATGTCTTAGTAGGAGACATCAACATGAATTAAATTTGTATTATATTTTTCACAGTACATTCGATGTAAACGCGCCCGTACTAAGGCTTTGGTGCGCACCAAACTTAATACGCGTACTAAGGTTTTGACGATGTAAACTAAGCCATTATATAATAAAAACTTAAATACAAATATAATAATGAATGATATCACAAAGTTAATATATGCGGATCAATCTAATGAAAACAAAGTCAGGGAACTAATTTATTATATAAATGCAATTCAGGAAGGTTTTAATAACAAGTAACTGTTCTTTTTGATTATTTAATTGTTGGCATGTCCTGTACTTGATTTCTCTTTATCGTTTTCAAAGTATTACAGTGGAATTGTAGGGGTATCATTGGCAAAAAGCTTGAATTTTCCAACCTGGTGAGCAATTTTGATGTGATATGCCTTCAGGAAACTTGGCTCTCGGATAAACATAAGTTTGATTTTATTGATTTTTTCACTTTTAGAAATGACAGACCTAATAATGCTATTGGAGGTGGAATGACTATTCTAGTATCAAAAAACTTAGAAGTTAAAAAACATAATATTTTAATCCCTCAGGAATTAGGTTTTGAATATACAGCTATCTCAATATTAAATAAGGGGAAAGAAAATAAAGAATTAACAATTATATCGTTTTATAGACCTCCTGTTATACACACCAATAAGGCCAAGTGGACTGAACTTTTTAATTGCATAATCAATTCAGTTGACCATTCTAATCTCTGCATATGTGGTGATTTCAATGCACATAATCCTTTATGGGGTTAATGTGGTAGGAAGATACTTGAGAGAGGTGGTGGATGTCTCACCATTTATCATCATAAACAACGGTTCAACCACAAGAATATCAGCGAATCCTGATTATATTAGTTGCCCTGACTTAACACTGGCCTCTGAAAGCCTTCGGATATTTGAGTGGTCTACAGATATGGACCCAATGGGAAGCGACCATCTGCCGATCAATTTTAAAATCAAAATTGGTAATATGAATTATTCACATAAGAGAGATATTGATGTAAGTAACCGAACTAGAGGAAAACTTGACACCCTAAATATGAATAAGGACCTCTTGATCGAAGGAATGGTAGAAGACATAAAAAACATAGCTGAATTTCAGATGTCAGGAAAAGATTCATACACCCATTGGTATAATGAAATTATAAATAAAGCACTAAGAGCAGGTGCCAAACTCATTGATGGCAAAGGTAGTATCAAAACGTTTGACTCAAAAACAAACAACTTTAAGAATAGTAAGCAGAAGATTAATAGGAGGAATAGGAATAAACCCTGGTGGGATGATGACTGCAAGAAGGCTGTTGAAAATAGAAAGCATTTAATTTACTTAAAAACAACTATTCGCGGCTTAATCTCGCCACGTATAGAAAAGTAGCTGAAGAAACAAGGAAAACAATCAGAAGAAGAAAAAGTGAGAATTTCAAAACTTTGGTTAATAATCTTAATTCAAACGTGGGTATAAAAAAACTTCTGGAATACTGTTAATCTTTTCAAAAAAAGTGCTACATTTAATCCAATTAAACCACCAGAGTCATATAAGAAAATAAAGATCTGGAACACGATCAACAACATTCCCAGAGAACATTATGACGTCTTAAAGACGTCTAAAAGACGTCTTATATTTCTATAAGACGTCTTATAAAACTATCAGAAAGACGTCTTTTAGACGACTTTAAGACGTCTTATGACCCGATTTAAGACGTTTTTAAGACGTCTAAAAGACGTCTAATTTTTTTTATTTATGACGTTTTTGAGACGTCTTATATAAAAATTATTTTAGACATCCCTGGCGAAAAAATTTCTACAAAATTCTAAAAAACTACAAAAATTTACAAAAGTATTCCAATTCTGGCATTTTTTTGTAGTTTTTACAGAAAAATGCTAAATTTGAAACACACTTTTGTAAATTTTTGTAGTTTTTTAGAATTTTGTAGAAAATTTTTCCACCAAGGATTCCAAAAGCTAGGTTTATTATTTTTTATTTTTTATTATTTTAAACAAAATACTTTATATTTATATTTCATTATTTTTATTTTATTATTAAGATAAGTTTTTTTATAAATAAAAAATTTTATATTATATATTTCAATTTTATTTCATGTTTTCGTAATTGGAAATTACAGAATTTTACAGAGATACTGGATTCAGTCACATATTTTACAGCAACTTAAGCGCAACACTATTATCGTCCGGTTTATTAATTGTCAAAAACTGTTGTCAGAAATGTTGTCAGAAAGGTTAATTATTTCCAATAACAGCCTACACACGCGATACGTACGAGAGTTAAAAAGTTGTGTTGTATTAACGTATCCACACTCGGCTGCGTTACACAGCAAACCGGGACAAAACGTCCCAACACACACGCGATACGTGCAAGAGTTCAAAAATTGATACGGGATAAGCACGTCGATCGACTTGATCGCATCACACGGCAGATTTGGTTATGTGCGTCATTCGACGTCTTAAAAACGTTTTTCTCAGACGTCGTAAAGACGTCTAAATGGCGTCTCAAAGAATATGTCTTAAAAAGACGTATTTTAGACGTCTTAAGAGAGACGTCTAAAATAAGACGATTTTAAGACATCATAAAGACGTCTTTTAATAAAGTCTCAAAGACGTCTCTTTTAAGACGTCTTAAAGATGTCTTTTAGACATGCGTGTTGTCTGGGTTACTCCTCCTTGGACACATCAAAGGTTCGAGGAAACCAATGCCTTTGAAAATGAAAATGAAGATGATTGGAACCTTCCATTAAGACTTCATGAAATGCAATCAATTGTGTTTGCGACTAGAGATAGATGCGCACCGGGTCCTGACCTGATCAATAATCCATTATTAAAATGCCTTCCAAAAGAGGTTATGGAATGTTTGTTACTTATATTTAATAGAATAATTGATGACGGCTCATTTCCAACAGAATGGCTCAATGTAGACATTACGTTGATTCCGAAACCAAGTAATAATGATTTTAGACCGATCTCACTAACCTCTAATGTTCTCAAAATATATGAAAAGTTGCTACTGAAAAGATTCGATAGATTCATTGAAGTTAATAGAATATTGCCCAGATGTCAGTTTGGTTTTAGAAGAGGTAGAGAGACTATAAAGAGAGTGAAGCGGATCGTGTTCCCTATTCTGATTGGTTCCGCCATTTCCTGCTGAATACTTCCGGAATATGCATATATATATGTATATACATATATATACACATCCATACAATACAAGTTGTGCAAGCGTGAAATGCTTGTCAAATTACGAAAGTCTCCGCGGTATTAATATAAATTATAAATAATAGTGTATAATGTGAAAGACATTCAAATATCTCCAGTATTTATATACAAAAAAGAAAATAAATATTATATAAGGTAAGTTTAGTATTTAATATATTATAAAGAACATTGTTTTGTACATTGTATACGCAAAATCCTAACCTTAAAATGTTGGTTTTATTTTAAATAAATTCATACATTTACGAATTTTTATTACGTAGTAATTCATCTGACTATAATTTTTGTAGTTTAAAAAATAAACATTAATATTTTATATTGTACAAAATTATTAAATAACATTAAACTTTTTTTTATACAGACTTATCTACATTACACAGTGTTATCAATTATATATATTATTTTGTACTTAGATGACAGGTTGCGCAGCAAACAACTGCAAAAATAAAAGCGAGTACGGAGTAAAAATGTTTTGCTTTCCTTCAGACCCATATCGAAGAGCTGTATGGATAAATAAAGTTGGGCAACAAAACTGGGTTTCAAAGAAACGTCCAGTATTATGTGAGGTAATTTGTTTTAATTATGATTTGTTATTTATAAAGTATATAAGTTAGTTTAATATGTAATTTATTAAATAATATAATTGCAGTAATATAATAATTAAATAATGCAAATTAAATGATACATCCCACACAGCACAGGATATCGCGATATCCACCAGATATCCGAGGAATATCGCTATAGGACATCGCCGTAGGACATCCATAGGATCACAATATGTCCAATTGGATATCCGGATGACCTGGGGATATTCTCAGGATAAAGTGCTGTGTGGGATATATCCAAAAGTAACGTTATTAATAAGAGATATTACGTATAACAAATTTGTGTTATTATTTATTTTGTACAATTATTGTTAATAAATAGAAACATCATACAGTCACGTCTAAATCTTTTATGTGGAATAAAATACTTGTATAAATTTTACAAGCTAAAGCTAAAATAATAAATCCATAAAAGATCCAGTTGCGACCGTTTAAGGCTTATATTTATCAATTCAAGGTTCGATTGCTTTATTGATTCAATGTTTAATTCAAACAGTCAAGATATATTTTCTTTATTGTTTTTTTTGTATTTTATTTATTATTATTTTATATTGTTATACTAAGGCCCGGTTCTACAACTTAATTTAACCGAAGTTTAACTAACCGTATCTAATAGGAGATATTGTTTCATATAAAACAAATTCATCTGTTGGATACAGTTAGTTAAACTTCGGTTAAATTAAGTTGTAGAACCGGGTCTAAGTATTAATAATGGATATTTTATTGTTTAGAAAATAATTTATTTAAAAAATATTTAAGCTGTTTTCAAATCTAACAGTATTTTACAATAATGCAGTAATTTTTATATCTTATTTTTTCAGTATCATTTTGCAATAGATGCATTTGAGAAAGAACGAGTAGATGGAACCAAAAAATTAAAACAACATGCAATTCCAACCATTTTTGGAAACCTTGTCATTCAAATAACGAATCAACAGAAAATACAAAAGAAAAAAAAAATAGGTAAAATTAACTAAAATAATTAAATTAAAAATATAATGTATTTATAGTCTGTTTTTATTTCAAGATTATCTTAAGTCAGTGCTTGAGTTTAGTTGCCCTTTTCGAGCCGATTCCCGAACGCGCCGCCTCCTATGCCCCCACTACCGCGCGCGGCCTTGACGGCCGAGCCGCCGATCTCGCCCGTACGCTTTGTCTCAGGAGCAGCTCTGTATAAGAAATGGTGCCCTGCACCACAAAATTCATTAAAATTACTCTAAGTAAATAATTTTTGTTTTTATAAACAAAAAAGTACTAACTCTTTTATTTCTAATTTATTTTATATGTAGTATAACAATATGTAAAAACATAATATATAAATTAGAATTTGACAATAGTTTAATTTCCACATCACCCGTGAGGTATTATTATTGATGCTTTTTTTTAAGTGGTTTTTTCAGTAGGCCTAATCCACTAAAAGATTAAATATAATATATAGCTTGGCATTCTTCTAATTTTCCTGTCGTTTTTATATATCTTACAATAAATAAAATTTTGTTTTTCTGCCAAGCTGTATATTATATTTCATCTTTTAGTGGATTAGGCCTACTGGGGAAACCACTTAAAAAAAAAACGCATCAATAATAGTATCTCACGGGTGATGTGGAAAACTATTGTCAAAATTCTAATTTACATATTATGTTTTTACATATTGTTGTACTACATAAAATAAATTAGTAATAAAAAAGTTAGTACTTTTTTGTTTATAAAAACAAAAATTATTTACTTAAAGTAATTTTAATGAATTTTGTGGTGCAGGGCACTATTTCTTATACATAGCTGCTCCTGAGACAAAGCGTACGGGCGAGATCGGCGGCTCGGCCGTCAAGGCCGCGCGCGGTAGTGGGGGCATAGGAGGCGGCGCGTTCGGGAATCGGCTCGAAAAGGGCAACTAGGCTCAAGCACTGTCTTAAGTAATGCCTATGCTAAAACAGTTATGCTAATACAGTTCTCTGTGATTGGTTTAGAACATCTTATGATTATAAACATCTTAAATATAAGAACCAACTATGAATACTGGCCTTAGAATATTTTACAAATTTTACAAAAGATAATACTGTATGTTTTGTTTATTTATTAATAAAACGTTTATTTTTCACAAGAAGCAAATACTTCAGTAATAGAACCAGTGACAGAAGCAGTAAATGTAGAACCATTGATGGAATCAGTAAATGTAGTTCAACGTACTGAAGAAAATGCTTATTTTCCACAAGAGGCAAATACTTCAGTAGTAGAACCAGTGACAGAAGCAGTAAATGTAGAACCATTGATGGAATCAGTAAATGTAGTTCAACGTACTGAAGAAAATGCTTATTTTCCACAAGAGGCAAATACTTCAGTAGTAGAACCAATGACAGAAGCAGTAAATGTAGAACCATTGATGGAATCAGTAAATGTAGTTCAACGTACTGAAGAAAATGCTTATTTTCCACAAGAGGCAAATACTTCTACATCGGCGACCGTCGTTACATGCAATGAAAAAAATTCTAAATGTGAAAAAAAAAGAAGCATTTCAATTTTAAAAACACACGTTTTAAATGACAAAATTGTTAAAGGCCAATGTACAAAATGTAACAAATTTGAACAACTGTATAAAAAATGCGAAAAATCTAAAATACAAATGAAAAGAATACATAAACAAAAAGAAATGGCTTTTAAACGGAAAATAAAAACATTAGAGCAACAAGTACGTACTAATGAAAAGATAACAAATTTTAAAATTTTCAGTGTTGATCAAATAAGGTATATGCTCGGAGAAGTAAAACGAATGCCAAAGTGGTGTGACAAAGCGCTAATTCAAGGTTACAAATTGAAGTTTGTATGCGGATATTCTGGTTATCGTGAATTACTTAAGCAAGGTTTTCCATTACCTTCCTTAAGAACCTTAACTGAAAAGTTAGATGGTTGGAAATTTACAAGTGGCATTTCAGATGAAATTTTTCAATTCCTACAATTAAAAGTAAATTCTTTTAAATCTGATAAAGATAAAGATTGTTTAATTGTTTTAGATGAAATAAGCATAACTTCAGGTATTCAATATGATGCTAATGTTGCTGACTACGTTGGCTATATTACATTACCTGGTCATAACAGTCGAGAGCTTGCTACACATGGCCTGGTTTTCATGTTAGCAGGCATCTCTCATCGTTGGAAGCAAATCGTTGCATATTATTTTACAGGAAACAGTACTGATGGAAGTAAATTAAAATTAATAATTCTAGAAATTATAAATAAAGCAGAAAATATTGGTTTATTTGTTAATGGTATTGTTTCTGATATGGGAGCTCCAAACCAAGCTATGTGGAAAACATTTAATATTAATGTCTCTCGTCATTCCAAAATCCAAAATAAATGCGTGCATCCATTTCGCAATAATAAATATTTGTACTTTTTTCATGACGTTTGTCATGGAATGAAAAATTTTAAAGAAGGTATGTTGAATCATAAAACGATTACAATTCCAGACAATTTTGTAAAAAAATACAATTTACCTTCAAATAAAGCTGACGCTCAGCATTTTCATGAATTACTTGATCAACAAAAAGATACACATTTTTTATTAGCACCGAAATTGAAATATGATTATTTAGATAGATCGAAACATTTTCAAAAAATGCGCGTTTCAAGTGCTACAAACGTCTTAAGCCACGAAGTCAGCACAGCTTTAGAATTTTTAAGTAAAGAATGTTCCAAACCAGAATATAAAACAACAGCATGGCTAACTGCATATATATCTCGATGGTTTTAAATTGTAACCTCAAGAAATATTTCTATGGCGATAAGTAAAAAAAATGTTCAAAAATTTAACGAAACAATCGATTTTCTTTACGAGTTTATTGAATTTATGACAGGTATACATTTTAACGATAAAAATGCTTGGAAGCCATTTCAGAAAGGTATTGTTTTATCTACTATGTCAATAATCGAAATAGTCACTTATTTAATTGAAAAAAGAAATTACTGTTTTGTTTTAACAAGTCGATTTACTCAAGATTGTATTGAGAATTTATTTTCGGTTTTACGTTTAAAAAATTCTACGTTGAATGCTCTACAATTCAAAACTAATTTAAGACTAGTCGCTATTTCTCATTATATGAAAGAAGTTTCTTCTAGCAATTATTCATATGATGGTAGCGATTTTTTACCTGATTTTTTAAATTCAATTCAAGAAATCAGGAAAAAAAGAAAAAGTTTATGCAATATTGAAAATGAAAATGTACAAAGAGATGTTGCTCAATTAACTAATATAGATTTAAATATCTTACATCACATAAGCGGTTATATAATCTCTAGTATGATGAAAAATATAAAAACATGTAAACAATGCATATCATCTTTAGGCACTTATAAAACTAATTTAACTAATTACAATGTTCTAACATCTCTGAGACGTTATACAAATACAACCAATACACTCTTTTTTGTTAATGATCGTACTTATAACTTTTTTATTGAAATGGAGAAAATATTTCGCGCATTTATTGAAAATTGTAGCAGTAAAAATAAAAGACAGTTCTTTGTTTTAAAGTGTCAAGACATTATTTTCTTTGTGCCACCGTGTCATAATTTAAAAAGTTATATTATAAAAAGATTTATAACCTTTAGATTAAAAATAAATTCAAGAAAAATGTGCGTTAAAAAAGTTAAGCATTACGGAAGTAAAACAATGGCTATGCATAATATCGAATAAGTTTTTATATTTGTATTAATTTTAGCCATATATTAAAAAGAAATGTATGTTATATGTTACAAACAAATGTGCAATAACTGTGGTATTACTAGTAATAATATTATTTATGTGATATGTCTAAATGTGATATTCCTAGTAATATAAAACTTATTAAAGGTAAACGTTATATTTTGTTTTTATTGCACATAATGATTTGTATTTTATTATTAAATTAATATTTATTTATAATATTACTATCGTAAAATGTCTGTTTTTTATTTTTGTAACTAACGTTTTGTAACTTACTCTATTATTTGGTAACTAATAAATATCTTATGTTTCTTAATTTTTTCTTAATTTAACCTTTCCAAGAAAATGTTATTTTATTTATGTATTTTAATTACTAACATTTCTAATCAGTAGATTTATCATAACATTACATTATTTCATTTTATTGTATATTTTTTGTTTCAGGTAAAAGGAACAATTCTCATGAAAGAATTATTGATGCATTCACTACAAACACAATTTAAACAATAAGTGGAACAGTAATAAGTGATTGAACTTATTGAGTGTGGATCTTCCAAAAATATTATCTTTGATTAACCAACATCATTGTGGCCTAATAATGTTTTTGTATAAATATATATTTTTTGCAAATTATTAGTAAATTATATTTATAGATATTTTAAGTTGATTAGCATAAGTTACATCGATTATTAATTTAATCAATTATTTAATTATGTATATCTCTATTATTTTAGCAAAACGTATTTAATTTATCATTATTCACTTTTGTAAATATAAATATGTATATATAAAAAATATGAGTATATGGAAATATAAATATGTATATTTAGTTATATTTTCATATTAAGTATACAGAATAAAAATATAAAACATTCTTTTACTGACATTTGTAATCTAATTCGTATAATTATCATTTTTTATCCACTTATATTTAATTAATCGTAATTGTAAATAATGCATTCAAAAAATATTATTTAATAAATATATCAACAGACTTTAATTAATAAATGTATCATTTTGTAATTACAAATAAGTAATTGCTATTATAAATACTAATAGTATTATCTTAGAATAAGATCGCATATTTGTTTTAATAGGTTAACATTTTTTATTTTTTTTTACATTTAATGTAAATAAAACATTATAGAAAATATATCTTACAAAATTTTTCCGTTATTTCAAATATTTCGATTAAACAAGTAAACATTTTTTTCTAATTTTTAGGTTCTTCTAAATGTAATCTCATCGGTGACGTAATCAGTATTTGACGTCTTACATTTCCACTCCATCTAAGTGGTTGAAGATCCCGCCCATTACTAAAAGACCGAAAGTCGCCATTTTCTGCTGGCGACTTCCGGTGATTCGCTTCACTCTCTTTATAGTCTCTCTAAGAAGAGGCAGATCCTGCGAGAACTGTTTGGCATTGGTTAATTTGGAGATTTATAAAGCGTTCTCAGAAAGGAAAATGATAGGAGGATAAAAAATTATTATACCCTAAGTATGGATTTCTATGAATCAGGCTGTTGGATAGCGAATAGATGCATCCAAAGGGGGTTACCTCAGGGTTCTGCACTAAGCCCAGTACTATTCAATATTTATGTCAAGGACATTCTCTGGCAAATTCCTCATAATTGTAAAACAATTCAGTTTGCAGACGATATAGCAATACTATGTACAGATGGTGATATAAATAGAATTAAAAATTCTTTGACAACAGCTTTCTTAAATGTAGAAAAATGGCTTAATTCCCTAGGATTGGATGTATCAATCTCTAAAACCCAAGCGATTATATTCAACAGGAAAAGGGTAACTCTAAATGAAGGGGAATTAATTTTAGATACAAGATCACTTAAACTACAAAAAGTAGCTATAAGTACCTAGAAATGACACTGGATGAGGGTCTGCGATGGAGGAATCATATTCAATCACTTAGAGTTAAAACGTTGAAGTACAATAACATTTTGAAATGGTTAGCTGGTTCTTCTTGGGGGATTAATCTGCGTCAGAGTTTAAGTTTCGCAAATGCTACCATTGGAGCACAGTTGGAGGAGCATTGGAGAGATTGGGGAAGCATGTGGTTCATTAGTGCTGCCTGTTCCAATGTAAGGGTTCTAGATAAAATATTATGTAATGCCTTTAAGATAGCCATCGGTCTTCCCAGGTCGACCCCGAATAGAGTAGCATGGAGATTCAGTAATCAGAAATGTCTCATGAATAGAATTAGTCTTAAAACAGATAAGTATATGTGTAAACTAATTCAATTGAAAAGTAACGCCATAATCAATAAAATTAAGAATTTCCATACAGTAACACAAACTAAACAAATAGCTAAAAGAAATATACCATTTATAGTCAAAAGGTGGCCAGTGATCAAGTCATTTGAAAAATTCTTAGCTAAATGGGATTTTCATCCTATACATATCTGTCCTTTCCAGCCTGAGTTAGAAGAAGTGGAAGTTGATGTCAGAACAGGTTACTTGTCTTTACAATGTAATAATCCAAATAATGCCTTTGTCAATCTGATCAATCTTAACTGTATATTTGAAGATGAGATAACAATATATACAGATGGATCACGTACGGAGTTAAATGATGGGAACTTCTTAGTTGGTAGCGGTCTATTCATAAATAATTATAATTTATTTTTTAAATATAAGCTTAACTCATATACAAGTAGTTTTTCTGCAGAATCAATAGCCACTAAAAAAGCAATAGATTTAGCAACTGTAAACGAGTGGAGACACATTAATATTTGTTCGGATTCCCAGAGTAATTTAGATATCATTGGGTCGTCTTCTGAAATTTATAGAAACACAATTAAAAAACTCAATCCCACAATTGAAGCAATTAGAGCGAGAATCATGCGCTTTAAGGAGGGGGGCTCAATAAGATTTACATGGTGTCCTGCACATAAAAATATTATTGGAAATGAGAATGCAGATAATGCGGCTAAAGAGGCCGCTTTAATAGGTGAAATAGTAGATAATCAAATTACATACTCTGAAGTTGTCTCATCATTAAAAAATAGTTACGCACAAATTAATTCGAATTATACGAACAGTATTAATATCGGAACGGGGAATTATTATATGAATGGCTTTGTGAATATTAATGTCAATACAATATCCAAATTTGGTTTATCTAGAAAACAACAGTGTATATTAATAAGAATGATTACGGGTTACCCATATACTAATTCAGTCAAAAAGAAATTTGGTTTAAGAGAATCAATGGAATACGAATGTGGATTTGAGGTCCAAGACTCTAATCATTTATTTTGGGCATGTCCTAATTATAACGATTCAAGAAGAATTCTATACGGAAAACTTTTAAAATATAAGTGCCAGACTCCGTTTTCAATTGAATATGTAATGTCTGTTATTAATAAAAATATAGCTAAAGCCATGGTCAACTTTGTGGATGCAAGTAATATTAAGATTTGATAGAGTTAGTTAATATTAATGTTGAGCTGTTGCCAAGGGACTTACCTTGCAGATGTAACTGAGGAGAGAGGACTCCCAAGCAAAAGGAAAATCCTTAGAAGAAAAAGTAAAATATTCAAGACGTGACTTACCCCAACGGTCATCGTCTTACAAAATTGGTAATTCTGGTACTGTGTCCCCTGTCCCGCTGGGACAGAAATCCAAAGGGTAAAGAAGAAGAAGAGAAGAAGAACAATGGGTGAGGTATATCCGGTTTGATCTTTATGAGCGTCAACTCTGTCTTTATCGACATACGCTCTTAGCTTATATTTATATTTAGGATCTATTTCTATATTCTCGATAGAGACTATTGTTGGTTTAGTAATTGCTTCACGTATCAATTCCTTCTTGCTTTTAGGATTGTGTTTTTGAGCACTCAATTTGGAAGGGGTATTTACCGCTTCATTGGAGTCTGCCTTTATATTACTCATTTTGATTGTTTATATTGTCACGTCCCGGAGGACGGACCTTCCTACTTCCGGCGTACCTAAGTCGCTGAAAATAGTGGCGCTCTCTATGCTTTTGAGGCTACCTGCTGGGCCGGCAATACCTCGGGATGTCGAGAGCTAGGATCGGTATAGGAGGATTAGTGCGTAGGCGAATAGAATGACTTTTATGGCAATTACTCTTGTTTTATACTGCTACTTTCTTTATTGTTTACTACCAAAGGGGGAACAAATTATAATAAAAGGGGAATGAAGAAAAGCGGGGGGGGGGGGGGGTAGGGGTACATGTGCGATGCTCATATGATTATTCCGTGATAGGGTCGGGGTTTACAAGGGAGCCTATTAGGTCGTCGAAGTCATTTGGCGTTAGGGGTGAAAGGGCTTCAAGGGGGGAGTAATCGATGAAGGGAAGGTCGTCTGTTGAGGTGCTGGCGTCTGAGGTTTGGGGGGCTGAGGGTTGGTGGCCTGGCGTTCATTCACCTCCACGGGGGTTAACCCAAAGCAGGCTCTCGTACTTGAGTTTAACGCTATTTGAATCTGAGCGGCTTGGTGAGTTAGATTAAATAAGTGGGGAACATCTAAATCGATGGAACGGATTAGGCGTAGAATGCGCGAGCGCGCCCCCACATATTGCTCGTAGCGGCGGAAAAAGCGCCTTCTCCGCGTGTAGTCTGCTGGTGGCGTCATCTACATAAATGAAGAAATGAGGAACTTCGTGAATGGACTTGGATTTGAATAAGGATAGTCGAAACCTTACCCTGTCTTGACTAAAGTTAGGATGATAGATGAGCTTGCTGTCCTAAGGAGAGATAAAATTGAATGATTTAGTGTTTTGTAGGGAAAGGAGACGGAAGGACTTTTATGTCTTGCTCTTAATAGTTGTTATTATTCGCGTAAGCCCATACTATTAGCAGAAGTAAGGATTCACAACTTTGTCTATGCCGATCTACGCTTGCCGCAAGCAACTATTCGGTTATAGGCGGATGCGTTTCTACCGGGGTCTCTCAGCACATGCAAACCTGAGGACCTGCATAGACTACGGACACAAGGCTTTTTGTCTCGCGTTCGGACGTTGGCCTGTTTTCCGTTACTACCACAGTTGCGGAATCTTTAAGACAAATAGTATGGCTATTGGGTATGTTTATCTACATCGGATGATAAAGAGCGTTCAAACAAGGTTGCAGGAAAATTCAAGCAATACGAATTTATTGGGGACTAAGAGGGACTCAGGTTGAATAATGGCAGGGATGCGGAAAAGACGTTGAATAATTAATGGTTAAAGGTGTTGCCATTAATGTGTTGAATTCGGAATGATATTCTAAATGATGATATACAGGGATATTCGGTAGTAATAATTCAACGAAATAGAATCAGAGCAACGTTTAATTTGACGGAGATTAAGAGGTTCACAAGAATTATTCAAAATAATTATTTGTGATGGTATTCAATAAGGTTAAACAATTTATAATAATTATACTATAAAGTTACAATAAATTTTAGATAATTATCATACTAGTAATTCGCAGGGAAATATTGTTTAAGTAACAATAATTTTAACAATATTTTGGGTATAATAATTTGGATAAATTCGATGCTACAGGAATAATAGGTTCGCAAGAGTAATTAAACGATAAGTTTAAGATAGGGTCGAGCTACCAAAGCACGAAAATATTTAATATTCTATATTAATAAGACGAGTAATGACTCAGTGAAATATTTAATGTACTAATTTAGGGAAAATATTCAATATTATTAGAACAATTAGATTCTGAAAATATTCAATATAATATATTAACGAGATGAGTAATAATTTCATAAAAACGTTTAGCATAATTATTTACAATAATTTCCGGAACAGAAATTGTTCAACATCATAAATTACAACAATATTTAATATTACCGAAATGATTGGTTCTCTAAATTAATAATTCGCAAAGAAATTTGGTATCGTCAAGATAATTAATAATTTTACGAGGTATCGCGCACGAGTAATAATTAATTCATCATCATTGTTTGTCTTCTCGATAAGGTTAATATAATAAGACAACCAGCAATAATTCACGATTTACAGACCACTAAAATATTCAATGCATAACAGAATAATAATAAAGTTCAGCGTCTACAAACGAAATAGAGATTCACAAATAATGGGCAAAACAAGAAATTCACAAGAACGTACGACAAGACAGTTCGCAAGTGCATGCGACGAAATAATAATTCACAATAATGGGTATGATCGATCAAGATCGTATAGAATTGATTATTTCTCTTGTTCATATCAAAATAATACTATATCACTTAATAGTCGTCAATTTTGCTAACTCTAACTATTAATGGTCATTTTATCAAAATTTGAATATTCTAGACGGTGTGTAATTAATCATACCTTAATAGTTTCGTTGTTAAATTCAAGCTGGGCATGATTAATTACTATCTTCTAGTTGAAAGGTTCTGAACTTCACAAAATTTAAGATTATTTCTGATTTGCACAGATAACTTGATCAATCACTGAGATATAAGTTCTACACACATATATATATAATCGCATATGAGGTTCGAGCAATAAATTCGCAAGACAATATAAAGTCACACTAACAATAATAACTTTTAATTTAAATGAGACTGCTGGTACTTACGGATGACTCTGGGTCCGCAAGGGCCACAATCTAAGACCTTGTTTCCCTTTTTCGGATTCCGACAGATCGCCGAGACTTTGTTCCTTGTGGAATTCCGAACTATCACCAAAATTCTTTTCCGAAATATCGCGATTACTTGAGACTGTTACGGAGATATTACTGTAACGATACTGGAGAGTGTCGCGCCGGGATAAGGTACTGTCTTTTATATTATAATGCATATTAATTACCCGCCCCCGCGCCTGCATCGGTTGCCCTAGTTCCGATGCATAGATGAGTAGGGTGAAATCGGCGGCATATCGATATCAAAGTTATCAGATAGTCTAAACAGTCTCGATGTCAGATTTTTCAATGTTAAAGTATGTATCATCGATTGCATCACCTGTCGCGGTGCAGCATCTTGTTCTTGGAAGCCTTTTAATAGAAAATATTATTTAATTCTCTCGAGTCTTATTAATGGAATTTGTTTCAATATGATTTTAGGATTGACCATGTTTCAAATTGGCGCGGATGATTTCTCAAATAGTTACTATTTCTCAGGCTTCAAGAGTAATGCCGATTTATAAGCAATATGTGCCGATACACATTATTAATTATAATGTTCCGGCCCATTAAAATTATTCTTAATTAATATTCACAATTGTATGCGCCTTAACAATTTTATACGCCTTGTCGAATATTTTGCAGAAGCCTCAAAATTTGTTCTTAACTTATAGTAGAGTTTCGGTATTAATATAAGATTCGCAGGATAGTATAATAAAAGTGATTGTTATTTAATTAATTATATCTGTGATAATTGCATTCATAGACCATAGAGCTAATCAAGATTTATTTTGAGTGAGACCTTTCACGTCAGAAAGAGATAAAGTTTTATAAGATTTCAATGTTTCATAGTTAGATTGATTATAACAATGACTTATATTGTTTAAGGCTGGTGCAATACCCTTTAAAGCTTAATGGAATAATTAGTTAATAAAATTTAATTCTTATTTAATAAAACATAATTCTTATTCGCACATGGTCGGCGCAATAATTTGTCATTAATTTTACTAGTTGTACCTTTAGTTTTTATAAGTTTTAATTGTTCATTAGCAATAAACAATTAGATAATTAATAGTTAGGTTCACGAAAGTTGGTATAATAAACCTTGAAGTAGTTATTTTAATTTGGTAGGATTAGTAAAATTAATTTATTTAATAACGATTTTCATTCGTTAATTAATATTTTGCTTATGTATTTTCGAGCAAAACCTTTAAATTATTATATCTCGTAATCAGGTATCGGAATGAGGGCGGAACAGTACCAGTATCATCAGGAAGGCTCATATTTACATTTGTGGGGGGGGCAGTTTCCCAATTTGGATCGCTTATAATTCGGAAACGGTTTAAGGTGCCGGATTCTAGGTTGCGCCAAAAATTCTGTTTTAAGAGCGCTTCTAGTGGCTATTCTGGATTTTTGAAAATCTCGAAGTCTAAATTTTGAGTTTCAAGATTAAAATAAAATTTGTATACTTGGATACTGCGAGACGTACTGGTTCTGTTTGTGGTGTTTCCATAATTTTAGGAATCTTGGTTCAGGAGGTATCGAGTTTACAAAATTTTAAGTGAGACTAAATATTTATAATTTTGATTTCCTCATAAACAATATTAATCTTGATATAACCATCATAATTGCGGAAAGCAGTCATTCAGAATTTTAAGATAAGCATGAGTAGTAAAATTGAAAAGGTGTCAGTAATATAGGACTGAATCACTTGTTAGTTTACTTCTAGTACGCTAGATGGCTCCCCGAGTATGATTTAAGAATAAGTATCTAGGGTCTGGGGTCTGCTCAGATTGTTACGCTGAGTCAGTTCAATACTACTCTAGTAGTCTGTACTTTGTCACATTCAAATGGACCTTAATTCTTATTTTGCGGGTATGCATAAGTATCAGGGAAAGCCATGGGGTTAATAGAGGATAAATATAAGTAAAAATATAGAAATAGGAAAAAAAGAAAAAGGGGAGGGGTTGGGGCGACGGGACGTCACAATATTTAATGATTAAAGCATCAAATACCTCAGGTCCAGCAAGTGTGGCTCCCCCACTGCGGGCCGTGAAATAGCAAGAATACACCAATTTCGTGTAAACACTAACCGGCAATAGGGAGTCTTGTTTTATGGAAAAACTATCTCGGTCGTACCTGATGGTATGACTATATTATTACTCCCTGAGGCTTAGTTTACATCGTCAAAACCTTAGTACGCGTATTAAGTTTGGTGCGCACCAAAGCCTTAGTACGGGCGCGTTTACATCGAATGTACTAGGCATGTACTGTGAAAAATATAATACAAATTTAATTCATGTTGATGTCTCCTACTAAGACATTTTCACACCGGTTTTTAGATTTTAGCACTGAGGTTATGCTCAATTGCTAAATTCTCTCTAAAATGCGTTTTATGCGTTTACATCGACATTTGTATCACTTGGTACGCGTATCAGTTTAGTACGATACTCCTACTTGATACGCTCGTACCAAATTGATCCGGCAGCGTTTACATCGTGCGTACTAAATATTTAGTACGAATTTGATACAAATATGGTACCTGATACGCGTATCAAATGCACGATGTAAACTAAGCCTGAGTCACGTATCCATAACACAGATAAAGCAGAACTCAACCAACCACAAACCTGTGTACCATGCTTAATATTAGTAAGTTAGTATCGCATAGTCCTATTATTGGTAAAGACCATCGACATATAGAATGGACTGAGCATTGCGATGGGCAAGCGCGCGCCTGCTTTAGAGTGAGAGTAAAGTTTCACTTTACAAGTTTATATAAACATAGTTTATATCTCTTACAAGTTTATATATATATATATATATATATAGATATATTAATTAAAGTAAAATATTATTTTTGTATATATAAAACAAAATATCAAAAATTCAAAAATATTAAAAATAAAGTAACAAAATAAAGTAATATAAAATCATATATAACGTTAAATATGATTAGTTCATTGATATTGAGTACATCCAGATTCATAATCGCTCACTAAGTGGCTATAGTATTATAGCAATTGTAGGTCGCTGGTTCTTATTGATAAATAAGTAATTATTTATAAATAAGTAATAAAGGTATACCTTTGAAGATATAATCCAATAAATCACCTTCAATTGCTACTTATAGCAGCTCAGTGAGCGGTTACGCTTTTGTATGTATAATACTCAATATTTACTATGTCTACACATTACAAAAACATCACATTTAGAAAATTATAAGCGTATTAAACAAAATAACTTATACGATCACTATACTTTTGCAGCCAAAGTTGTATTCGTTTTCTCACTATTTCATCCATAGTAGAAAACTTTTGCGTGATATAAGCTAAAAAAAAATAATATAAATTAATGTAAATTTATTATGTACACACGCACGTGTACAAAATTAACCTTAAAATGGTATATCTATATTTTTCAACCATTAACGTTTTACTGGGTTAAAAATGTACCCCGTTGATTCCCAAACGTAGTATGCATTGAAGAGATAAACTAAAATCATCATTATGCTACATGAATTTCTTTGTCTTTTCATAGCGAAGACGATAGTGTAATCGGCAATAATATTAATTATTATTAAACATGTGAAAAAATAATTTAAACAAAATAAAATTAGAAAAAATCGTAAAAATTACTTTTTTTCAAATTCGCGTTGCATAACAAAAATACTTCGGTAAGCCATTCTAGGGTTAAGAAATTTGTTAAAAATTAAAGGTAACTTACCACTTATTATGTTTGGAAAATTATAATTTGAAATCTTGGTTTTGTTAGGTTTTTTAATAATCCAAGTACATCGACTTGCTAACTCATCGGTCATAATCACTGACATCATTTTTTTATAGCTTTGTCGAAATTATCGCCTCCAACGGTAATCATTTTTGCTTCCTAAAACGTAACATAATTAAAATTTCTAAATAAAATTTAATACGTTTAAATATTTTAAATAAATAACTCATTACAAATTGTGATTTCATCTGTTGTGAAGAGGATTTATTAATTTTTTACATACACGTATACTCAACTGTAAATTACAATTATAGTAAAAGTTACAAAAAATGTTTAATAAATTAATTAAAAAATTGAAATATAAAAATGTGTAATTATGAACTAATATGTAATTTAATTATGTATATATATATAAACACAAAATTGTATAGTGTACAGGTTAGAATACGTAAATAAATACGTAATTACATTTACCTCATATAATAATGCACGTGTTAATAAATAATTTATTAAAAAGATAATTATGTACGTATCAAAATATTAATAAAAATTCATGCACAAAATATTTATTAAAATTACATTAAAAATATAATATACACGATACGTATCATACATTAGAGCAAATATTAAACAATTATACTTACTAATCTTTTTGATATGTTTTTTCATGCAGTCTTCGACACCTTTCCTTTTCAACATAATTATATTATTAAATTAATATCTCACGTATAAACACGATGACTGTCGATACTTAATACTCGATGACTGCAGTTTTATATCTTATTTTTTCTAGGTTATGTTGTGCAGTACCCTCTCTCGAGCTGCGTTCGGAAAACTCGAGTGAGCAAAGTTCTCTAATTGATGTCTTAAAGTTCTGTAATTGGACAACTTGAAGACAAAAGATGTCTTTAAAGATCACTTTTTAATACGTCAAAAAAGTCATCTTTCAAAGGTGATCAAAAAGTTAAGTTTTGCATGCAAGACGTCAAAAAGATGTCAAATTGACAACTTTATGGACATCTTAAAGAGCTCTTAAAAAAGATAACTTACAAGTCCTCCAAAAGTCATCCAAATGTTTATTGGGTACCTTTCTCTCTCGCACAGATCTTGGACACACTTTCAGTGCTGGCATTCCTCCTCCATGTATATATACTCAAAGGATAGCAGTCATGGTGGCGGACCATTAGCGCATCTTTGATTATAGGTCTTTAATTATTGGATGTTCATGTGCGTCATTAAATAGAGCTTAAACTACGCAGAACTTATGTATAACACCTTATTCTAATAGTTAACTCACTACCTTGTCCATTCGCAAGTCTTAGGCCCGGTTCCACAACTCACGGTTAACTGCTAACGGGAGGTTAATAGATTTTCTGTCTCTCCTTAGATAATAATATAGAGAAAGATAGGTAGTCGCTTAATCTTCCGTTAGCAGTTAACCGTGAGTTGTGGAACCGGGTCTTAGAGCTATAGGATTATTAGTCAGAATGAAAATCCTATGAATAACATTTTATACTAATAGATTCTTAGGCCGGTACTCATAGTCAAATCTTATTTCAAGATCGTCTCAAGCAATGTCTTAAGATGCTAATACGGCTCTGTGATTGGTTGATGGCATCTTAAGACAGTACTTAAGATGATCTTAAATATAAGTCCCAACTATGAATACCGGCCTTATTTACACTTATAATATTGTGTATTCTTAAGTTAACGCGACTAAGGGCCACCGCACAAACTCTTCCATAACGCGTTACGTTACGTTAAGTACTCCATACGAACCTAAGTTGTACTTAAAATTTAACTTAAATCAACGCACAAAGAAATCCTTAACGTAAGAACTTAAGAACTTACGTTAAAAGTTTCTTTGTGCGTTGATGTAAGTTTAATTTTAAGTACAACTTAGGTTTATGGAGCACTTAACGTAACGTAACGTGTTACGAAAAAGCTTGTGCGGTGACTCTAAAGAACTCAAAATACTCGAACCCTGTGAGTAATCCTTTATATTAGTGAATTATTACGCAGAACTTATGTATAGTACCTTATTTTAATAATTTAGTCACAACTTTGACTATTCGCACATCTTAAAACTATAGAATTATTAATCAGGAAGAAAAATTCTATGAATAAAACTTTAAACTAATAAGTTCTTATTTTACACTCCTATTATTGTGTATTCCTAAATTATCGCAACTAAAGGACACCAAGTACTCAAATCCTGTGGGTACTCCTTTACATTAATAAGTTATTTAAAGAAATTTAAGAACCTAAGAATAATCTTTTATAAAAGTCTAATATTATTTCCTATCGCAGTACTGTGTATTCACATAAAGCATAATTGAAAACGCTGATTTATTGTATTAATTCCTTCTATAAATATACCTTAATTTAACGCTATAGGCTTAAAGAACCTAACCTAACCTAACCTAATCTAACCTAACCTAATCTAACTTTACAATCATTTGTTATACGGGTGTCCCAGAATGAATAATTTTTATTTTACAGAGTGAAAGAAAATAAAATTTTAAACTAAAAGTTTCTTTAAAAATTTTGGCTTAGACTATTATTTACTGAATTATTAATAAATAAAGTTGATCAATCAGACGGCGCGCGGCCGGCATACGCAGCAGCGTAGCGTGCCATGTGGCTCTACGGGCTCTCCACGCGCTTATTACACATTCCGTTACTTAAAGCTTTATTTTTATTTTTTATATTAATGAATAATTAAATAAATAAACTTAAATTAATAAATAAATAAAGAAATAAATAACTAAGTAAACTAATAAGTAAATAAATAAAAATAAATTAAATTAAAAATTATTTCAATTCCTTATTATTTTTTATTTTTAGTTGTTAATTATTTATTTGTGTACTTGTATTTATTTAATTATTTAAAATATTTATTTGATTCAATTACTTAATTCTCATAGTTGACTTAACAACGATAGACAAAATTAACTACAGAGAGTGTGTTATACAAAGGTATAAAAAAAATTGTTGATAAAAAGTATTAAAATAAATTGTTAGTAAACAATTTGTTTAAACAATTTTTTAAAGAATTATTTCAGCATGTGTTTTTAGGGCCACAAAAACCTAAAACGTGGAACAAATCTTAGCCGCAATTTACGTAAAAATGTTTTACTTTTAAATAAAAAAAAATTTTAATTTATTTTACTCCTTCCTCTCCTCTTTAAAAAATGTTTTCAAATAATAAGAAAAAAATAAAAAATGGTAGAATACGAATTATTTTTATTAATTGAATTTAAAATAATAGCACCGAATTCTACGGGAAAAATTGCATAAGGAACGCATGATGCATATCGATATTAAGAAATTATTTAAGAAATTGTTTAAATATTCTTTTTAAAACTGTTTTTAAGTAAAAATTGATAGCTCCTTTGCTACAAAAAATCACTCTAATAATTAAAAAAAACACATGCTGAAATAATTCTTTAAAAAATTGTTTAAACAAATTGTTTACTAACAATTTATTTTAATACTTTTTATCAACAATTTTTTTTATACCTTTGTATAACACACTCTCCGTAGTTAATTTTGTCTATTGCTGCCAAATCAACTATGAGAATTAAGTAATTAAATCAAATAAATATTTTAAATAATTAAATAAATACAAGTACACAAATAAATAATTAACAACTAAAAATAAAAAATAATAAATTATTGAAACAATTTCTAATTTTATTTATTTTTATCTATTTACTTATTAGTTTACTTAGTTATTTATTTCTCTATTTATTTATTAATTTAAATTTATTTATTTATTCATTAATATAAAAAATAAAAATAAAGTTTTAAGTAAGAGAATGTGTAACAAGCGCGTGGAGAGCCCGTGGAGCCACATGGCACGCTACGCTGCTGCGTATGCCGGCCGCGCGCCGTTTGATTGATCAACTTTATTTATTAAAAATTTAGTAAATAATAGTCTAAGCCAAAATTTTTAAAGGAGCATTTAGTTTAAAATTTTATTCTCTTTCATTCTATAAAATAAAAATTATTCATTCTGGGACACCCTGTATTTAATTGTATTATATATTATTATATTACATTATAACTATAAATTTGGATTGCTTGATACTTATTAATATATTATTCATTACATTTTATATATTGTAGTTACATTTTTATATTAATGATTTGTATAATAGAAATACTACTTTTCATTTTTCCCTTTTTCACATTTCACTTTTCATTTACCTACCAGTGAAAAGTGATAAAGATTCATGATCGCTGTCCAGGAATAAAAAACAAACCTCTCTTCTAAATTCGCCATATCCTTTCACATGTAAATGTAGCTTACTGCTTGCTGATCGTAGCGAGTTGCGTGATTCCAGTCTACATCAAAAATGAACGTCACATCCGTCACATATGTAAATGGCGAGGAATATATATGACGTATCGATAATATAAAGAAAAAATTTCTTGCGCTGTGAGTGCTTTGTTAAGTCGATTCGTTATTGAGAAACATAAATTAAGCGTTGTTAACGAATGAAATGTATATAAACAATCTGTATCTGTTTTTCACAGTGGTAAACTATACTTGTGCAAAAGGATGAAGAGTTGACCTATCAGGAAGAATGGAATGCCTTGTACATTTACAACGGTACGTTCCAACGATAGGCGTACATATATGCCCGCTCATTTGTTACACGATTGATGCACCTGACGTGTGAAAAATGTGATAAATCTATCGAGATATAATTATTGCTTTGATCGTACCATAATTTCTTTATTTTATTTTTTTCTTTAAAACGAGTTATTCAATCCACATATTGAAGGTTACACAGATTACGGTTAGGTTTCCTCAATGAAATCATCTTGTCTCGTATTGTCTTCACAACAGAATTTTTTTTCAATTTTTGTACAAAAACGGTTTAGACTATACGAATCATATTTATACAAGTACTGACATATAAGTTGGCTATAATCGCATTTTTATTTTATTTTGAATTCGAAAATTTACTCAAGCGGTCTTTATAAAATTTACTCAAGCTTACTTTAATTTATTTCGCTGATCTCGTATCGTCATTACAAGCTGTTGCTCATAATGACATTTGATTTACTGCACTGCTTGGACTGTGCGTGTTTTTTGCGTGCGTGCGTGTATGTGTGTGTGTGTTCTCAATGGAAGTGTTCCAAAAAAATAAAAGAGTAAACTAAACATTTGTATTATTCTATAATTATAAAGTTTTCTTATATTACTGTGTTCAATTATATTTACTTGATTAAACATAGAAGACATTTGTGCATACAATGACACTATGCTGCTTGCTCTACTTTTTTTTATAACATGAACGATTAATACAAGTTGCATAATTAAATTATGTTTTTTAACTTTCAGAGCATTGAAATAAAATCAATTCGTTCTGTGCTATTTAAAGTACAAGGTAAGTGGAAATAGCAATTTGTTTACATTTTTTAATAGAGATATAATTATTTATTGTTCATTATAGAGTAATATATATATATATATATATATATATATATATATATATATTTACATATATACACACACACGTATCTTTTTCCAACTTTGCTTTGAATCTTGGTTTTTGGGCTTTAAATTTTTTGTTATTCTAAATAGTTGATTACAAGTATTATATAGTAGCTTATAAAAAATTTTATTTTTAATGTCTATAAATTTACTAACAATTTGTAAGTAACTTGTGTAAACGTTTAAAGCACATTGAAATGTGCTTTTAACCATGTAAAAAATATTTATTATATCTAGGAAAAAATAATAAATTACACAAGCACAAAAAAGAAAAGTGATCTGTTTCTGAGACCCCACTAGTCAATTTTTAATGTATTTTGACATGTTGAACATGAATCTGGTGTGAGAATTGATCCATTACTCACCTTTTTCTTTTAATAAAAAAATGACCTAAAAACCTTAAAAATCATAATAATTTCTCTGCATGTGAAAAATGGTGGATGATGGAGCAATTCTGATACCGGATTTGTATTCAGTGGCTCAAAATACATACAGATATTATGGTTTGGTCTGTGATACAGATTCCTTCTTTTTTTTTCATGCGGCAGTGCAGCAAAACTACCAGAAAAAAATGATTTGTATCACTTGTATCAAACCATGATATTTTTATGTATTTTGAGCCACTGAACACAAATCTAGTGTCAAAATTGCCCCATCACTCACCATTTTCCACATGCAGAGCAATTATTGCAATTTTTAAGGTTTTTAGGCTACTTTTGTATTTAAAAAAAAAAGAAGAAATGGTGAGTAATGGGGCAGTTCTAATACCGGATTTGTGTTCAGCGTGTTAAAACATAAGGATATAGTGGTCTAGTCCATAGGACCATTTTTTTGTGTGGCTGTGTTACTTAAGGAGTAATGCCACTCTAACGCCAAGGAAATAGTCTTATTTTTTGACAATTTTTTATGTGAATATAGTGAATGGAATACAAAATCTATTTAAAGGTCATTATTATATATACTTTTAAGTGTATTCACGAATTTTTTAAAATTTGTTTGCTACAAAATGGCGGCGCCAGAACTCACCAAAGGACCCTTATCTTGTTTCATGGTCAAAAAGATTTCTTCTCTATGTTTAATCTGGACAAAAAACCAAAAATTTTTAAAGAGAAAAAAGGAAAATAGCCGAAATGTTTTTTTATAAAAAAGACAAATGTTACGATCAACTTACAGAAAGCATGGACAATTTAAATTATTAATGACAGAATTATTAAAGCTGGGAAACATGTTTATATTCCTTACTCTGTTTCCTAGGCTATTCCCCTTGTTTGGATCTTCCATTCGTTGTTCTTGAATTTGACCGTCTTAATGATATGACTTGTATACATCTTGACAATGTTATTTTTATTTATTTGATATTGTTTTACGTTTTAGTGTTGTCAATGTTTTTACACTATTTAATTTAACTTATTGTAACTTAATTATATTTTTTATTATTTTTCTATTGTTTTTATTATTTATTGTAGAGTTGAACTGGAACTCAACAGTTTTATTAAGAAATAAGCGATTAGTCTTACCATGTTGTAATTGTCACTTGATAAGAACCAAAAGTATGGTTGATATATTGTAGTATTCTTTGAATTGTTAGATAAACTTTCTGCCAGTTTCTCGACTTTATAAGAACTGTTACTTTATTTGGTTCATTACTGGCAACTATTAAGCATTCTTTTTACCATTCAAAAATTTTTAAGTTTTATATGAGATTCGGGAAGTACGTACGGAAATTAAAAAATACCGTTTTTTATAAGAATGGTGCATGTTTAAAAAAAATGTTTTTAGGTATAAAAATTATGTGAAAAATTGTTTATAACAAAAAAAGTTTACAACGAAAATTCGTATGTATTTATTTTGATCTGGACTGAAAAAACCAAAAATTTTTATTTAAAAATTTTCATCAAAACGTAAAGGAGAAATCTTTCCGGCCGCGAAACGATTTCTTTTAGTGAACTGTAGCGCCACCATTTTGTAACAAAAAATTTTTTTAATTCGTGAATACACTTAAAAATATATACAATAAAGGCCTTTAAACTGATTTTGTATTCCATTCACTATATTCTCACAAAAAATTATCAAAATTAGGCTATTTTTTCAGGCGCTAGAGTAGCATTACCTCTTAAAATATAAGAAATGACACCTCATTATTTTTTTTTTTGAGATGGCAGACGTTGATCCCGAGACTTTGTTAGAATGGCTTAGTATGGGGCAAGGAGACGAAAGAGACATGCAGTTAATTGCATTAGAACAATTATGCATGCTGTTGCTCATGTCTGATAACGTGGATCGTTGTTTCGAATGGTAAAAAATAACTACATATAATTTTCAAGATAAGTTATAACTATGTAAACATTACACACTCAATTTTCTTGTATTGCATTCTCAGCTGTCCTCCGCGCACATTCCTCCCAGCACTTTGCAGAATCTTTCTAGATGAATTGGTGCCAGATAGTGTGCTCGAAGTGACCGCTCGAGCTATCACGTATTACTTGGATGTCTCCGCGGAATGTACACGCAGAGTGGTTGCCATGGAAGGTGCCGTAAAGGCAATCTGTAGTCGCCTTTCTGGCGCTGGGCTCGGCTCTAGAGTCAGTCGGGACTTAGCGGAGCAATGTATAAAGGTATACATGCAATGACGACTAGGTCGTAATATATACCCCCCCCCCTCTCTCTCTCTCTCTCTCTCTCTCTCTCTCTCTCTCTCTCTCTCTCTCTCTCTCTCTCTCTCTCTCTCTCTCTCTCTCTCTCTCTCTCTCTCTCTCTCTCTCTCTCTCCCTCTCTCTCCCTCTCTCTCCCTCTCTCCCTCTCTCCCTCTCTCCCTCTCTCCCTCTCTCCCTCTCTCCCTCTCTCCCTCTCTCCCTCTCTCCCTCTCTCCCTCTCTCCCTCTCTCCCTCTCTCCCTCTCTCCCTCTCTCCCTCTCTCCCTCTCTCTCTCTCTCTCTCGTTTCTCAATTACGTACAATAAGAGAATTGCGAGAATTGATGAAATTTTATTTTACTTGTTAACTTAGGTGTTAGAACTTGTATGCGCCAGGGAAGCGGGTGCTGTGTTTGAAGCTGGTGGTCTACCTTGCGCGTTGTGTTTTATCCGAGAACACGGAGCACGCGTACATCGGGATACGTTGCACTCAGCAATGGCAGTCGTTACTCGATTATGCGGCAAAGTTGAGCCTCAAGATAAAACTTTGCCCGATTGTGTCGAGGCTCTCTCGGTTTTACTCAGACACGAGGACGCGCACGTTGCGGATGGAGCACTTCGTTGCTTCGCATCGTTGGCTGACAGATTTTCCAGAAGAGGGACAGATCCCGCGCCATTAGCATCAAATGGATTAGTTTCTGAACTTTTATATCGGTATATAATCTTTGGACTTTTGATCTTTGATATAGATCGTCTTGTTTACTAATTTCTTCTTTTTTTCTTGAGTTTTTCTTACGCAAATTTTATTTTTTAGATTATCAAATGCAGCAGGCCCTGGTACGTCTGTTACAGCAACTTGTAGCAATCCAAAAACACCTCCACCATCCAGTACCGTCAGCACGGTTCCAACTCCGGAGCCAAAATCTTGTGCCTCTGTTTCAACTATAATTAGTCTTTTATCGACACTCTGTAGAGGGTCACCGTCCATTACGCATGATCTTCTACGTTCGGAATTGCCAGATGCGATAGAAAAGGCACTAAAGGGAGACGAACGATGCGCTCTTGACTCCATGAGGTTGATCGATCTTTTACTAGTCTTATTATTTGAAGGAAGATCGGCGTTAGGCCGTAGCACTACCGGTGGTCCATCTGGTCCTTTGTTACCAAGACTGAGACGTTTGGATAGTGCTGGAGAAAAGTCTCACAGACAATTGATCGACTGCATACGCTCCAAGGATACGGACGCATTGATCGAGGCGATCGACACAGGAGGAATTGAAGTTAACTTTATGGACGATGTTGGGCAAACTTTACTCAATTGGGCCTCAGCGTTCGGTACGCAAGAAATGGTCGAATTTTTGTGCGATAGAGGTGCGGACGTTAATAAAGGTCAACGGTCATCCAGTTTACATTATGCGGCTTGTTTTGGAAGACCAGCTATCGCCAAGGTTCTACTTAGGCATGGTGCTAATCCTGATTTGAGGGACGAAGATGGTAAAACACCTCTGGATAAAGCCAGAGAGCGCGTTGACGAAGGGCACAGAGAAGTTGCAGCCATTTTACAGTCACCTGGAGAATGGATGTTACCACCGAGTCAAGAGCATAGGAAACTTGAGACGGAAATGGAAGAATTTACAGAACCTAAGGGAGATCCGGAAATGGCGCCTGTTTACCTAAAAAGATTGTTGCCGGTGTTTTGTGCAACTTTTCAGTCGACTATGTTACCAAGTGTTAGGAAAGCAAGTTTAAGTTTGATTAGAAAAATGGTGCATTACATCCAGCCAGAATTGCTTGTAGAGACATGTGGATCTGATAGAACTGGAGGATGTGGAGCTATGCTCGTTGAAGTGATTGCTAATGTTTTAGACAATGAGGTAAGCATTGCAATAATTTAATACATATGTGTATGTATTTATGTGTTAACCTTTGAATGTTTCGCGTACTTATTATTTATTACACAACAATGTTACATTGTGTTTGCATAAAAAGAAGACGAGAATTAGTAAAGGTATTATAAAATAATTATAAAAAAATGAGATAACTTAATGTTGTGATTATAGCAAAGGAATGAGTATATAAATAGTCGATAATCTGGCAATATTTTATTATAAATCACAGTCTCACAACATCTCGACTATAGGATTTGATCCTTCTTAAGTGAATTAATTGATTACAAAAATAAATTATTTGCATGATAACAACTATTCATAAGCTAATGTCAACTAATTCATAAAGGTTCTACAATATTACAAAGAAAAAAATATATAATAAAAGTAAATCCTGTTAATGAATCTATGTAAACTTACGTGTCTTATCATATATATATATACACTGAGCAACAAAATTAACGCAACAAAAATTTTTACCAAAATTTCACTTAACTTCAAATAATCGCAACTTTGCGAAAACTTATCGTATTGGAAAGTTTTTTTTTTTTTATTTTAAAGCTTAAAGTTTTTACTTTAAAGAGCATTTGTCAGATTTTGATCATCTCTTTTTCCCCTTTTCGGCATCTCTTCAAAAGTAAGAACGTGTTTTGTCTTCAAAAATTTTTATACTTTGACGCGCTCCATGTATATATATATATATACAACTGAGCAACAAAATTAACGCAACAAAAATTTTTACCAAAATTTCACTCAAATTTAAAATTTTCAATTTTCCATTGTTTTTTTGCGGAGCGCTATATATTGATCTATTCACGAGTAATAAGCGATGAAAATCAAAATGACCATTTTTTCATAAAATCTTAATAACTCCGCCAAAAAAATTGTACAGACTTCAATTTTTTTTTCAATTTATAAAGAAAAGTTCATATTTTACGACAATTTTTATAAAATTTACGAGAAAAATTCACTGCACCCCATGGAGCGCGTCAAAGTATAAAAATTTTTGAAGACAAAACACGTTATATATATATATACATATATATACACGATATATATATATATATATATATCAAAAATAAACAATGTATAAATAAGTTACAAAGCATTCTAGTCAGTAAAATAATTTAAAAAGATGCCACAGACCTAATTTAAAAAGTGTCAAGCACAGTCAAAGACAACAGAAAGACTGAATATATTTTCTATTGGGACTATAAAAATATCGAAATTAAATGTTAAGCAGCCTTGATTAGGCTGTTGTAAATAGCATTTAGATTCTCTGTATCTTGCTGTAGATTGATAACATTTTTATTTATTTATTTTTAACATTTTAGCAATCTCCCTTTTTCTTCTATTCTTTTCACAGTGTGAGATACGGGGAGACTGCCAATCGAAGTCATATTTTTCTATCATACAGTGTTTGCTGACTACAGAATGGCCACTTTCATGCTTTCTTATATAAGTTTTATGTTCTTTCATGCACGTTTCTCAATAAAGTTTAATTTGTCCAATGTAGGAAGCATGTGGCACACTTTATACACTTTATACCACATCAACTCTCTTTGAACAGTTTGTTTTATCTTTACCTTTTTTTAATAATACAGTCAAGCTTCTTTGCTGGGACAGAAAACAATGTGTTGAGTCCAAATTGATGTAACCTTTTATGTAAGGTAAGGATATGCACTTACTGGTGTCAAATCCCACATTTTCATTTGTCATATTATTTTCATCATTAATACGGTTTGTAATAAAATATTGCCAGATTTACAGTAAAATATTGCCAGTTTATCGACTATTAAAATGATTATAGATAGTAAAATTATAAAAGGAATATACATACATACATAGAAAAAGCGATATCTTATATTGCATATTTTATAAGAATAAACATTTTTTTCTGGTATTTGTAGATAGCTCTTTCTCTTCCTTTTTGTGTAAATGTAAAAGATTCCAAATAAACGACACATATTATTGCATAAAACTGCATAAAAACTACTGTGTACGTCTATCAGTAGCATAAGAAGCGTTTGTGTAATACATTTTTTTTCTTATTGAGAAATGTGTGAATTGTAAAAAATCCGATTTTAAAGACAACCGAGACCAAGATCCCTTCATGCATGCATGCATGTAGACAGAAAGTCGATTCAAGTGACCATATCAATGATTTAGTTGAGACTGTCCACAGGAATATGAAATAAAGCCGCTATTGTCATCACCTACTGTTTTTGATACGTTTGACTCGACCAAGTTATTTGGCCTTATGACTCGCAAATCTTCGAGTTTTTACAACTACACTCACTCGAAAAAAAAGCGGTACACCTAAAATTTGTCAAAAAATCACTAAACTTCCAATAACGATAACTACGCGAGTAATAAAGATAGAAAGGTTTCTAAAAAAAGAAATTAAAGCTTCAAATGTCTACTTTAAGAATTTATTTAGTAAAATTTTGCGTAATAATTTTTTTCAAAATGGCGTATGACAAAGCGAGAGCATGCGAAATTGAAAAATATTGGTCCGAGTTTGCGACGATCCATGGCGTGAGGCAAGTATCGCAACTTAATGGGATAAAAAGCATGCGATAGTACAGAGTTTTCCCTTCAAAATGCTTTTTTACTCGTCTCGATACGATGATTTTTCGCTGAGATATGCGCATTTAAAGTAAAAAACTGCCTTTTTATTTAAATGCGCATATCTCAGCGAAAAATCATCGTATCGAGACGAGTAAAAAAGCATTTTGAAGAGAAAACTCTGTACTATCGCATGCTTTTTATCCCATTAAGTTGTGATACTTGCCTCATGCCATGGATCGTCGCAAAATTGGACCAATATTTTTCAATTTTGAGTGTTTTTGCTTTGTCATACGCCATTTTGAAAAAACGTATCACACATAACTGTGATATAAAATTTTTTTAAGTGGCAATCCGAATCTTGAAAATGCTTCTTGGAAAACTTTGCTAGCTGTATTAGGTGCTGAGATATTCAATTTTGAATTTTTAACAATGCCCAATTTTAACTATTGCAAGAATAAAAATTCCGGGTTTCGCTAACAACTATGGTTAATTTTTATTTTAAAACTCGAAACCATCCTCGGATTGTAAGCGTTCGACGTACATGTGCATGTGTGTTGCGTACCTGACTTCCCACGAATTTTTACTACTCCAGACTCACATTAACACAAGCAAATCTGAGTAGTTACGCGAACGAAGCTTCCCCATTAGGGAATTTTGATATTCGATTTTACCACGTAGAAAAAGTCATTGGGCTGTATCAGTTTCAGGAATTGCGATATCTAATAAAAATAGACGACTTTATTACTCGCGTAGTTATCGTCATTGGAAGTTTAGTGATTTTTTGACAAATTTTAGGTGTACCGCTTTTTTTTCGAGTGAGTGTACATTCTTGACTTGACGTAACGTCTATTGCATATTTCCATCGCCCACTACTTGCGAAAACTAGTCATTTTTCTTGCTGTTCCACAAGTTTCAAATTTAACTTTTTCGATTAATAGCTATATCACGAGACTTGATATACATTATTTAATATTAACATAAACTATATGCACTTATTGTAGTTTATTTGAAGCGTGAATTTAACTCATTAAAATTAAACTTGCTTACTCATGTATATAGATATATTGTATCTCCACTCGATATTATACATGTATAATTCGAGTCATATTACTAGAATCACAGATATCTTATGTCGATATATGATTATTCTATTTATTTATTTGGTAAAGTATACAGCTGCATGCAGCAAAAAAGACAACTTTGTAACTATTGCAAGATTATTGATACATTAAGACGTGTCTCTCTTGAAACGACCAACTTTATTATTAGTGCAAGAAAGCAAGATGTACAAACTAATGATCAAAATTGTCAAGGGGGTGGATAGATTAAAAAGACATATTTTAGAGGTCATATTTTTTACCAACAAATCAAGACTTTGTCAAGATAAAGTAAAAATAAAGTATTAATTCTGCCATTTTGTCTTTCATCTACTGCTTGTTTGCCATTGATGGGATCTAAAAAAGTGCTTACATTTATTTCAACAAATTATAATTTCAGAAAAAATCATATTTGTAACTGTCTATGTCTATTACGTTTGCAGTTTTATAATAATTGCTAAATGTTTTAAAATAATTTGCAATCACACACACACACACACACACACACGCACGCACACACACACACACACACACACACACACACACAAAATAAATTATATAGCACATAGTGTGTTTTGCTGTCTTTGTTTTACATATTAAAAAAAGTTTTTATGTTTATTAACTTGTCGATTGTTTTGTGCTTTATATATATATTTTTTTAAATATTAAAAAACTTTTAAATTCTAATATTAACAGGAAGATGAGGACGGTCATTTAGTCGTTCTGCAAATGATACAGGATCTGATGATTAAAGGCAAAGATGAATTCTTAGAACATTTCGCACGTTTAGGAGTATTTTCAAAAGTTGCCGCTTTAGCCGGTCCACAAGAAAGTACACCCGAGCCGGAAGCGGAATCGAATCAATTGGGAGAAGAACAACGAATGGAAGATGCGAAAGAATTATTAATAGGGAGAGCGTATCACTGGAGAGATTGGTGCATATGCCGAGGACGTGATTGTCTTTACATCTGGTCCGATGCGGCAGCTTTAGAACTATCGAACGGAAGTAACGGATGGTTTAGATTTATTCTTGATGGCAAACTGGCGACTATGTATTCTAGTGGAAGTCCGGAAGGTGGAACAGACACATCGGGTGAGAATTCATAAATGCACAACGCACGCACGCTTGACTTTATATTTGCAAAAAGTCACATCATTAATTTCATACATCATTTTTCATTTTGCTGTTATTTATTCCTCTTACAAAGAGCATTTTTATCCCTTTTCATCATTAATAATAAACAAATATATTCTTTTCAATTTTGTTACTTGATTTATATTACATTTTCCATTTGTGATTAACTTTTGTGAAGGGGAACTAAAGTAAAAAATAACTGGTTTTTACTAACTGCCTACAGGAAAGGGGAGGAACACAGAGTCGCTTACCACTGAAGGTAGGTAAAAACACATATGTGTTTAACTCTCACTGCACGTTTTATCATCCCTTTTAGTACATTGTACAAAAAGGCGCAAAATTTTAGATACAAAAGTATATATTTAGCATAATCTCTCTCTTTACTTTTCTCTTGTAACATTCCATTTTCGTTACGTTTTATATACCTAATTTCATGTTGTTAAGTACATATTAGTCAGTCTAACAATGTTATTATATTCATGCTTTGCAGAAAACCGTGGTGAATTTCTTGAGAAATTGCAAAGAGCACGTAGCCAGTTAAAAGTGAATTTTGTAAGTCAGCCTGTCCTTTCTCGCCCTGGTACTACGCGCTTGGTCGTGGGAAATTGGGCGTTATCCAGTAGAAAAGAAAGTGAATTGTGTATACATAATAGTGATGGACAACAACAGGCGACAATTTTAAGGGAAGACTTGCCAGGTTTCATTTTTGAATCGAACAGAGGCACTAAGCATTCTTTTACAGCAGAAACAAGCTTGGGTAAGAAACGAGTCTCCTTATCATTGTCGATGTTAGTAGTACTATTAATGTTGGAGACTCTTACAATTATTTATTTCATAATTTACATTTTAGGTCCAGAATTTGCAGCAGGATGGACTGGGAAAAGAGGCAAGAGATTAAGATCGAAGATCGAAGCGATTAAACAGAAGGTTAAAGTGCAAGCGCAGGAGATATACGAGCGTTACTTTAAAGCGGCTCAAGCTCAACCACGCGGTGTAGTTGCTAAACTTGGTGCTATTGTTAATCAAATAGAAAAAGCATCTCAAAAGCAACAATCTGGAAATCGTGAGTGGCGCGATTTATTGCAAACTGCGTTAGAACAACTCAAAGTATTATTGAATGAAGAGGGTCGAGTATCCGCGTATGAGCTGCACTCGAGTGGTCTTGTACAAGCGTTACTCGCTTTGTTGGCTGCGCCTCTTGGATCCTCACCCCCGACCCTGAGAGCGACGAAACTTAGGATGCAAAGGATAACTGCATTCAAGAGCTGCTTCCAAACAAAAGACACAAATAAGGAGCATAATTCGGCAAAAATTTTAGTCCATAAACTGATTTCGGTGCTGGAATCGATAGAAAAATTACCTGTATATCTGTATGACACCCCTGGATCAGGTTACGGTTTACAGGTATGCCAAAGTTTACATACAAATGCACCATCACATGCGCATGCACATTGATACGAACTCTGATTGATAATTTTTTCTCGTACATACACAGTACATATTTCTTTGATGTGCAGTATATGTATTATTTTTTGCAGATCTTGACGAGGAGATTACGCTTTCGATTGGAAAAAGCTTCTAGTGAGAGCGCGTTAATAGATCGAACTGGGCGTAGCTTAAAAATGGAACCATTAAGTACTATACAACAATTGGAGAATCATTTGTTAAAAATGGTGGCAAAACAATGGCATGATCATGATAGGTCGACATTTGCTTTTGTGAAGAGATTAAAGGAAGAAAATAAAATAACGTTCAAATATCAGCATGACTTCGACGAGAATGGTTTGCTATATTGGATCGGAACAAATGCTAAAACTTGTTCAGAGTGGGTAAACCCGGGTCAATATGGCTTAGTTGTCGTGACGTCAAGCGACGGAAGAAACCTACCATACGGCCACCTGGAAGATATACTCAGCCGTGACCCATCAGCATTAAATTGTCACACTAACGATGATAAACGAGCCTGGTTCTCGATAGATCTTGGAGTTTGGATTATTCCAAGTGCTTATACTTTGAGACACGCGAGAGGATATGGTAGAAGCGCATTGAGAAATTGGATGTTTCAATCGTCAAAGGACGGTATTACCTGGATTACATTATATGCTCATGTAGATGACTGTTCTTTAAATGAACCGGGCAGTACAGCTACCTGGACGTTGGAGCCACCAAGTGAAGAGATACAAGGCTGGCGACACTTGCGTCTACAGCAGATTGGAAAAAATGCTTCTGGACAGACGCATTATCTGTCCGTGTCTGGTTTTGAGGTTTACGGAGAAGTTACTGGAGTATGCGAAGATTTAGGTCGCGCAGCCAAGGAAGCCGAAGCCGGTGTGCGGAAACAAAGAAGATTTATTAAGACACAAGTTCTTAAACATTTAGTTGCAGGAGTTCGTGTAGCTAGAGGTCTGGACTGGAAATGGCGAGATCAGGACGGTGTACCACCAGGTATCCACGAGTTTAATGAGTTTTGATCGTTATTTTATTGCCAATGAATTGTGTATTAGACATGACTGGATCATTAACTCTGGACTATTTATAGGTGAAGGTACGGTTACAGGAGAATTACATAACGGATGGATTGACGTAACCTGGGATCATGGTGGTTCCAATTCGTACAGAATGGGTGCTGAAGGAAAATACGATCTCAGATTGGTTGGTGCTGGTCTTGATGCAGACAATGCGGCAAAGTGTAAAAGTGGCGGAGGAGTTTTAACAGGCCGTAAATCAAACAGCACTCCTAGTTTACCCGATTGCACCGATACCGCTATGCACGGTTCAGTAGCCTCTACGGATCAAGCTGCGAGTGCGGACAATCTAGCGGCAAAGGTACAATTTGTTTAAAATTGATGTGCGCGCGCGTGTGTAAAAGGATTATTTTAAGCGTTGAAAAACTAATTCTTTAATTGTAACAAGCAGCAAGCTGCTGAATCCATAGCTGAGAGTGTACTATCGGTAGCTCGTGCGGAAGCAGTAGTTGCCGTAACTGGTGAGAGTGGAGCAAACTCAACTGGTGAACTTTCAGTTGTGTTACATCCCAGACCAGATACCACTGTTACTAGCGATTTGGCTACTATCGTTGAGAGCCTCACCCTCAACACAGACTGTCCGGTTAATACTACTAGCAATCGAGCATCTAGCTCGAAACCACTCTTCGCTACTGTACGAGGAAACAAGGTCAATTCTCATATTTATTTCACTATTATGGTTATTATTATTATTATTATTATTATTATTATTATTATTATTATTATTATTATTATTATTATTGCTCTTTTTGTTTGGAGACAATATCTTTTTTCTCTTGTATTTTATAAATACAGTTATAGTAGTTTGTATGTAACAAAACAATATAGGCTAGTGGAGGTTTGTTAAGTTTGGAGACCGCTGAAGTTCTCGACCGTATGAGGGAAGGCGCTGATAGATTGCGCAACAATACCAACAGTTTTTTGAGTGGTGAACTACTTGGTTTAGTTCCTGTTAGAATCAGCGTTTCTGGCGAGTCCGATGAAAATTCATTAAGGATTAAATCTGTTCCAAGACATCCTACCGGTATCACGGACGGTATGTGTATCGATAATTTATTATGCAATATACCTTTTATATATACCTTTTAATATACTATTTATTTTAGAATTGTAATACTAAATTACTTTTACATCGGACATATATTAGATCGAGAAATCGTCCGTAACTGTACATTCGTTAAAATTAAAATCTCTCATGTTCATGCAGTATGCGGTATTACACACGCACGCACACGCGCGCGCACGCACGCGCACACACACACACACACACAAATATTGATTTGATTTTTTTCCTTGTGCTCGTGCTACGATAGCGTATGTAAAAATTCCGTACATTTCCTTTGAATTAGTTGCTAAAGACTGTACTCGAGAGAAAGAAGCTAGCTCATCTACGCAAAATACAACAGGCGGTTGTCCTGTTGTGGTTACCAATCCCATGTCTGTTTCTGTGCCTAATCTTGCTTGTTCCGATGCTAACAATACCTTGGAATCAACAGCTGCTACTGGTTTATTGGAAACATTTGCTGCAATGGCACGAAGACGAACATTAGGTTAGTTCTATATTAAATAATTAAGGCCCTCACACATGAATTGACATAACCATAACGTAAGGTTTTGACGCGTCGGATTGGGCGACCATAACCGTAACCTGCCGTAACCGGCTGATTCAAGTACGTGATTGGTCGAAACCTTACCGTTACGGTTATGTCAATTCATGTGTGAGGACCTTTACCTGTGATAAAATTAAAATTGTATTATTGTTGTTATTTTTGTTATTATTATTATTATTATTATTATTATTATTATTATTATTATTATTATGTAAACATTACACACTGAAAAAGAATAATGGACGGTGCAAGTGAAACGCGACAAACACAAAACGAAACACTCAACACATGAACAAGTATGAACATACAAATACGTTGAATTTCAGCAAAACGCAAGAACTATACAAATGTTAAACACCCACAACAACACTAAAAAATCAAATTTACAATATTACTAAAGACAAAACTAATCTCAAAAAACCTTTAAAGCAATAAATATATGCAATATCATTATTAACATATTTATTTAGCATCCATTAAGTGGATGAGTACAGATTCAGAAAAGATAGACATACTCACGCGTGCGCAACTCACTAACACCTAAAAATCATACCCTAAATGATGTAAAGGACAATTAACAATATTATTATTATTTATTACACAGGCACACAAAAAAAGTGGTTGGGCCGGCGGACCAGACCTAGTCAATCCTTATGTTTTTTGACCCGCTGAATCCGAATCCAAGGTCAGAATTGCTGAATTGGATCATTTTTTCCTAACCTCAAAAAAAATTTTTTTTTTAATGTTGGTCCGGCCAACCAGACTAGTCTATCCTTATGTATTTTGACTCGCTGAATCCAAATTCAAGGTCAGAATTGCTGAATTGGCTTATTTTTTTTTAATTTAAAAAAAACACCTTGTAAAAGCAGTTTGGGTCATAAATGTATAATGAGCGTGCAAGCTTGCATAACCATATTACCCAGGGAAAATTTAATACATATGACAAGTCTGAGCTTCTGTGAATGAATAGCGTAGAAAATTCACTCCCTTTTTCTATTATATTTAACTTTTTTACTCGAAGATTCTGTGCAATTTCTCTTATGTTTCTTCCCTTTTACAGAGACATCTCGTTTGAGCGTCTAGCAGAAATCAGCCATCATGTTTACATCCCACTTGCTTTGATATCGATCCATCTCCTTGATGTCCTGATGAAATCTTTCTGCCTGTTCTTTACTATAATCACCTAGATTTTCTGGAATGTAGTCGATATAAGAATCCAAGAAATTCAACTTAAGATTCATTAAGCAACCTAGTTTTCTATAGTTCTCCACCATTTCCGTTACCCTTTCTCTGTAATCTATCTTGACTTTTGTAGTTTCCTAGAAAATTTTCTGTCACACCTTTAAAACTCAGCCATGCTACTCTTTCGTCTTCATTTGTTTTGGTGACAAAATTGTCGTCTCAACATTTTATGTCTTTGAGATCCATCGAAAATTTATTTCCGCAATTTTGCAGAGATGTTAAAAAATGTTTCTTGTAAATACTGGTAGCATTTCACTTTTTTTTATTCAGAGCTTTCATTCATTGTTTCATAAGTCCTAATTTGATATGAAGAGGTGGAAAAAGAACTTTTAAAGGCTTAACTAACGGTTTATTTATGATGTTTTTAGACCCAAATTGCAAAGACGTCCTTGTTAGCCATTTTTTTCTTACGTAATGGTTTGTTCGATCTCTACTATCCTATTCATATAGGAAGCACGGATTTTTTGTGTAACCTGATTGTTGACCCAATAATATAGTGAGAATTTTCTATTCCCACAAATTCGCTATCTATGTTCTGTGTATTTAATTTTTTTCAAGAACTCTTCAGGTTTGTGTACTCTTCTTTTTTCACTACCGAGTGCGCTACAGGAATGGAAATATATACATTAGTATTGTGCAGCAACATTGCTTTCAAGCTTCTCTTAGAAGAATCCATGAATAATCCCCACTCATCAGACTTGTAACATCCAGGTTTCAGTTTGTTCATTAATCCGAACCTTTGGGAATAAAATTTATATATAATAGAAAAGGGAGTGAATTTTCTACGCTATTTATTCACAGAGCTCAGACTTGTCATACGCATTGATTTTTTTCCGGGTAATGTGGTTACACAGGCTTGCACGCTTTGGATTATACATTTGTGACCTAAACTGCTTTTACAAGATTTTTTTGAGATTAGGAAAAAATAAACCAATTCAACAATTCTGATCTTGAATTTGGTTTCAGCGAGTCAAAATACCTAAGGATAGACTAGTCTGGTCCATTGGACCAACATTAAAAAAAATTTTTTTGAGGTTAGGAAAAGTAAACCAATTCATAAATTCTGATTTTGGATTCGGATTCAGCGGGTCAAAATACATAAGGATAGACTATAGTCTAATTTGCCAGACCAACATTTAAAAAAAATTTTTTTTGAGGTTAGGAAATATTAGCTAACTTTGCAATTCTGACCTTGGATTCGGATTCAACGGGTCAGAATACATAAGAATTGACTCTGGCTCGCCGGACCAACCACTTTTTTGCGTGCTTGTGTTATTAAGCTTACATTTTTAAATATCTACAATTTTTATAAAATGCTATTTCTTTGATTACATTTAGTTACAGTAAAAGGTATTTATGATAATTTACTTCTTTACAGCACTGCAATATTTCTGATGAATAACGAATAATTAACAATAAAATAATAACGAATAATTAATAATAAAATAATTAACGAATACTTCTTAAAAAAGAACAAGAGTAAAGACAAACATTTTTAGGACCTGCAGGTGGGCAGCATCTTGCTTCAAATTCTAATACGAGTTGTAACCCAATTCGAGGACCGAATTCTGTATCTAGTCTCGTACGATTGGCACTCAGTCCCAATTTTCCTGGTGGCTTGCTTAGTACAGCGCAAAGTTATCCAAGTTTGACAAGTAGCGGACAAGTAGCTGGTAGTGGCGTTACTACAACAACTGGACCAGGTTTAGGACAAGCGCTTACTATGTCTTTAACTAGTACAAGTAGCGATAGTGAACAGGTAAAATTATAATTTAAATATAACAACAGATTGTTGTTTATTTGAAAAAGATTAGATTATGTCTTATCTTAATACAATACGCAAATGTTTATGATTCTAGGTCAGTCTTGAAGATTTCTTGGAATCCTGTGGAGGTGTAGCGACTTCTAGTACTGGTGGTGGTCGTACTACTGGTGGACCTACACTTTTGACTGAATTAGAGGATGATGAAGACGGTGTTCTAGAAGAGGAAGAAGATAATGAAGAAAATGACCAAGAAGTAATTAATTGTGCATTTTTATTAAAGGTATGAAGCCTAGAACCAGGAGATCGATCTCCGTGATTTTGAAGGAGGCGAAAATCTGTTTAGAAATGTAGGTAAATATACTAAATTGTAGCGCTCGCGACGCTGATACACCGGAATATATTCCAACTCTAGATGCAATCGTAGTCTAAGTTTATATTTGCTCACACTTGACGGAAGTGAACGTTTTTTTAAATAATTACTATGTGTAATTATTTGTATTTTGTATGAAGAGGTTTGAAGTGCAATTAACAAGGTTTGTGAGTCATTTGTTTATTTGTAATTAATTATTTTTTCACCTGACACTTAGCCGAAAAATATTAATTGAACAAAGTTATTATACGGAATCGTTTGAAGTTTGTATGAAAAGTTATGAAGTTTGATTAAAAAGATTTGTGAGTGATCCAAATACATTTTATTTAATTTGTGGAAGTTAGTCGAAATTTACTTACAATATGTAACAGCATGAGCATGCGCAGCGGTCTCATCCTCATGCTTCTTGGCTACAAGCGCATGCTCGGTCTAGCACAAGTCATGCAAAAAATGCGAAAATTTCAAATTACGTATTTTTACGAGCATTTCGTTTTATGTGGAGAGTCGCAAACCTACGTGATGCAGAGAATGCTTCGCGCGCGCGCGCGGCGGTTGTAAGGGGGGTCTTCGCCCCCTTCCCTTCCACACCCGCCCCGTCCAAGTCGCTAATCCATGTGCATTACAAAGTAAAGTTCATATGTGTTTGCAAATTTCCAATACAGTGTACATGAGTTAGCAACTTGGATGGGGTAGGTGCGAGAAGGGGGCCCGTGTGTGTGTGTGTGTGCGTGCGTGCGTGCGTGCGTGCGAGCGAAGCATTCTCTGCACTACATAGGTGTGCGACTTTCTACGCAAAACGAAATGCTTAAGATTCTCGTTAATACATACACATTTGAATTTCGCGCACTTTTTGCATACTTGTGCCTACAGAGGCTGGGTTCGGGGAGACGCTATTAGCACTAAAAGTACCATTATATCCTTGTTGCTCAGTGAATATTGAAGAAAGATAAAGCACGCTAACAGCGCCAAAAACGTGCTCTCTGAACCAGGGGGTCTATTACGGTTCTTAGGTGAGTTCACTTTACACATTTCCAGCACTACCTCCACTGATTGGTGTATACTTTTAGAACTAACGATATACGCCAATCACTGTTGTTCACTTTTCACATTTTCACAGTGAGTGAACTCACCCAAGAACCGTAATAGACCCCCAGGGTATCGATCATGTAACTTTTCCTCTAGAGCGGAAACGTGAAAAGTTAAAAGTTTCAAGTTACTGTCTCTTTTTATTCAACACAATAGAAAAAGATAGTTACATGAAACTTTTCACTTTTCACGTTTCCGCCTTAAGAAAAAAGTTACATGATTGCTGCCCAGAGCATGCATCTACAGCTAAGGAGCATGCAAATGTGACCGCTGCGCATGCTCATGCTGTTACATATTGTAAATAAATTTCGACTAACTTCCACGAATTAATAAAATGTATTTGGATCACTCACAAACTTTTTTAATCAAACTTTATAACTTTTCATACAAACTTCAAACGATTCCATATAATACATAACTTTGTTTAATTAATATATTCCGGCTAAGTATCGGGTGAAAAAAAAATTAATTACAAATAACCGAATGACTCATAAACCTTTTTAATTGCACTTCAAACCTCTTCATACGAAATACAAACGATTACACATAGCAATTATTTAAAAAAACATTCACTTCCGGTCAAGTGTAAGTGAATTAAGTTTATCGTAGTCGGCCGTGTTAGGTTGTATGTACACAGTATGGTGTGAGAAAGCTGAATTGAGTATAAATATAATTACATTTATGCGAAAAAATATGTATAGACATGTTAGCCATTATCGAGAGGATATGAAAGAAAATGTTTGTCACGAAACGCTTAAAAGACCCCATTTAATTTCATATCCCGATAATTACATATAACATCACAATATGAAGTTGCTTTAAATTAACCGCTTATTGATATACTTCATATTGTTTTCGGTGAATCATCGTCACCAGCGCCACCATTTGATACTATATTTCTAACAGATTTTCGCCTCACATTTGGAGGCAAAATCAGGCTTACAGTTTGGTCTCCTGGTTCTAGTCTTAATAATTAAAGGGATGCTGGAGACGTCTGTTTTACCGACAATGAAACAATAATTTTTGTAACGCCAAATCTCTTTATTTCTTTTATAGATTTGAAAATCCTTTTCTAGAATTAAAGCATACGCATTATTACCAGTCTAGATTAGAGTTTTCTGAAAACTGAAAAATTGTTAATTTGCATATTTTTAGTCGAATGTGATGTCTGGAACTGTCACATCGTAGCAATTTATACTCAGGAATTTTTAGATTAGTAGATGACAGGTACAAATAATATGAAGTTCTTAAAGTTGAACTTTGATGCTTAATTGAGACAAAGTCGATCTACGAAACTTTAGGTTACATACGCGTGAAAAATCGATAACTAGAGCAACACAAAACAATTTTTTTTCTCAGTATACGAGGTTAAAAAAAAGGTGACTTTTTATTTTTCTCGAAAAATATTTATTTATCAATATCAATGTTGTCCCCTTTAAAGTAATCTCCCTCAGATATCATACACTTGTGCCAGCGCTTTTCCAATCCTCGAAGCACTGATATGCGCTTTTTGGTATGGTCTTGAGCTCTTCTAGCGATGCGATCTTTATCTCCTCAATCGTGGCAAACCTCCGTCCTTTCATGGGTCTTTTCAGTTTTGGGAACGGGAAAAAGTTGCAGGGGGTCAAGTCCGGTGAATACGGTGGCTGAGGCATGATTACGGTGTTTTTGGCCAAAAAATCACGAACAAGCAATGATGGCGCATTATCGTGGTGCAATATCCATGACTGGTTGTTCCACATTTCCGGGCGTTTTTTTCGTATTGCTTCACGTAAACGGCGCATAACTTCAAGGTAATATTCCTTATTGACCATACGACGATTCTCCTTAACAATTTTCTTCACTGCTTCAACGTTTTCATCGGTTGTTGACTTGCTGGGGCGTCCAGGACGGGCATCATCATTAACATCTTCTCGGCCTTCTGTGAAGAGGTTGTACCACTTGTAAACACTTTTTTTGCTTAAAGTAGACTCGCCAAATGCCACAGTCAACATTTTAAATGCGTCGGAGCACTTAATTTTATTTTTCACACAAAATTTAATATTTCTTTGATCCATTTTTTTAATAGAAAAAAATCGCCAAGCACACCAAAACACCTAACCTTTATATCTGTCGAAAACAAATTAAAAATGCAAAATGACTGATAGTGTTAACATATGTTGGGGACATGTGTACCAACACAAAAACAAAAACAATTCGAAAATCGAATGTACATAGCCCGCGAAATTTGAAAAGTCACCTTTTTTTTTTAACAAACCTCGTAGTCCAATTTACAAACTAATATTAATACGTGTACTTTAGTTCTGAAAAAGGATATCCAAATCTATAAAAGAAATACATACGAAATCTTGTTAATGATGTGCACTAATGATTCTACATTATCGACTCTGATCAAGTTTGATAACTATTTCAGCATTTCTTTAGGGGCTGTATCACTGCTTCTAAGATAAATTAGTGAGTTTTTAAATAAAGTGTATTCTTTTTGGCATAACAGTTTTTGTCATGTAATTCTCAAGTTAACATCTTAATTTGTCTTTGTAAGGGAAAAATTTAATCAATCTGATTGATCAAGAAATGGCTTTACAAAAATAATTTATTTTAGAATCACTGTATACACGTTATGACAATGTCAATCAAATCAAATTTGAGATACTTAATCGGAATTGTTTGTCGTTAATATGTAAATAATAATTATAATTGAGGTATAATTATTACTATATTATATCAGGAGGAAGATGAAGAAAATGAGGAAGAAGGTGACGGTTGCGAAGGCGAATATGAAGAAGTAATGGTAAGTCGTAATCTCTTAGCAGCATTCATGGAAGAAGAAGCACCACAGAGTAGCAAGAGACGTGCATGGGATGACGAGTTTGTATTGAAACGTCAATTTTCCGCTCTTATTCCCGCTTTTGATCCACGTCCTGGCCGAACAAACATTAATCAGGTAATTAGTGTATAATATAATAAATTAAGTATATACTTATTTTATAAAAATTGTATCTTAACTTCCAAAATATTTTTACAATAGACAACAGACTTGGAAGTTCCTCCTCCTGGCAGCGAAGCGCAAGTTAATAGTCGCATAGGATCATTGCCTATGCCTAGACTTTCTTTGTCATTGAAAGGACCAGGCTTTCCAGGCATCCCAGATGTTGAGATATCGCTTTCTGATTCGCACGCTAGTATTTTTCAAGCAGTCCAGGAACTAATGCAATTAACCGAACTGGGTAGCCGTCAAGAGAAATTAAAAAGGATATGGGAACCAACCTACACGTGGGTTGAATCATACTAAACATATAGTAAAAAACCATACCGTACTGAAATTGTTTAATCGATCTTGTTCATTTTATTTTACAGAATAATATACAAGGAATCCAGAGACGAGGAGTCGTCTGGCAGAGCGACACCGATCGTAACATTGTACTCTCGCAATCCAACTCAAAACGTAAACGCATGCACTGTTGAAGATGTTTTGCAACTCTTGAGACATATATTTGTCTTGGGCACTATTCGGGACGAATGTGCTTTGACAGAGCAGGACGAATCGAATGATACAACCTATTGGCTTCACCCAGACGACTTCACATCCAAAAAAATCACGAACAAGGTCGTACAGCAGATTCAGGACCCATTGGCTCTAGCCGCTGGTGCACTACCCAATTGGTGTGAAGAGCTCGCGCGAAGCTGTCCGTTTTTGCTACCTTTTGAGACAAGACGACTCTATTTCAGTTGCACTGCTTTTGGTGCTTCACGGTCTATCGTATGGTTACAAACACAGCGAGATGCGATCCTCGAGAGACAAAGGGCACCGGGTCTGAGTCCACGGCGTGACGATAGTCACGAATTTCGTGTCGGCAGGCTTAAGCACGAGAGAGTGAACGTACCGAGGGGAGAAAAGTTATTGGATTGGGCAGAGCAGGTGTTGAAGGTAAAGGAAAAAAAGAAGAAAAACCGCGTACAAAAGTACAACATTGTATTTTGTACAACAATGACTGTGTTCCGATATACACTATCGGTACTGAAAATCTATAGTTCACGTTACGTATACTGTAGATTTTCAATACTGGCAATAAATTTCAGAACGCAGCTAATATATGAAACGTGTGTACTTATTTCTTTATCTATCCTGATTATCTTTTTTCTCGCAGGTACACGCGAGCCGCAAAAGTATACTCGAAGTAGCGTTTGTAGGAGAAGAAGGTACTGGTCTCGGACCTACCTTAGAATTTTTTGCACTAGTCGCAGCAGAATTACAACGTAAAGATCTGGGTCTTTGGTTATGTGACGACACAGCTGACAACAGCAATGCCACGCGAATCGTAAATGAAGAGCAAACGTGCGTTTCCGGGGAGAAGATTCGACCTGCAGGTTATTATGTAACGCGAGCTAGCGGTTTGTTCCCAGCCCCATTACCGCAAGATTCGGTATGTTGCGATCGTGCTGTTCGATATTTCTGGTTCCTAGGAGTCTTCTTAGCAAAAGTTCTCCAGGATAATAGATTAGTAGATTTACCATTATCCCGTCCATTCTTAAAATTAATGTGCCGTGGTGATATCTCGAACAATGTCAATGAAAAGATTGGTCTTACCGGCGTTACGCAGGAGAGCATGTCGTCTAGCATGTCGAGTAGCTTTATATCGGAAGAAGGAGAAAACGATGCTGCATACTCTTCATTAGAACCTTGTCCATGGTTCGCTGGTTTATTAGACGTAGAAGATCTTGTCGAGGTTGATCCTGTACGGGGAGAATTTCTAAAAGAAATACAAAACGCAATCACAAAGCGTGACAGAACCTTTTCCAATGGTCCAAGCTCCACTGATGAAGAAACTTCATTGTACATTACTCATTCATCGGGTACTTCAGTGGCTATTGAAGATTTAGCACTAACCATGATTTATTCACCAAGTTCGAAAGTTTTTCAACATGACCAAGTGGAATTGATGGAAGATGGCTCGGATATCGCAGTAACGATAGAAAACGCAAGAGAATATGCGAATCTTACCATCAATTACTGCCTTAACCAGGGAATTTATAGGCAACTTGAAGCATTCAAGTCTGGCTTTTCCAAAGTTTTTCCAATGGAAAAACTTCATGTTTTTAGTCCAGACGAAATGAGAGCAATGCTTTGTGGAGAACAAAATCCACAATGGACAAGAGAAGATTTGCTCAATTATACCGAGCCAAAACTAGGATATACAAAGGAAAGGTAAGACAGTATATTTCTGTAAAATTATTTTGTTTATAAACTTATTATATAAGCGCATATATGCAACCCAGCCACAAAAACGTGAACTGAATGCAATACATTTGCACAAGTAACACATTATTTCATTTGATACAATTTTTTTCAGTCCTGGTTTCCAAAGATTTGTCAACGTATTGTTATCATTGACTGGCTCTGAAAGGAAAGCGTTCCTGCAGTTTGCCACTGGTTGTTCGGCTCTGCCTCCAGGAGGTTTATGTAATCTACACCCCAGATTGACTGTCGTGCGAAAAGTGGATGCTGGTTCTGGTGGTTATCCTTCTGTTAACACCTGTGTTCATTACTTGAAATTACCAGAATATCCTACTGAGGAGATTTTGAAAGAAAGGCTATTGGCTGCTACCCGAGAAAGAGGGTTTCATTTGAATTAAATTTGTTATTTTGTCTCAAGATTCAAATTAGATTATGTATAGATTGTGCGGAAATAATTATACTTAATAGATCGGTGTGTGTATGTGTATGTATGTATGTATGTGTGTGTGTGTGTGTGTGTGTGTGTGTGTGTGTGTGCGTGCGCGCGCGCGCGCGAATATGTACATACGCACGCGACAAGAATACTATATGAAGTTAGCTGGCGTTCCCGGATTTTTATAGTGCATGTAACGTATTCTATATAGAAATTGAAACGCAGCTAATTTTATATGGCCAGGTAGGTATTAAAAGTATGTATGTATGTATGTATGTATGTATGTATGTATGTATGTATGTATGTATGTATGTATGTATGTATGTATGTATGTATGTATGTATGTATATTTGTTTGTATGTATGTATGTATGTATGTATGTATGTATGTATGTATGTATGTATGATGTATGTATGTATGTATGTATGTATGTATATAATATATATGTGTATATGTATGTATGCATGTATGTATGTATGTATGTATGTATGTATGTATGTACGCACACTGTGTACGTAAGAACTGTGTACGGCGTTCATCGTAATTTATCTTATTTTTTTGGTACACGAATTAATATAAACTGACGACATAGCAACTTAATAACTTGAAACAGAAACTTCGTCTTTGCATAAATACCATTTATAATGTTAAATATGTTTCTTTGGCTTTTGTTTCGCCTCTGTATTTTATTTTTAAATTTACATAAAATGTGATTCCGCATATTCTTGTTCTTTTTTCTATCCTTTTCTTGTTTTCAGATACGTCAAAAAATATTTCTAACTATTTCAATATAAGTCTATTAATAAATCATAATACATTTATCATTTAATGTTTCATCTCTTAACCTTAGGTAGACACCTATAGGTCTATGGGACCCGAGAAATTTTTCAAAACTTATTTTTGTTATTAAATTTTTATTAAACATTTTATTAAACATTGTTATTAAACAATGAAGTTCGGGTCTCACAAACTCGTAGCCGTCTATGCAAGGTACTAAAAATGTGTCTACTTAGTTTTCTGTATATTAACTTTGTAAGATTTCGTATATATGTTGTGGTCGAAGTCCGTACCGCGGGCGTTCCTAGGATTGACTAGTCAATGCGCGGAATAACCAAGCGTTTTGGTCAAAGTCCGAAATAGTTTTGTATTTCGACTTTTGATCGACATGTTTTTAGTCCATCCTAGGGGTGCGTTCCACTTAATGCCCGCAACGCTCGCGAGCGTTGCTTATCCTTGTTTAATATTTGATAACCAAATAGGATGAAATGATTCCACGGTCGTTGCGAGCTTTAAGTGGAACGCACCCTAGGAGTGACTAACATGGCTGGTCAAAGTTAAAAACTGAAAAAATCACTTCGGACTTTGACTAGTCAATCCTAGGTGTGGCTTAATTCAGACTTTAAAAAAATAAAGCCAAGATTTTTTAATATTTTTATTGTTAACATAAAGTAGGTTTTACTTTACCCTTGTAGTTGTGTAATTTGAAATATAAAGTAGATAAATCTTTGGTAACTTTGGCCAGCCATGTTAGTCACTCCTAGGATGTATCTCGTTTTGCGTGGAAAGTCTCAAACTCATGTGGTGCACAGATTGCTTTGCACACGCGCGCGCGCGCGCGCGCACACGCACACACACACACACACAGAGGGGGGGGGGGTGTAAGGAGGGTCTTCGGTTTCTCTCCCGCACCCCGTCCAAGTCGCTAGCCAATGTACGTTGTATTGGAAATCCGCAAACACACATGAACTTTACTTTGTTTGCAATGTACAACATGGGTTAGTGGACTTGGATGGGATGGGTGCGGAAGGAAGGCCGAAGGCCCCCCTCTTGTACCCCCTCGTGTGTGTGTGTGTGTGTGAGCGAGCGCGCGAAGCATTCTCTGCTCCACATGGGTTTGCGACTTTCCACATAACTGTTGCTGGACGCGTAATAACTTGCAACGCATTCGTGTTGTGAATCGTTCACGGATAGCAGACAGATTAGAACACGCGCAAGGCGCATAGCGGACTTAGACGGCGTTATTGTAATCATACCTAGAATTGACTGGTCAATGCGCGGAACAACTAAGCGTTTTGGTCAAAATCCGAAGTAATTTTTTCAGTTTCTAACTTTGACCAGCCATGTTACGTCACTCCTAGGATGGACTAAAAACATGTCGATCAAAAGCCGAAATACAAAACTATTTCGGACTTTGACCAAAACGTTTGGTTATTCCGCGCATTGACCAGTCAATGCTAGGAACGCCGCGCGGGGTTTGACCGTAACATATACATATTGGATTGGTTCGCAAATAACTTCTGTTTTTTTTAAATCAAATTTTCTTATAAGACGGAACGCAATAAGCTGCGATATGTTCAGCATCTCTGCTAATTTTCTTATTCTGTAATATAAATTTTGTTTCAACAATAACTTTAAAATGTCATTGAGATCAATATAACAACTTGAGATCGCTTCATGATTCATCTTTCAAAATGCTAACTTCCGAAAGAAACTTTATAAATAACTTTTGCACTAATTTGTTATGACACTCATTTATAAATTTTTTAAGCCGTTATAACAGCATACTCCCTTGTTTCTCAAAATATTATGTAGCACATATATACTTTCAAATCTTTTGCTTTAAAAGTTAACTTTCATCATTTCGTTAGATAATGTTCATAGTCACAAGTATTCGAATCTTATATTTAAGATCATTTTTAGTACTGTCTTAAGATGTCAATCAATTACAGAACCATATTATCATTTTAAAATATTGCTTGAAACAATCTTGAATAAAATTCAATTATGAATACCAATCGTGATTATAACTTCTAAGTAAACTAAATATACGATGTTATACTTTTCATAATTTTTTTATTTTATAATGATGTTTATAATGCAACTGTAACAACTCTCTTGGCATTTATACCGTTCTTTAAAACAGGATTTATAAGTCTACATCTTTTCATCAACAAGTGTAAAATAATAACAGATGTTATAAAACTGGATTTAACTAGTTTATATATGCATACTGATAGTTAAAATGTTATATGGATTAAAAGAGGCATGTAAATACGTAGTCATAGTACATACTGATCTGCAACTGAGGGACCTTTTATTATCAAATAAATATAAAAGTTATTAGATACATTTAGTAACTTGGAATTCTAAAAAGAGATAATAAATTGATCGATGTGTTTGCAACAGAACTTATTTATGAATCAACTATATGTATATATATATATATATATACAGGGTGTTTAGTAAAGATTTATGGAATCTTTATAAACAGGTAGAGCGCATTAAACTGAACAGAAAAGTCCTTTACCATTTTGCAATTTTCGCAATAGTTAATAAGTTGTTGATTACACAGGCACACAAAAAAGTGGTTGGTTCGGCGGATTAAACTAATTAATCCTTATGTATTTTGACTGGCTGAATTCATATCCAAGATCAGAATTGCTAAATTGGCTTATTTTTTCCTAATTTAAAAAAAAACACCCCTTTTTCTGTGTACCTGTGTAATCGATAACTCGTTAACTATTGCGAAAATGGAAAAACGGTAAAGGACTTTTTTGTTCAGTTTAATGCGCTCTACCTGTTTATAAAGATTGCATAAATCTTTACCAAACACCCTGTATATATATATGTGTGTGTGAAAAATTCTGTGTGTGTGTGTATGCGTGCGCGCGCGCGCGTGTGGTGCAGAGAATGCGCGCACGAGTATTACACACACACACACACACACGCACGCACAAACAAACAAACATATGTGTGTATATTTAATGTAATTTCTTGGTGTAAGAATTAACAATCGTCATTTTATTATTTCATTTCATATATATAATTAGTTGTTGTGAATCTACAATTTATAATTAATCTATAATTGATCAGATTCTGCATGTTGTTGTGAATCTACGATTTATAATTGATCTATAATTGATCAGATTCTGTAAATATATTGCACTTGTATGTGTGTGTGTGTGTGTGTGTGTGTGTGCGCGCGCGTGCGCGCACGTGCGTATGTGGGGGGGGGGAGAGTAATGTTAAGAGCGATTTATGGCAGACGTATTATTTTTTTATACATTGTGTATGCAAGTCGAACATAATTGTTCGAATACGTAACACACACACATATACACGCGCGTGCGTGCGTACGTATATATGTGTGCATATATGTAATTATTGCAACATTTCGAAAACATCTAGAAATAACATGTTTGGAAATATTTAATTGCATAAAATATAAAATTAATTAAATTTAAAAACTATTTTTTCATCAAATATCTTGACAGAACTGGGCTGTAGTTCCGAAAACTACCAATCTCCGATTTAGTTCAAATTTTGAAAATAGGTTTTTTTTTAGAGAAAAAAAACATGCACGAAAGACTTGGCGACTCAAAAAATTTTTTCATGTCGACAAGTAGGAAAATTTGTTTCTACGTTGTTCCGTGCCACGGAAATGGGTTATAAATATTAATGCGGAAATGTAGGGGAAGGGGAAATAGGATTATCTCTTTTAACCAAAAGTACATTGAGAAATAACTATGTTAGTCAAATCATAATTTATCGTCGACAAAGTACGCACTGTACTTTTGTACACTTCTGTCCAGACACCCTTACCGGCGGGGTAGGAGCGAGTGGGGGTCGGAAATCCCCCTTGCAACCCTCCCCGTGTGTGTGACCACAGCGAAGAAGTGTCGGTTAAGTGTACTTCTCAATCATATGTATTAATATTTGTAGCGGTATAGAGTACAATGAATGGGAAGAGATCCATTTCATGTGTTATTAAGTGATATAAAGTATGTATATTCTGGAAATTAAGATAGAAAATAGTGACTGTGCAATTTAATTCTTCCTATATCAATATTAAAGACTTAAAAATTATAATGTCCTACTTATCGATAAAAAAAAAATTTTAAGTCGCCGAAAGTCCTTCTCGCGTGTTTTTTCTCTAAAAGAAACCTATTTTTTAAATTTAAACTAAGTTGGAGATTGGACGTTTTTAAAACTATCGCCTAGAACTGTTTTAAATTTATATGCTATTTTCGTGAGAAAAAAGCCTGAAATTTGTTTAATAGCTTGCGCATTTGTTTACTAGTTTGGAAAAAATTTATATTTTCTTTATTACAAGATTATTTATCAAAAGACAGTTATGCACACGTTATGTAAACAGATTACTATGTTATGAAATGTTTATACAAAGAAAATGATGTAAATCGAAATTTACGTAAATATTGACAAAATTATAATTTTTCGCTAATGATATGGAAAATGTTTCATATAGTACCTAGATCGTTACAAATATCTGCTTCTTAATTGTATATTTGTGTATTGTCTAACTTTTAAATACTCGAAACGTAAGAATATCTCTTTAAATGTAAAACAAAAGAAACAAGTTGCAATATTACGTTGCGAGCGTTACCAGAATCAGATAAATAGCACTATGTCCTTGTATAATACGCTACTTAATACTCACATCCGCGATAATAGAAAAAAATTCGAGATATATATAGCTGTAAAATAATAGCTTTTAGAAAATATAGTTTAAAGATAATATAAATGCAACAAAAGATTGAATAATATATTAACATAAAAAATTATCATTACTGTAACATAAATTATTCTCATGAAGGAGACGAATAAAAGCAAAAGTGCTATAAAGTATAATATATTTCCCGATTATATACCTTTATTATAAGTATAGTCTATACGTGTGTGCGCGCATGCGTGCGTGCGTGTCACACCCCCATGCATCTTGCCTACATGAATATAATTTGCGCATGTTATCTATTTATAACAAGATACGTAACATTAACATTTTATTCAATTATTAATAATTATGTATTAACGCTTTTATTTTTATACTTTTTAAGGCTTCTAGATACTTACCACAGCCATATTGAATTCGTGACGTCAGAAGAAATATCATGCGAGAATTTTTACGTGCCATTTTTAAATAAAAAGATATTTCAATAAAATGATACTTCAAATCACTTTAGTATTTAAGCAACCGTGACAAACGAATCTTAGTTATGTAACGAAATATGCAGTTTGATAGCTGTGGAAAGAGCGGAAAATTATACCTTTTACATACTGTTTTATTCACTAATTTTAGTTTTAGATCAATTTTAGGAGTCTTACAAATACATTGCACGTTACAGCATTAATATTTGTGCTTCGCTTTGACGAATAATAACGAAACGGTAAGAATAAATTGTCAATGTCACTTTCTTGTCTTACAGTTTTTATTCCATTTATAATTGCGTCGCTACTGTTAACGTAAGTTCTCAGCTGAGCAGCCAGTAGTCTTAATTAAAGTTTCATCTAATTTAATTTTGTATATTTACATTGAATGACAGTGTTCCAAAATTCGATTAAAAAAGCCAACAAGACATGTACTACTGCATTATGTTTAATTAATGTTAGTTTTTACGCTAAATGCATAATCACTATGCGTGATTTTTATATTATTTTTGGAACACCTTGTATACATGTATGAAATATATATGTATATGTACAATGATGCATGAGCATCACTGGTTGCATTCAGCGAAGAATGTAGCGGTGGAACTGTTGTAAGATTTTCTGCTGAACGCTACGTAGCGGTTTATGCTCTTACATGTTTGCTGAGCGGTCGCCATTTTTTCCATTGTACTAAAAGTACGCTCTTTTTGAACCATGTTGCAAGAGCACTGTTTAGAAGTTATAAATGTGCATTACCAGGGTTTGGTAGTAACTAGTTAAGAAATTGAAAGTTAATAATAAGGTTAAAAAATTAATAATTTAATTAATTTTAAATGATTTAATTTTTAACTAGTTATCTTCGAAAAGTATAAACTTTAACTTATTAACTCTTTTCTTAAATAAATTTTATCTGGACGAAAGAAAAAAATTATAAAATAAAAATATATTCCTGCATTAATTTTTTTTATTTCATATAATTAATACTAAAATTTACAAGGAAAATATGAAATATATTTGATGATCAATGCTGTAATTATATTGATAATCTGACTTAAATAAATTACATGGGTTTTTAATTTAATATAAATAAAGCTTCTCAAAATTAACTTTTATTTTAACTTGAGTTAAATTAATTTTAACGCAACTTTAACTGAGTTAGTTTTTTATTTATGTAACTTTTAACTTAACTGAATTAATTTTATAATTTATTAACTTTAATTTAATTTAATTAAAAATATATATTAACTTACCCAACCCTGTGCATTATGGTCGGTGCCATCTTAATGATGGCATCGTTAAGATAAAAGTGCATCCAGCAGAAACCGCGAACTGTTGAGAGCGCAGCATAAAGTGCTCAGTGAGCGATTTTCTCCATTGAACACAGCCACTATTACTTATGTATGCATTCGTATCTGCATCTGTATATATACACGTATGTTTACACACACACACGCACGCATACATGCACGCCTGCACACACACATACAGAGTATCCTGCATAAGGTATGAAAGTCTTCATGAAAAGATAGACGGGATGAAGGTGAACATAAAAGTCTACCATAGTTTTTGGATACTCCAATGATAGCCAAGATATTAACTTTTCAAATTGTACGAATGAGAGCGCGCTCGAGCCGTAACACGGTCCACTGTCTCAAGCATTGGCTGCCGGCGACGAGAGAAGCGCGTCGTTGCTCGTGTTTCGCCGCGCTTCTCCTCTCCCCCCCCCCCTCCAGCACCGATAGCCAATGCTTGATACAGTGGGCCATCCTATAGCGGCTCGGCGCTTTCCTCGGCACCCTCATTCGTACAATTTGAAAAATTAATATCTCGGCTATCATTAAAGATATCCAAAAACTATGGTAGACTTTTATGTTCACCTTGATCCCATCTATCTTTCCATAGACTTTCGTACTTTATGCAGGACACTCTGTATATATGTACGTGTATGTGTGTATAGTTTATTAGTGTGAGAACAGCAGTTATATATTTTACAATTTTGCTAACACAATTTTTTTTTGAATCTTGTTATTCGGCATTGATGTTACTAGTCACTTTTTCAGTACGTTGTTCGCCTCAGCGCGTTCTTCCTCTAATTCCTTAGATGTAATATCCAACCTTGATTTTGCAAAACTATTAATTGGAAGATTCTGAAAGATTACAAGATAAATTTTCAAAAAAGTTTTTTAATATTTTTCTAAATGTATTAAATTTTTCTGAATGTATTAAATTACATTTGTGTTTTTAACTAGATAAAATATTGTTACTTGTATGAAAGTACATATATAAAATACAAATTAAATCGTTATATTAACAGTTATATTGTATACATAGGATATTTATATTATGTATATAGGACATTTATAGAATTATATCTTAAAATTATGGAAAGAATTTATGTGTGAAAAAGAGAATGTGAGATGCTAAAGTACAAGAAATTTGTATATTATATACTTCAAAACTCACTTTAACTGAGATAACTTACTTGCACTATCTTGTACTGTTTATTCTTGATAGTAACAGGAAAGGAAAATACAATATCTTTCGGGATTCCATAGCTCCCATCAGATACAACACCCATGCTAACCCATTCTCCAGGTTTAGTACCAAACCACCAATCTCTCATATGATCTCCAGCGGCTTTAGCAGCTGACATAGCGGAGGACATTTTTCTAGCAGTTATTACGGCGGCGCCGCGTTTTTGAATTGTTTCTATGAAGATATTATTCAACCACTCATCATCATTCATCTCAGATGGTATTGTTTTTACGCTAGATACCAGCTCTACAGTTGCATGTGCTGCATCAGGATATTGTGTAGAACTATGATTACCCCAGATAATGACATTTTTTACTTTATCAACCTGTATCAGTGCATCAATCGACGAAATTATAGAATAAGAATATATTCAGGCCACTGATGAGACATTATTAAAGACCGATACCTTTTTTTACAAAAGTTCACGTCTTCATTAAAATTTATATATTAAATAATTAAGAATAAGACATTCATAGTATTAATTTTATTAGCCTGATATTTTGTAGATATGTATATACATCTAGAACTCAGTAATACTCGATTTTTAATTAAAACTGTAATTTCAATGTTATCATCCAAGTTTAATTATCTACAAAGATGATAACTGTATAGAAAAAATGTATAAATTTACAGTAATATTTATTATATTATAGCCTCATAAGTATGCATACGTGATTGCAAAGCAGTCATAATAAAAAGTCATGAATTTAATATTGTATTATTTAAACATTTGTATTAATAATCACAAATTTCTATTCATAGTCGATAATGTCACCGCTCTTAAATTACTATCGCGCCGCAGGTAGTGACAAAATTTGTCGAGAATTGAGAATCTTTAACAGTATCTCGTCAGTGAATCAGACATAACACACATGTACTGCGCGTCAACGATTTGTTCCATTCCCCTAGCGAATTTACATAGGATATGTAACATATTCTATATAAACTTGCTAGGAGAATGGAACAAATCGTTGACGCGTAGTGTACTACGATAGTTCAAGTATAATCTTGCGTTGTATTGCAATTTTAATTCCATTATAAAATATCAAATAAATGGAAAAAAAAATCAAATTTAATGTAATAAATTGTACGTGTATTACCTGCACATTTAATCGCGTGGCTAATGCTGCCTGTGCTCTGTTCTGATCCAATCTAGTCATTGCTGTAAAATTTTCTTTCGGAATGGACGGTGCGTAATGTGAACAGATAAGCGCATTAGTGTTAGCAGGATTACCTACAACTAATACCTTGACATCTTTACAAGCATATTTATCCAGTGCTTCGCCTTGCACCTTGAAAATTTCAACATTTGCGGCTAAAAGATCTTTACGTTCCATTCCCTCTTTTCTTGGCATCGCACCAACCAAAAAAGCAGCTGCTACGTTACTAAAGGCCTTGGCTGGTTCAGCCGTTGGCAAAATCTCTAAAAATATATAAATTAAACTATTGACATTACAAGCCACTAGTAACTGTAGACATTAGAATATAAATATCTACAGTTTACTCTTTGTATCAATTTTTTACTGTTTTTGGATTGTATCTATGGACCTGTTTTGCGCCAAGCGCTTTTTTTTTATTTTAAAGTAAAAAAAAAATCTGAAAATTTTCACAAATTATCCGTCAATATTATAGTTGACGATGTTATAATCATTTTCCATCGCTTACTTTTTTGGAGATAGATATAAACATGCAAACTTGCCAGCTTTAAAGTTACGAGCAAATTCTATAATTTTGGCTTCAACATCTCAAATCATAAATACAGAAAATAAAAATATAATATTCATACATATATACTCAAAATCTAAACCGTCAATATAGACTTACCAAGAATAGGTATTTTCTTAATGATTTATCTTATAAGATTAATAGAAAACTGCTTTGTATATTTAAGGTCTGTTCAAATATTCAAAGATATCAAAAATAAGAACCCTATTATGTATCGTGTGAAAATAGTTAATTTTAAAATACAAAAAAAACAAGATCTTAAAAACTTTAAAACATCCTATCTAGTTTATCTAGTATCTAGTCCTCTTTTAAAAAAACCGTGTGAGCGATTTTATTGTTGACAATTTTCCACAGTTCTGATTTTTTTCTCTTGTTGCGCTTACTTCGTGTTGCAAGAGTAACTATCACTGCGATTAAATTTTGACAGCTGTCAAATTTGTATAGATGTTATTTATATACAATTATTGTTGCAATTTATTTTTGAAGGGTAAAAAAGATAAATAGCGCGCGCAAAGCGCGCGTCTATGGTGTTTGGTCCATCCATAATAAAAAAGGTGTAGATGCAAGAAGTTCGCGTTTGATCGCGCCATATTGTTGCCGCTTTTCCGCGATGCTGATTAGTTTTTTCGTTTGACTTACTTCGTGTTGCGAGAGTTGTAATTTGACAGTTTAGTTAATACGCGAGGCGCGCGCTGCGTGCTAGTCCAGAGGCTCAATTCTGTACCGCCTACCGACAAGTATCGGTATCGTTGCGCAGATATTTTATGTGGCAAAAAACCTGCGCAACGACTTATAGTTACCAGTGGCCGATACAGAATAGAGCTCCTGTTAAAAAAAATGCATATAAAGTCGATTACTCGCATCTCTCAAAATTTATTGTCACTTTTCCGCAATGCCGATTTATTCTCTCGCTGCGCTTATTCGTGTTGCAAAAGTAGTTGTCATTGCGATTGAATTTTGACAGCTGTCAAATTTGTATAGATATTATCTATGCAATTATCGTTGTAATTTATTTTCAAAAAGTAAAAAAAAAGTTAAGTAGCACGCGCGAAGTACGCATCTGTGGTGTCTAGTATTGTTAAAATACATATTAAAATTTGGCACATTGTGACTTTCTCAAGTCTATATGATTACTATATAATTCATATAAGCATACAAGTGTTGCCACACATGCATCACTAATGATCTGAACATTGACATAGGCTGCGGTCCACTTGACGCTACAAATGCTTGGAAGCGTTTGATTGACCAATCGAAACAAAGATTTTTACGAATTGACCAATCAAAGAATGCTTCAAAACGTTTGTAGCGTCAAGTGGACCGTAGCCATAATTAACTTAGCTACAAAACCCCTCTGTTACCAAGCAACATTGTTTATTAATTACACTAATTCTGTGGTTTAATCTTCTTCATTATGTATTAATTATAAAAGTAATTCAAATTGATTTATTAATTGAGAAAATTATTCGAACAATTTAAGAAACATAATAATACAAAAGGATACAAGTATCTTATACACATAAAAGCATTACTCAATATATTTTATCAAGTATTAAAAAAAGTTTTTAAATCTACAAAACTTTGAATCTCTCAGTGCCCACCTCGTAAGAGAGGAAGTGCTAAATCTTCCAATTCCATAACCACACCATCCAATACCTTCATCATAGGTGGAATATCTAATAATCGCAGATTAATAGGTTGTTGTGGACCAAATACTGTACCAGCTGCAATCTGGTACAGCAGAGAATAGGCAATTTGTCCAGCTGCACCAGTAACTACAACGTTTATAGGTTCCATCTAATCAAAAAATAAAAAAAGAAAAATGAGATGTTATAAGAATTATGGCTGTTTTCCAACAAGATACACATGACACAGTGTTACACTGCTGGACACAGTAAAAAAGCTAAGTGAGTGTGTAAAATACATCAGTATTACCAATTTTCAAAAAAACTTTATATTTAACATACAATACTAATGTGGGAATTTCTAATATCAATTTTAATGGCGATATTTTCTTGATACTCAATATTATTATTGTTTTGTCAATTAAGTCTAGACTTCTCATTGTTCCAGCAAAAAACATTCCAGCAGAACACAGTAATGCCAGTGTGTCTTAACTGGAAAACGAGGTACTAATCATATTCTACACAAAATAATTGTACATGAGCAGAATATTCTATACAAATATATTGTACACAAAAAAATTGTACGTGGAAAAAATGTGCACAAGAATTACCTTTGAATTAAAAAAAATTGCACATGGATATATTGTACGTAGAAAAACTGTCCATATATCCGTGTAATATTTTTAATTCAAAAATAATTGTATACAGTTTTTCCACTTACAATTTTTTTGTGTATAATATATTTGTGTAAAATATTCTGATCGTGTATAATTATTTTGTGTAGAATATGATCAGTGTCGAAAACGGCATATATTATATGTGTAGAATTTTTCTTGTTATTACAATAATGCAGCATGTTTAAACTAAAATATCAATTGTTAATATGCCTCTATGCTACTTATAAACTTGGTATCCTTAATATATAAAGTTCTTAGCAAATTTTTCTTAAATATAAAAAAATTTCTTATAAAAATATAATTATTACATGTTCTAAAGAAAAATAAATTGATTAAACTTGAATTGAAGGAATATTGATTATGTGAAAGCAAAAATCAAATTAACACGAAATTCTATATGAAGGTCAATTAAAGGTGAAATTAAAGTAATTCTACTCAAGTATAACAAGATTTTATCTACTCGATTCTGTTAAATATCGATATATGTAATATAAAAACTTACCATTTTTCTTATGTATAGATTATTAGCAAATTAATAGAAAGAGGAATCGTGCGTTTGATATACTAAATATCTAAACTTCAGATATGCAAGAAAATGAACGGCGAATGATTGGAACCGTGAAACGGTGAAATTCGTGGAACCGTGGAACCAAAGAGAAGCCTGAGAGCAACCACCACGGCCTTTTTCATGCGACCGAAATGTGGATTGATGATGTGGACGTAGATCAGCGCCAAAGGTGGATCCGACCGTGGATGTAGAACTACATGAGGCCTGTGGTCTGTTCTTTCTAGCTGCACTGTTGCACTGAGTAAGGGTGACGTCCCATGGCGCGTATTACGATACGCGCGTATCGGGCGTATTAAATTTCGACCAATGACAGACGATCCGCCGTTTTTGATACGTTGACGATCCGCGTAAATTCATAATCGAGCGGATCGCACACATACGTGACATTCATATGCACAGTCGTATATTCCCAGCAAACACAAAGTTACATCCCACATAGAAATTGGGGGAGCATCCCAGATGCGCACAGTAATAAACGGACACAGCAGGCTGAGTGAAACGGACACAGTAATAAACGGACACAGTAATAAACGGACACAGACCAAATGCGCACAGAGCGAAACGGACACAGTAACAAACGGACACAGACCAAATGCGCACAGAGCGAAACGGACACAGTGCGAAACGGACACAGACCAAATGCGCACGAACCAAATGCACACGGACCAAATGCGCACACTGCACATGCGCACACTGCATGTGCGCACGGACCAAATGCAATCCATGTACATTGCAAGCAGAGTAAAGTCCACATAGGTTAGCGACTTGGACGGGGTGGGTGCGGGAGGGGGGCCGAAGGCCCCCCTTGCACCCCCCCGTGTGTGTGTGTGTGCGTGCAAAGCATTCACTGCATCACATGGGTTTGCGACTTTCCGTGTATGCATTTGGTCTGTGCGCATGTGCAGTGTGCGCATTTGGTCTGTGTCCGTTTGTTACTGTGTCCGTTTCGCACTGTGTCCGTTTGGTCTGTGTTCGTTTGTTACTGTGTCCGTTTCACTCAGCTTGCTGTGTCCGTTTATTACTGTGCGCATCTGGGACTCACTCGAAATTGGCATCCAGTGGATGTCCAATGGACGTCCATTAAACCTCCATAGATCCATTAAAGAACTATAAAAGTGAGTATTCTCACGTCCGCCATTTTTCTTCTAACTAGCATGAAAAATTAGGTATGTTTTGTATATATATACGTCAATAATCTTTGGAAACACCAAACTTTATGTGACAATGAAACGAAGACACGATATTTATGATTTTGAGACTGTAAGGGTGACGTCCCATGGCGCGTATTGCGATACGCGCGTATCGGGCGTATCGAACTCTGCAACCAATCACAGACATTCCGCTGCTTTCAGTACGCCGAAATATGTCTCTTATGTCCCATGAAGCGGATTACGCGGAAGCGGAACGAGCGGATCACCAATCATGGGACTGTTTCAACGGAATTTTTGAAAAGGTTCTATTAGAACGATCCCGTGATTAGTGATCCGCTGATTCTGCTTCCGCGTAATCCGCTCCATGGGACATAAGAGCCACATTTCGGCGTATCGAACATACACACACACAAGCATGCGTGGCCATTTCTAACCTTTTCGTGCCCATAAGAAGTACACAAAAAGTGACAAGAAGGAGTACCACGCGTAGTACTCATAAATCTGAAGAGGTTATAGTAAAAAGAAGTAAATTATATACACCGCCCAGTGCACACGCCATGTAACATTATACGACTGTGCATATATATGTGTGCGATCCGCTCGATTATGAATTTCCGCGGATCGTCAACGTATCAAAAACGGCGGATCGTCTGTCATTGGTCGAAATTTAATACGCCCGATACGCGCGTATCGCAATACGCGCCATGGGACGTCACCCTAAAGGTTATTGCGATGTATTATATATGTAAAACATTATGCTAGTTACTTGCTAGTTTGAAGAAAAATGGCGGACGTGAGAATACCTACTTTTTTAGTGCTCTAGATCCATGGGCGTCTATGTCCATGGTGGAAGACAGATGGACGTCCATTAGAGGTCTAGTAAACTTTCTTAACTCCATTGGAGATTTACCTCCATGGCGGAAGTTAGGTAGACGTCCATTAGGAATCTAGTAAACTTCCATGGCTCCATTGAAGATTTACCTTCATGGCGGAAGTTAGACAGACGTCCATTAAAGATCCAGTAAACGTCCATGGCTCCATTGGAGGTTTACTTCCATGGTGGAAGTTAGACATCCATTAGGGATCCATTAAACATCCATAGCTCCATTGGATGTTTTCTTCCACAGTGGAAGTTAGATGGACGTCCATTAAGGATCCATTAAACTTCCATAGCTCTATGGAACATTTACTTCCATGATGGAAGTTAGATAGACGTCCATTAGGTATCCATTAAACTTCCATAGCTGTATGGAACATTTATTTTCATGGTAGAAGTTAAAGTAAGAATAAAATAAAATAATATAATTTAAATTTAATTAATTAATAAAAATTTGTCCTAAATTTAGTATGTACTGTTGATAAAAATAATTTAAAAGAAATAAAATTTTTATTTTAAATTTTTATTTTGTCAATCATCCATCGAGGCTCCGTGAAGCCTCTATTAATGATCCACGAAACGTCCGTAAGTCATCCATCGAGGCTCCGTGAAGACTCTGTTAATGATCCACACAACGTCTAATAGACCTCTTTGACGACCTCTATTGAAGGTCTAATAAACGTCCACAGTGCGGAACTGTGGATTTCTAATGGCTCTATATTGGACGTCTAATGGACGTCCACTGGAAGTTTAAACTTCCATGGCATACGTCCATTAGACGTCTACTGGAGGTTTCATTTCTATGTGGGTATACAGTACTTGCATTATGAAAATATCGAAATAACATAATTATAATGTAAAAAAAAAAAAATTTACGTTGTTTCTCAACAAGCATCGTGACCCACCACACCATAGTCACATTTGGGATTGCCTAACTTCCGCGGTCGCCCATCCAACTCTGAATCGCCATCGACGTTGCTTGACTTCGAAAATCGTACGTAACCTAGCACTTCGTGATAATCCCTAAACACTTGATGCTCATGAATACATATATATTTGTTATAGATCAGTTCAATAGATGTTAGAAACATGAAACTTGTAGTTAACTAATATTTTTATAAATAAATATAAATTTACAGGTTTTTTCCTGATTTTTACATATGCAAAATAACGTGTGGAATAACTTATAAAAATATTTTTTGCTCTGTTCTTTTGATAAAGCTAAATTATAGACAGAACACAATATTTATAAAATATTTATAATATTTATTTAAATATTTTATAAATATTTTTGTGGTCTTAGATTTGACAAATCATAAAGATTTATCATAAATATTATAAAAATATTTATGAAATATTTATAAATATTTACAAAATATTACTTATACAAATCTTTATCTTTTATTTACCATAAATATTATATAAAATATTTAGTCTATATTTTAATAATATGTTGAATAAAGATTTTTTTCTTCATGTATATAAAATATGTGTAAAATATTTATATAATATTTTGAAAAAATAAATATTAATAAATATTAATAAATATTTATCATAAATATTATGTGCTGTCTGGGATGATTCTAAAATATTGATAGTATTAATTATATAAAATATTGTATTAATTTTCATAATGTTGTTTATTAACCAATCTTTAAATAATGATTAATAGTTATAGGTAGCAAGGTGTCGTCCACTAGACCTCAATAATTTGTCATTTGAGGTCAAATCGTCAATTATTACAAAGAATTATAGTTAACGTCAGTAATTAGTCACTAATAAAACCTTATTAATACGTCGTAAAATGATCAATTAACTGACGTTATTAATTAGTCAAGAATATGACGTCGGAAATACGTTGTAGGATGGATAAATGACTGATGTAATTAATAGGTCAAAAAATGACGTTACTATTACGTCTTAATTTGGTAACATAAAGTCTGCGACCTTAAATGACGAATTATTGACGTCGTATTAACGTCACCTTGCTACCTGGGATGGGACATAAGAGACAATATTTCGGCGTACTGAAAGCAGCGGAATATCTGTGATTGGTTGCAAAATTCAATATGCCCGATACGCGCGTATCGCAATACGCGCGTATCGGGCGTATTAAATTTCGACCAATGACAGACGATCCGCCGTTTTTGATACGTTGACGATCCGCGGAAATTCATAATCGAGCGGATCGCACACATACATATGCATAGTCGTATAATGTTACATGGCGTGTGCATTGGGCGGTGTATATAATTTACTTCTTTTTACTATAACCTCTTCAGATTTATGAGTACTACGCGTGGTACTCCTTCTTGTCATTTTTTGTGTACTTCTTATGGGCACGAAAAAGTTAGAAATGGCCACGCATGCTTGTGTGTGTGTATGTTCGATACGCCGAAATGTGGCTCTTATGTCCCATGGAGCGGATTACGCGGAAGCAGAATCAGCGGATCACTAATCACGGGATCGTTCTAATTAAAGACCTATAATCAAAGATGCGCCAATGGCCCCCCACCATGACTGCTATCTACCATCTTGTACCTATACGGTGACTGGATGGGGGCTGGGGCCGGGGGCTGGGATCTGGGGCTGGGGTCTGGAGTAATGGAGATAGTAAACAATGCGAGCCTGCTCCAAGTTGTACGCAGTCATATAACAGATGCAAATTTAATTTTTCTTGTTCTTCCTGACTGTAATCTCGTCAAAATATAGTGACCCTAGAATGCAGAGATTGAATTACCTTATAATTTCTGACACATATTCCTTTAACCTATACTGCTCAACACAGAGCACTCTCCCCTCTTCCTCGCCCAGCATGGGTACGCAATGGCGGATAAACCATGTGACTCAAGTGATCAATCAAAATTGTGTTCGCCATTGGCGAATCTTTGAATATAGGTCTTTAGTTCTAATAGAACCTTTTCAAAAATTCCGTTGAAACAGTCCCATGATTGGTGATCCGCTCGTTCCGCTTCCGCGTAATCCGCTTCATGGGACATAAGAGACATATTTCGGCGTACTGAAAGCAGCGGAATGTCTGTGATTGGTTGCAGAGTTCGATACGTCCGATACGCGCGTATCGCAATACGCGCCATGGGACGTCACCTTAAGGCTGGATTTCCATGGACTGATATTTTTCGCGTAACGCGTATCGCGTAACCAATGAATTTACACAATTGACATTGCTGTTGGAGCATTCTAAAAGAATGAACGATATGATTGGTTACGTAATACGCGTTACGCGGGAAATATGTGCCATGGGAATCCAGCCTAAGGGTGCGGTCCCATGGAGCGGATTATGTGGAAGCGGAACGAGCGGATCACCAATCACAGGACCGTTTCGACGGAATCTTTGAAAGAGTTCTATCAGAATGATCTCGCGATTGGTGATCCGCTCGTTCCGCTTCCGCATAATCCGCTCCATGGGACCGCACCCTAAGGGTGTAGTAAGCCTTAAGACCTAAGGAATTAAGCAATTATATTTGTTTATTCTTCTCACATTCAATTATAATTGGTCAGTTTCTTATGGCATAAGGCTTACTACACCTATTGTAGATCCAGGCTTAAGCACGGATCGGAATGACGGAACGGATTCTGCTAGAGACTTCTAATGAATTCTTGATCCGACTGTTCCGTTCGATCGGAACGTGTATATTTCCTCAATTCCGGACGGATCGGGCGGGTGTTTCTGACCGCACAAGTTTTAAAACACCATTGTACTGGAAAAACATCATTAGACCTATTCTGTAACTCTTAATGACAGTTCGGTATCGTTATATTGTTATAACAATACAAATACGATACGATACGATACGTATCGTTATATTGTAATGTTGAATACAGCTTTCGCACTCTCTCGGACACCGATACAGCATGCCAAGTTGGCAAATTCTTCGCCGTTTGCAGTTTTTTTAACATAATTAATAAGATTGTTTTTTCATTCATCGTTATGTGTTTCAAAATATATTTTCATACAAGCTCCAGCAAGCTGATATTCAGCAATGTCCAGATATAAATGTAGAATTGTCCAGACAATACGACTTCGCCAAAAATATGTAGTTAAAATCACAAACTTTGGGTCCAAAGAGCACGTGCGCACTCTCACGTTAAAATTAAACCTGTCTAATAACGTGTTCGACTGGGCTGGGTTAATCGCTCCGGGAGCGATTAATGATATCATAAGACCAATCACAGCCATTCTTCTGAAGAAGGGAATAACTGTGATTGGCCAGTTCTAGAGGAAAAGAAACCGAAACGGGTTAACCCAGCACGGGTCGAAAACGCCATTATATTACAAAGTATTGTTTACGTTTCTTACAATTTCTTATCTTAACCACGCATGTTCCGTTCCGTAAAAAATTTCTCTACCCGTCCCATGTAGCAAAAACGGAACGGAATCTGGTTATAAAATATATTTTATTCTTACAATTCAGTATTTCAACAATTCAACAGTATTACAATTCAAATATATTTTATTCTTACAATTCAGAGTACTCATATCAATGTTATTGGCAAGATAATTAAACAAATTATGTATGTTATCGCTTCAATCGCATCAAAATAACGAAATATCGATGAATTAAGCATATTAACCTGTGACCGATGTGACATTTCGTTCCGTTTTGGCTACATGGGACTGATAGAGCAAACTTTTACGGAACGGAACTGGAACGGATCGCTCAATTCTAGTGAGAAATCCGATCCGTCATTCCGATCCGTGCTTAATGGGACTGTACCCTAAGGGTGCGGTCCCATGGAGCGGATTATGCGGAAGCGGAACGAGCGGATCACCAATCGCGGGATTATTCTAATAGAACTTTTTCAAAGATTCCGTCAAAACGGTCCTGTGATTGGTGATCCGCTCGTTCCGCTTCCGCATAATTCGCTTCATGGGACCGCACCCTAAGTTTGCACCGAGGGTTCAAATCAGTTCGGAGTCGGGGCAATTAGCCAAAGGCGATGCTGGTCACAGCGGAAATTAGATTACTTCCGTTGTAACCAGCATAACTATTGGCTAATTGGCCGGACTCTAACCCGATTTGAATTCTCGGTGGAAACTTACTCATTAATGCAATAAGTTAGAATGAGAAAAAATATACTTGTCTTAGGCCAAAGGCAGAGAACGAGACGTAGGTGTCGCAGTCGTAGTCGTAGGGTAAGGCAGAGAAAAACGTAAGTCGTACATGTCGTCATATACTATTCTAGACTCTAGGGGTCTGTTCGCGTCACATGCTCCGACATGCTCCTATTCACCCCAACGCACTCCAATACGTTGATTCCGATGACGCCAACCTATTAGAATGCGTTGGAGTGAGTAGGATCATGTCGGGGCATGGCGACGCGAACAAACCATAGAATAGTAGTATATTACGACTTACGTTTTTGTCTGCCTTACCCTACGACTACGACTACGACACCTACGTCTCGTTCTCTGCCTTTGGCCTTAGGCCGAAACATCCCAGATAGCCAAATAAAGGCAACGTGTTGTTATTTTGCTGTCACTTATTCCCTATTAATTTTATCAAATTAAAGCCAAGGTGTTTTCTCAAACTGTCTGTTGTTCTGACATCATATAAAATTCTACATTAAAATTCAACAACTGACGGCAAGTTGTCAACATGCATGCACAATTGCTGTCAATGTGACGAGTTTATTATTCGTCAATGCATGCACTTATAATTTCATAAACTCATGAAGGTTATTTGCTCTCCTGATGTTAACTTCGTTCCACGTTAAATTACAATAAAAGCAAATTGCGGGCAAGTTCACAACATACATGCAGTGCATTAATTTGCCCGATGTGCTTAATCTTGCTTGGCTATCTGGGATCCTATCTAGTCTCAAGCCGACTCAAAACCACAGAGATCGGTCTTCTGGTTCAAGTCTTCATAGTGCCGATCTCTGTGGTTTTGAGTGAGGCGAAAATCTGTCAGAAATGAAGTACCAAATGGTGGCGCTGACGATGCTGATACACCAGAATATATTCCAACTCTAGATATAATTGTCTAGTCTAAGTTTATCGTAATCAGCCGTGCTAGTGGTGCTAGGCTGTACGCAGTTGTATGTTTGATATAAGAAAACTGAGATAAGTACTCTAAATGTAAAATTGCTAAGATTTTTATTATAAATTTGCATTTATTGTCAAATGCTTGTCGTTATACTCCATATTGTTTCCGGTAAATCATTGTCGCCAGCGCCACCATTTGGTACTACATTTCTGACAGATTTTCGATTCACTTTTGGAGGCGAAATCAGGCTTAGTTCGATCTCCTGGTTCTAGTCTTCATAATCGGCACCTTTGATGTCGTGTTACCTAGTCACATGACCTGTCGCTATTTTGAGAGTAGTACAGGCGCGTATTTTTGATTTGGTTATGAGAATAATTATATACTTATATAATGGTAATAATCAATAAATTGATCAAATTTATTTGTCATTTCTTTAAAATTTTATATTACTTTTACACAGTAACAATAATTATAACTTATTACTTATACTCTTTACTATATCATAGGTTAGATGCAGCCACAGGGTGCAGCTATAGAGCGCAACCATCTTCTCGGTAGTACAAGCTGACGCATGCGCACTAGAAATTTGTTACATCAAAATTTTCCACTGTCGCTACTGTGCATACTTTATACTGTGCTCATAGTAGGAGCGGAATGAAAATAAGAGTGATATTCATATAGCGTTTTCGACCGGCCTGGATTAATCGCTTCAGGAGCGATTAATGACGTCATAAGACTAATCACAGCCATTCTTCAGAAGAAGAGAATAACTGTGATTGGCCAGTTCTAGAGAAAAAAAAACCAAAACGGGTTAACCCAGCACCGGTCCAAAACGCCAATAGTCGAATTTTATTTAAAGATCGTCTCAAGCAATGTCTTAAGATGCTAATACGGCTCTGTGATTGGCTGATGGCATCTTAAGACAGTACTTAAGATGATCTTAAATATAAGATCCGACTATGAATACCGGCCTAAGATAACCCATTTACACCTAAGAAATTTCACTTCTCTCCAGAGTGAATCGGGATTGGAAAGCTGGGTGTAAACTAGGGGTGTTTCCGATTTGTTTGTTAAGTTAGTTTTTTCTAGGGACGAAATATATGATAAGCGTTCTCTAGTCCCTCTAGTCTCATCACACTTTATGACAACTCAATGCTGTCTTATTGCCATTGAGTTGAGTTAACTAGACAGGTTTCTGGAGTCCTATTTTTGGATATAAAGTCAGCACATGACAACGTAAATCCTCAACTCATGTTTGCTCAAATTAACAAACTGCCAATCTCTATTAAGTATAAAAAGTACTTCCTAAATTTCTTAACTCCCAGAGATGCGGGATTTTATGAGTCAGGTCTGTGGTGTGATAGAAGATGGATTCAGAGAGGTCTCCCCCAGGGATCGGCATTGAGCCCCTTGCCGATATAGCACAGATTGTTTCAGAAAGCTTTCAGAAAGGTTTCAACCTTTCACAGTTCATGTGCAACAATTCTGAAAGAATTCTGTAATATGTCATTTGAAATGTTTCAACAAAAATATTTCTGAAACCTTCCGTATGAAAAGAATTTGTCGAAACTTTCAGTACAAGTTATCCCTGAAACCTTTCGTATGAAATATTCTTACAGACCTTTCCGTTTAATTATTTCTGAAACCTTTCACATGAAACAATTTAACAAACTTTCAAAAGAGTTTTTTCTGAAATCTTTCACATGCAATAAATTTTAAACTTTTAGTTGAGATATCCCTAAAACATTTCATTTGACATATTTTTATAGACTTTTCAATTGAGTTATTTCCGAAACCTTTCACATAGATTTTGAAAACTTTCAAGAAAGTTATTTCTGAAACCTTTCACATAAAATAATTTAATAAATTTTTCAGTTGACTTATTTTTCACATCTTTCACATGCTATCTTGAAAACTTTCAGTTGAGTTATCTTTGAAAACTTTCTTATAAAATAATCCAGCACATATATTGTTCGCGGACCACTAGGTGACGCACGCGGCACCTTTCTCGTAACGCAATTCACACTTCACAAGCTACATAAAGCAGACCACAGTGACAGAACACGGATCAACCTATGCTATCGTAGTGAGCTCTCGGGGCCTACGTGGTATTTATTATTGGTTACGGTCCACTTGACGCTACAAATGTTTCGAAGCATTCTTTGATTGGTCAATTCGTAAAAATCTTTGTTTCGATTGGTCAATCAAAGCTTCGAAGCATTTGTAGCGTCAAGTGGACCGCAGCCATTGTGTCTTAAAGACACATCTTTCATGGCTAAAAATTTTAGCTTTGGTAACAAATTCTTTTTTTGCGTGTAGTGCACCCATATAACACAGAAACCTTTCAGAGATATTTCAGAAATGTTTTAAGTAAAAAGTAAATCATTTCAGAAACGTTTCAAAATATTTTTGAGACAGCTCTGAGACAGCTCTGAGATAGCAAAATGTCCGCAATGCTTGCACTTGAAACATTTCTGAATGTTTTCAGAAAGGTTGCAGATATGTTTCAGCAACCTTTCAGTACATTTTCAGAAATGTTTTAAGTGCAACCATCGCGGACATTTTGGTATCTCAGAGCTGTCTGAGAACTGTCTCAGAAACATTTAGAAACGTTTCTGAAATGTTTCACTTTTCACTTAAAACTTTTCTGAAATATCTCTGAAAGGTTTCTGTGCTATATGGGTGCTGTTTAACTTTTACGTGGATGTATTGTGGCATATTTCACATATTTGTCTAACTATACAATTTGCAGATGACATTACAATAATCTGCTCCGGTGGTGACCTAAACCAAATTAAGAACTCCTTGTCTTCATCCTTCGTGGACATTGAGAAATGGCTAAGCTCCCTCGATTTGGAAATTTCCATTCTTAAGACTCATTTTATGATTTTTAACAGAAAAAGATCTCGAATCAACTTGGAAACGTTGACAGTGGATTCTAGGGAGATTCGGCATGAAACGGAGGTCAGGAGGTCACTTGGGCGTAATGTTGGATGAGGGCCTCAGATAGAAAAATCACATCAATTATTTGAAATCTAAGACTTTATGTTATACGAATATACTGAAGTGAATATCTGGATCCACCCGACATACTGTTTAAAATTTGTAAACGCTACTGTGGGAGCCCAACTGAAGTGAAGAAGTCTATGGTTTATGAGTGCGGGCTCATCTTATATCCGTACGCTGGATAGTATTCTTTGCCAGGCATATAAAATTGCACTGTGATTACCAAGATCTACCCCTAATTGGGTATGAGTGGCACCCGTTTGGCCACGTCAATATTGGCCACGTCAATATTGACCACGTCAATATTGGCCACGTCATTATTGACCACGATCCCGATTGACCACGGAGTGGATTGGCCACGTCATTATTGGCCACGCGTCATTATTGACCACGTCAATATTGGCCACGCGTGATATTGCCCACGTCAATAATGGCTACGTCAATATTGGCCACGCGTCATTATTGTCCACGTCATTATTGCCCACGCGTCATTATTGGCCACGTTAATATTGGCCACGCGTGATATTGCCCACGTCAATATTGGCCACGCGTAAATATTGACCACGTCATTATTGCCCACGCGTCATTATTGCCACGTCACTATTGACTACGCGTCATTATTGTCCACGCGTCATTATTGCCCACGTCAATATTAATCAATTTTTTTGCTTAGCGTGGAAAGTTGCAAACCCATGTGATGTAGAGAAATGCTTTGCACACACACACACACACGCGCGCGCGCGCGCGCGCGCGCATGGGCGGTACAAGGGGGGCCTTTGGCCCCCCTCCCGCACCCGCCCCGCCCAAGTCGCAAACCCATATACAGTAATGACGTGGGCAATAGTGACGCGTGGGCAATAGTGACGTGGGCAATAGTGACGCGTGGCCAATAATGACGTGGCCAATAATGACGCGTGGGCAATAATGACGTGGGCAATAATGACGCGTGGGCAATAATGACGCGTGGGCAATAATAACGTGGTCAATAATGACGCGTGGCCAATATTGACGTGGCCATTATTGATGTGGGCAATATCACGCGTGATCAATCGGGATCGTGGCCAATAATGACGTGGCCAATATTAACGTGGTCAATATTGACGTGGTCAATAATGACGCGTGGCCAATAATGACGTGGCCAATATTGACGTGGCCAATCGGGACCGTGGCCAATATTGACGTGGGCAATATTAACATGGTCAATATTGATGTGGCCAATATTGACGTGGTCAATAATGACGCGTGGCCAATAATGACGTGGCCAATATTGACGTGGTCAATATTGACGTGGCCAATCGGGACCGTGGCCAATATTGACGTGGGCAAACGGGACGCTCCCATTGGGTATTCTGGAAGTTTTCTGATCAGAAAAGCTTAATAAGAAGGATCAGCCACAAGGCCGATAAATATCTATGTAAGTCGATCCAATTAAAAAATAATGCCATAATAAACAGAATTAAAAATCTGTATATAGTGTTACAAGCAAGGAAAGTAGCTAAAAGGAATATTCAATTTATCATATCGAGATGCCTACGGTACAGCCTTATGAAAGACACTTATATAAACTACAGGACAAAATTAGAGGAACAAAAGTTTGAAGTAGCGCCATGTTCGTAAAAGTTGAGCAAAAAAATCTGAATTTTTTATATGAAATAGCCCAAAGTGTTGACTTGACCCCTGCAAAATCTCCCCACTGTGGGTCCAGTAGTTTCAGAGTTATTCCCCTCGAAGCAACTTCCAGTCAAAAACCAAAGTTGCAAGGTTGTAATTTGGAAAGTACAGTACAATTTGATGCAAAAAACGAACCAGAAAAATTCGGAAATGGGCTAAGCTGGTTCTGTAGGTGTCGCTCAGAGTGTTCCTGATGCGCCCTGATACCCCCATCCCTTTTCAACCCTGATTTGCAACTTCTTAGGACTGACAATGGTGACAGTGTTTTGCGTCGCGTCCGTCCACCCGAGGACAATTCTCTAGCACGACTTGGCTTTAAAACCATTACATGTCGAAGGTCTCACTTTTCTATGACCCTTACCACCTCGCGAGGGTGAGTTGGACAACCATCCCTAACATTAATCAACACCCGCAAGTGCCTTTATGCGTCCGGAAAATTCGGAAATGGGCTAAGTCGGTTCTGTAGGTGTCGCTCAGAGTGTCACTGGTGCGTCCTAATATCCCCATCCCTTTTCAACTCTTATTCGCAACTCTTTAGGACTGACAGCGTTTTGCGTCGCGTTCATCCAACCGAGGACAATTCTCTAGCACCGTTTGGCTTTAAAACTGTTAAATGTCAAAGGTCTCACTTTTCTATGACCCTTACCATCCCGTGAGGGTGGGTTGGGCAACCATCCCTAACACACCAATTTCTTTGTTTTGCTTTAACAATGTTTGGCTGTCCCACAAGCAACATAAAAAACAAAAAATATGAGAGAATGTGAGAGATTACATGGAAAAGTAATGCGTTTTTTAAGGGAAACGAAAAGAGCAATCAGGAATAAACAGAACGCAGACGAAGAGTCAGCTGGAAGAGGCATGAAAGCAAAGAAAGATGCATATAGGGAAAATCTAGGAAGAGAAGGAAACCTAATACAAAAAGAGAAGATGAAAAGAAAATGGCTGGAGAGAATAAGGATTTTTTTAATCTCGAATGCAAGTCGTGCTCTGAAGCGATTACCTGTAGCCTAGCGCAACCACGACTCGCTGTCCGATTGAAGGAGTAGCAGGTAGAGATTAAAAGGAGTGGATGTCGTGCGTGGTTAAAAAGAAGTGCTAGAGACCTCTACAGGTGCGATTCGGCCCATTTCCGAATTTTCCGGCCCATTTCCGAATTTTCCGGACGCATGGAGGCATCTGTGGGTGCTGATTAGTGTTAGAGATGGTTGTCCAACTCACCCTCGCGGGGTAGTAAGGGTCATAGAAAGATGAGATCTTCGACATGTAACAGTTTTAAAGCCGAGCCGTGCTAGAGAATTGTCCTCAGTTGGACGGACGCGACGCAAAGCGCTGTCACCACTGTCAGTCCTAAGGGGTTGCGAATCAGGGTTGAAAAGGGATGGGGGTATCAGGGTGCACCAAAGACACTCTGAGCGACACCTACAGAACCGGCTTAGCCTATTTCCGAATTTTCCGGACCCATAAAGGCACCTGCGGGTGTTGATTAGTCACTAATCAACATTTCCGAATTTTTCTGGTTCGTTTTTCGCATTAGATTATCCTGTACTTTCCAAGTTACAACCTTGCAACTTTAGTTTTTGACCGGAAGTTGCTTCGAGGGGTATAACTCCGAAACTATTGGACCCACAGCGGGGAGATTTTGCAGGGGTCAAGTGAACACTTTGGGCTATATCATATAAAAAATTAAGATTTTTTGCTCAACTTTTACGAACATGGCGCTACTTCAAACTTTTGTTCCTCTAATTTTGTCCTGTAGTTTATTTGGAATCGCCACCCGGCATACTCAGACCCTATTTAGTCTCCTGCGAAGGAGATTGAAGTGGACTGCAGATCGGGTTCAATGGCCTTGTTATGTAATAACCCTAATCTTGCATTTAACAATCTTATTGTTTTACATGGAGACTCAGAGGATGAAATAACTGTATTCACTGACGGGTCCAGAACAACCCTGGAAGATGGGAGCTCACTGGTGGGATGTGCCTTTTGCGTACCACCACTGAATCTTTCCTGCAAATATAAGCTAAACAGCTACACGAGTTCTTTCTCGGCCGAGTCAATAGCAATATATAAAGCAATTGTGTGCGGGCATTGATCCCGATGAGATTCGCCCGAGAAGGAGAGCGCCGGAAATTGCTCACGAATTGAGCGCGTGTCGCGAGAGGTGCAAGTAAATTAAGGCCGGCAGAAAGAAAGAGCAATAACGACAAGTGATATCGTTAATTCTTTAATACATCAAGGAACCTTTATTATTGTTGGTCACACAATGTTCATACACGACGGTTCACGCGCGGAGCGTGTCGTGGCTGCACAAGGTTTGATCAGTTCATAATTACTGGCACAAAACAAAAAAAGTAGCAATGTTCAATGCTGCCAGATTCAGGGATTTGGCACCAAGCCACGGCTGTGGTGGGGGTAACTTATAACAGAAAAGGCTAATGATATATTCACACAAACTTCCATAAGCGCATAAGCATATGCATAAGAAATTCAATTGGTCTATTTTCTTATGTAAGTGTTTGTAGACCAATCAATTTTCGTATGTATATGCTTATGCGCTTATGCAAGTTTGTGTGGATCTACCCTAAAAGTCGACACAGCCCGGTTTTAAATGTCTTCAAGAGCCCTTATGACATTAACGGCATGGACATGTACTACATAGGGTGCGTTCGGGGAGACGCTATTAGCGCTACCAGCATCAGTCCATCTTCATTACTCATTAAAAGTAGAATAAGAATAATGCTGGTAGCGCTAATAGCGTCTCCTCGAACACACTCATAGCCAATGTTCACGTTAGGGCCAAGGATAACGCATATGTGTATAGTTTTGGTTACGTTCCGTACTAGCTATACGCACAAAACGTCCACGCAATAACGCGAAATTATGTAAAATAATTTTAAGATTTGATGATCGGTTTTTGCACGTTGTTATTCTTATCTCGCTCGCTCTATTTATTATCTCGCTCACTAACAACTGTTTTATAAGACTGGCACATTTATAACTCGAAAATTAATATTATTAAAAATTATTACACATAAGTAGTTAAGACTAGGCCGGTTCTAACTCGGGAGCTCCGAGATGGGAGCGGGTGTGCGGGGGGAACTCGTAGGCGCGCGGGGGCATGACGTCACGCGGATCGGGGATCTCGCGGCGCGGAATTGCTGACGCGGTATTTTCGGGTCCGCGGCCGCGGTGCGGGAATTGCTAACGCGGGATTTTCGGGTCCGCGACCGGTAGAGGGAGAATCGGGGTCCGCGACCGCCGCCGCCGCCCGCCGCCCGCCGCCCGCCGCCGCCGCCGCCGCCCGCCGCGGTACTCGCGCTCTCTCTCTTACTCGCGATCTCTTTCAGCAGCCATCGCCGCGGTGCTTGCGTTCTCCTTCTAATGAATTTCTCTCTCTCGCTCGCGATATCTTCAACCATACAGTCTTATCTCTTTCTCTTTCGTTGCGTTCTTTCATACGCAGTCACATATATACGCTCCCGCCCATCTTATCTATGTACCTCCTACCAAGTTCCGCACGCCATTATACCGCAAAGAAATAGGGCAGAGAGAAAATAAGTTAGAATAATTATTTATGAAATTTTTCATTTATTTATTTCATAACGTATCATATACAATATTTGCCTGATGTATAAGTTCACAATCTACAAGATTTTTTCATTTATTCGTTTTGTAAAGCATCATATACAATATTGTCGGATGCATAAGCCAATAACTCGCAATCTACGAGACACGTCTTATCATATTTTTCATGTAATATCTTTACAGCATCACTTTTATTAGTGACATGATTTTGACGTAAAATAGTAACAAATTGTTTATATTTTTCGCTAACAATATAAATATTTTGATGCAATTGATAGCATACTTGTTCAATACAATCTTCCAGTTCTAATAAGAATTGTATGGTTGATGGTTTCATATACATACTAGTATTATATAATGTTAACTTTACAATATTTCATCCTCGATAGTTCATCCTCGAAAAGTTTGTCGATTGTAATAACGTTTCAGAAACTTTTGCTGTCCGGTAATAAACGGGTACCAATGTCTAAACTCTTTTTATACTGTACACCTCTCCACATACTTCAATAAGAGTAGTGGGAACAAATCCCTTATTTGATATATATTTTCTGATGAAATCATTAAAATTCGGAGAATGCAAATTTTACAAAAGCGCCGATGTATGGCAGCTGCGATGTAAAAATATGCTTTAGGCACGTACACAAATTATTTGATACATATTTTCTGATGAGATCATTAAAATTCGGAGAATGCAAATTTTGCAAAAGCGCCGATGTATGGCAGCTGTGATATAAAAATACGTTTTAGGCACGTACATAAATCATTTGTTATATCTTCTGATGAGATCATTCAAAATCATGCATTTGAAGAATGCAAATCTTACAAAAGTGAAGCGCAGATGTACTAATGCTGATATGACAGTGCTTCAGTTAAAACAAAGAAATGATGAGAATATATATAACTGGTCGGAAAGCGCATGGTATAACATTTGATGATTCGAACGCGACGCGAAAGTGATTCGAGTGACGAGTGATAACTGGTTAGGAAGCACATGGTATCACATTTGATGATCCGAATGCGATGCGAAAAGTGAATTAGCGCGACATGAAAAATGAATGATCAGTTTAATGATCTGGAAAACTTTGTAAATGATGTAAATAATGAAAATTTTGTGAATGAGGTGCTCCAAATGGATGACGGCAACGTGATGGACGTTATAGATGTTAACTTTGAAGATGTGATAGATGATGAGGATGAAGAGAGTGTAGTATCTGAAGACAGTAATTATACAAGTGATTGCAGTGAAGAGTTTAATGATACCATCGAGAAACATTTAACACATGCGGAAGTGAGCGTGATAACTGCACGTACGAGACATTGTGCAATATATTTTTATTATACTACAGGTGGTACTTATTCAGCCTGTGCCGAATGTATCATGCAAATAGCGGACACAGATTTCAACATAATGCATGCCTTCCGCAAACATATAACTGACGCGTTTGGTAGGTTAGACGGTAAATACTGCTCGAATTGCAGACAGCCTATGTTTGTGTTGATTCCGTGTAATATGTGTCCAGTGTGCACACATTAAAGACTTTTAGTATAAAACTACATTATTACAACATGAATGACGATATCGTAGAAGATGCCATTTATGTTCTTAACAATGATGATGATTCCGAAAAACGAAATGTGCAGAGAATATCACCAGTGCAATTTCTACGTGATCGAGAACTCGGTATACGCGGAACGCATGAACGCACCGTAATACAGGAAGTTTACATACACGACCAATTTGTTCATAACTGGCCTCATCATATGAAGCACAAATTATATAGAGAGTTACTTAATTCGGTTGACACCGATGATAATGAATATGATATAGCAGAACAAATCGTAGAAAAGACTCAGGAATGCTGTTACCATCTCATTAAGATACCAGCAGGTGTTGGAAGGTATATCGAAGTGATAGCAATAACGTCCTACTTTGCTTATGATACTGAGAATCCCTATGTAGAGAAAATGCTGCGTACTTACCACGAATTTTCAAATCTTTTGAACAATGATGAGGATGAATACGTTCTGTCTGAGCAAGAGAAGGAGATACGTTTTTATATTCGATGTGAAAGACGAAGCAAGCTAATGCAGTTTGAAATTCAAGACAAATTTCGATTCTGCATTAGGTGCTACGGAACTATATGCGAGTGTCCTGTTGAAGATTGTATGGTGTTGTTTTAAAACAGTGATAAAAAGACAACAGTGATAAAAATGGAGAATAATTTCGAGCAAGTGGAACGCGAGCTGTTGGAGCAAGCAAATGGAGTCGCTAACTTGGGCGAGTGTTTTATGTGGTTGCAGCGATGCGACGAATTTATACAACAGCTTGAGGAACATAGCCGCATCAAGCGTCCTCGGCTTGCCGTCGGACAGAGACAATCGTTGGTTGCGAGGATCGCGCGAGTCGATAGTGAAAAAACATTATTACAAAGACGTTTTGTACATGTAGGCGGTAATTACGCGAGCACTAGTAATAACGCGGACAGACTCGTGTGGCGAGAGATAGATGCAGCGTTCGAGAATCGCATTCAGACAGGTGTGGTGATAAATACAAACTATATCGAACGTTTAGAAGATGCAGGTGGTATAGTGCTTGAGCGAGTGTGGGACGCTCTAGAAAAACACAATAGTGTGAAAGTGAACACCGCGTTTAATGGTGTGTTTGTAACGGGTGATAAAGATGCAAACAAAAGTATAAACACTAAAAATTGTGAACTGTTTCAAACGTCAGATTTGGACGAGTGGTATGAGCGACGCGTTATCGAGCCCACATTAGCATCACTCGAAGAGTTTCAAGAACGTGATAGCGGGTGGGCGCTGTCGCGAATTCTCAATTTGACTCTAAATATAAACAAGTACAATTCTTTACATGCGGGATGTTACATGACTTTGCCGCGAGAAATAATGACGAAACGTGCGGTAGTGAACATTAATTCAAAGGACAATGCATGCTTCACGTGATCAGTGGTTGCCGCGCTACACCCTGTCGAAAGACATAGTGATAGAGAGTCATCGTATCCACATTATGCAACAGTTTTAAAGTTTGATGACATTGCGTTTCCCGTTACACTAAAGGACATTGGAAAATTTGAGAGTCTTAACAATGTATCGATCAACGTCTACGGGATCAAAAAGGAAATGGCGATGCTAAGGATTCTTCCGCTGCGGCTCTCCAACGACAAGAAAGAGAAGCACATCAATTTATTATACTTGCAAAATCTGCGCGAAGGCGGCGTGGGTCACTTTGCTTGGATAAAAAATCTGTCCCGCCTCGTCAGCTCCCAACTGAGTAAACATGATGGAAAAAGATACATTTGTGATCGGTATGTATACTATATTCTCATGCAAAAAAAACTCATGATCTAGCAAAAAAATAATTAAAATTTTTTAAAATTATTTTTACAGGTGCTTGCACTATTTTTCGTCTTGCGAGAGGCTGCAATCACATGATGTAGACTGCCAGACGATGAATGACTGTGCCATCACACTGCCCGCTGAAGACAACAAATGGTTAAATTTTTAGAACGTACCACAAGGAACGAGTGTCCTTCGTCGTCTACGCAGACCTCAAGTGTGTGCTGCGGAAGACACAACACGATGCAGAGCAAGCGTCGTACACATATCAACAACACGAAGTATTCAGCATCGGATACTACGTGCAATGCTCGTACGACGACGCGTTATCTACGTATAAGTTTCGTCGCGATAAAGATTGCATCGCGTGGTTCACGAAACAAATCGAAGAATTAGCGCATAATGTTAAAACTCGTTTATCCACTAATGTTCCCATGGAAATGTTATCGAAGGAACAATTGGAAGCATACCGTAGCGCGACGCGGTGTCATATCTGCGATAAGCCGTTTGCGCCAGACGATACGCGGGTGCGCGATCATTGTCACCTGACCGGTCGTTACCGGTCCAGCACATTCTCTTTGTAATCTAAATTATCGAAATGTATCATACATGCCAATTATTTTTCATAATTTATCTGGATACGATTCACATTTCATTATTAAGGAAATAGCCACTGCGTTCAAAGGGAAGACCGACATACTCCCCATCACGAAAGAAAAGTACATTTCTTTCACAAAACATGTCATAGACACAGCCGATAAATTAAATCCACACAATTACATAAAACTACGGTTTATAGATTCATATAAATTTTTAAATATTAGTCTCGAAAAATTGGCATCGTTTCTAGGCAAAGAAAAATTAAAAATTGTACGTTCCAAATTTTTACACTTGTCTGACGAGGATTTCAATTTATTGACATAAAAAGGTGTATTTTCGTACGAGTACGTGGATTGCGTGAACAAGCTGCAGGACATGTGTTTACCGCCGCGCGAATTATTTTTCAGTTCCCTGACCTCTGATACTGTATCCGAGAGCGATTACACACACGCCGAGAATGTCTGGAAGCGATTCTCCATTCGAACATTAGGTGAATATAGTGATTTATATTTGAAAACAGATGTTTTATTATTAGCTGATATTTTTGAAAATTTCCGCGATAAATGCTTAGAAAGTTATAGTCTCGATCCCGCACATTATTACACTCTCCCCGGATACACATGGGATGCTATGTTAAAATACACCAACATCACTTTCGAACTGCTTACTGACATTGACGTGGTAATGTTTATAGAACGCGGTATACGCGGTGGCCTCAGTCAATGTTCAGGCAGACATGTGCGAGCCAATAACAAGTACATGCAGACGTACGACCCATTGAAACCATCCTCATAGCTTATATACTTTGACGTCAATAATTTGTACGGATGGGCAATGTGTCAACCGTTGCCCTATGGAGAATTTCAATGGGTCAAAGATGTCTCAAATTTTGACGTGTGTGCAATCGCTCCTGATTCACCAACAGGATACATTCTCGAAGTTGATCTCGAGTATCCTCGAGACCTTCATGATGAGCACACTGATCTACCTTTCTGCCCGACACGCGATAAACCACCAGATAAGCGTGAATATAAACTTTTAGCGATCTTGTATGATAAGAAACGTTACGTCATCCACTACCGCAACCTGCAGCAATGCACGCGTCACGATCTTCGTATCGCGAAGATACACCGTATATTACAATTCGCACAATCTCCATAGCTCTGTAAATACATAGAGTTAAACACACAATTCCGAACCCTCGCCAAAAATGATTTCGAAAAAAATTTGTATAAATTAATGAATAATGCGGTGTTTGTTAAAACCATGGAGAATGTACGCAATCATGTAGACGTTAAGTTGTTGACGAAATGGGCGGGGCGGTATGGTGCGGAGGCAATGATCGCAAAACCAAATTTTCATAGTCGAAGTATTTTTGCGGAAAATTTAATCGCCGTTGAACTTAAAAAACTTGAGGTAAAATTATATAAGCCGATTTACGTAGGTATGTGTATCTTAGATATTTCTAAAACGTGTCTATATGAATTTCACCACGAGTACATGTTACCTCTGTATCGTGATAAATGTAGAGTCATGTACACCGACACCGACAGTCTCGTATATCTCGTCGAGTGTGAGGATATTTACGAGACGATGAAACGTGATATCGCTAGGTTTGACACGAGCGATTATCCGGTCGGCAACACATACGGTATGCCTTTCGAGAATAAAAAAGTTCCGGGTCTAATGAAAGATGAGAACAATGGTATGATAATGACCGAGTTTGTTGGACTTAGAGCAAAGATGTATGCGTTGAAGGTGGATGGAAAGAAGGATACAAAAAAGGCGAAAGGTGTCAAGAATAGTGTAGTAGCGCGAACCATAACGTTCGATGATTACACCCAGTGTTTGAGAGATGAGATCGAGATGACGCGCCGCCAATCATGCATAAGATCCAAGATGCATGAAGTATATACGGTGTCCGAAACGAAAATTGCTTTGAGTCCGTATGACGATAAGAGATATCTTATACCCGATTCAGTTGAAACGTTACCGTGGGGGCATTATCGAATACCGCTTTAATATTTTATATTTAATATACACATTTTATAGTTTTACATTATAATTTTATTCGTATTTTTATATAAAAGTATTAATAAAGTACAAGTATTAATAATAAGAATGTATTAAGGATGATGGAAGGATGATAAAGAAATCTCTCTCATAATATAAAATTAATAATGTATTTTATGTTTATACGGTTACATTGTACTTTTATGTAAATATAATAAAAACAATTTTTATATGGATTAAATAACATTGTCTTTATGTATCCATGAATTATGCGCTCCATCGAATCCCAACCACTTGACATAAACCTCATCTCCTTTTCTGCGTAATATTTTTTCAACAAGATACACGTCAGGATTTGCAACACGCTGCAGCTCATATTCGTAGAATTTTTTAGCGACAGGTTTTCCATAGGAATCCTCCAGTACATATGTCGCAGGATTGGTACGCTGTACTTTGATAATTTTAAATATTTCCGTAGTCCAGTGTATAGCCCTTCTCAAAAACAGTTTTGAATTTGCTGACGCGCACCGAGTCACCTACTTTAAATCGCGCGGGTGCTGCAATTTTTATGTGACTGTACACAGTGGTTAAGAGTTTTTTAGCGATTGCAGGCGTAACATCGATGGGTCGCATGCCGATAGTTCGATGCTTTCGTACATTGTAATCTGACACGAGACGTGGCAGCAGATCGAGCCATCTATAATTTCCATTGAGTGTAAATTGTTTCCACATAACGTTCTTTAATGTGCGGTTAAAGCGTTCGACAACTGATGCTTTCATTATGGAGTACGTAGAATAATGATTAATATCATGTTTTTTTAATAGTTTCTGCACGTTTGCGTTATAAAATTCCTATCCTTTGTCTGTTTGCAAATTTTTCGGACATCTTTCATCTTTCCGAATTATCTTTGTAATCGCAATAGCAACTTCGCTACCACTCTTGGCTTTAAGCGGCACAGCCCATGCATGCTTGCTCAGCACGTCAATAACGGTGAGTATGTAGTGATAACCTCGGTTAAATCGCGTGTAAGGATGCATCTCAACCACATCCGCCTGCCACAGGTCATCATATCCGCGAACTATGACACATCTTCGAGGAAAATTTCTTCTCGCCGGAGCATGCAACTCCTCAACCAGCAATTGTTTCTCAGACATGTTTGGAGTATAATATGTAAATGACACATATATTCGATGTATCGACTTTTTTACTCTGCACGATGAGTCACCGCGTCGAGCTGTCTTTGAAACTCGTTTAGCATATGAGCTGTAATTTCCACTCTACTTTGAAGTGCCTCAATCTTTCTCTCGATTTCATCCTGTCGATCTTTTAAAATTTTCACGGTCTGCTGCACGTATCGTTTATTGGCTGCATCAGTATCGTCTACAGGCAGCGCTACACGTCGAATTTTGCGCGACTTTGCATCAAAATCAGTGGCAGCCATGCAAAGAGCGTTATCGCGCACGTAATTTCTGACTAATCCACTCCATTAATAGTATGGTTCCGCACCACCTCTTCCAAGCGATGTTCCAAACTTGTTGATTGACATTTCGATGTTGACTAAATGATTTGTTTTATGCAGTTTTAATTTATAATAAGACCAACCTCGCGAAGTTCTTCAATAATTAATAGAATCTCGTTGTCGTGAGCATTGTGGCCTGCCTCGAGCAATCAAAGGTGATCCACAAGCTCGTTGGGATCATCCCAATGAACATAATCGATTTTGTTATCATTTAATGTAATAGCGCTCGGTATACCTTGTCCAACTTTTGCGTCTGTTACTAAGGGCGCAATTATATTTTTATATTTAGACCCTTTGTTGCCCATTACTTGATTATGTGCAATATGCCCGCGTCTATATGCATTTGTTGCCAATAGAATGTTTTTATAATTCTGCAGGTCACTATTCGTGTACATGTTGGGAATTTTCATGAAAATTAATTCATACAGACCAGGCGTTCCCACATATATTTTACCATCTATGACTATGCTGTCATTCTTATGTATGTCGATGCGTTTATCGCCGAGCATCATTCCAAAGTCGGTGAAATAAACTCCATAAACAGTATCTATTATGACTGGTTTTTTACCACTCAGAACAGCTCCCATATATTTTTGAACTAATGGACCATAGTGTGCGTGCAACTTTTCACGTCCTTCTCGCGTTTCCAACTGTTGTCGAATAGACGTCACAAGCGGTTCATTGGCTGCGACTTCAAAAACGTCTTCGACAGAAGGTACATGACTGTATGATAAATCACTATTATGTAATATTTGTGATGTTTCATTCAAATTAGTTGGTACAGTTTTTGATCGTCTCATTTTTTTAACAGGAGTAGAGGTCATTATAGAATTGTTAAGCGAAGCGTTTAATCGCTTTCGTTTCGGTTTTGGTTCTGAGTATTCGTCTTCCCCCGAAAAGAACGTTTCATTCTTAATCGGATCTGATACATCACCAACAGTGTTTTCAACAATTTGTTTTAATGGGCTTAAAGTGTCTCTCCAACGCCATCTGTTCTTGCACTTTATCCGCTTTCAAAGCGCGATATTTTTTGCGAATTGAATCACTCGTTTTCGCAATCTCTTTCACAATCTTCCGACGATACTGTTATCTGTGTTATCCATGTTGAGAAACGCTACTTGGTCAACGCATCGAAAACAACTAACTGCTTTATGGTATTGCGAAGTCATTAAATCCTTTTCGATACCGTCCATTAGCGAGCGCACTATTCTTATCTATCACTAAAAATCCATACTTTTGTTGCCAACAAGTATGACATAAATTGCTAAAATCCTCGTAAGACATATCAGTATTTACATGATCGTTGTATACATGTTTTAGATTAGTACCATCCTGCTTGAATAAAATTAGCAAATTCGCATTGTCGCGTATAAGATGTTTCGGTATCTTTGCATACGTCTGACAGAGATAGAAGCAGTCGACGTGTCGCATTGCAAAGTAGTCTCTTATCGTATCTTGCTTATTACACGCCACGTCATCAAAGATAAAAATGGAATTTGGAAGCGCTTCACTCAATTGAATAACATCACAGTTATTGGAGAATGCAAAATAACTAACTTCTTCAATCGGTGTCAATAAATTTTCCAAATATCGATATTTCGGTTGTTGTAATGATTTCGAGTACACATTCTTAAAACTTACTCCATGCGGACTTTCCAACAAGCTTATTAATACGTTTGTCTTGCCACAATTTGACGGATCGCAAATTATACCGCGTATAGAACTCGGCAACATGTTTCCATGCCTCCGTATCTTTCGTTCGGACATTATCCTGTCATCGAAATTTGTTATTTTAATTGCTGGTAAATGTTGTACGAACCGCATATTTTTCCCCTCTCATAAGAACTGATAAAAATTATATTAAGACCGATCTATTTATAGAGTCGCGCCGAGCAAAATTGCTCAGTATGTAAAATGTTTCTCATATTGTTACATCCCTCCGATATACTCGATTTGAGCGCCGAACAGTTAGAATTCGTGTCAAAACCTATTTTGCTACGCGTATGTGGTAACTATATCGAACACGTGTGGGACAGGCTTCCGGAACATATAAAGACTGATCCAGAGGTTCGAAACTATCGTCGTTGCTACGAGCATTATAATCAATCGTGGCAGCAGACGCACATCGACGGCCCCGCACCGTTGATAAAGAATTGTCGCGAATGTCAGCGGTAGGTCGTGGCTTGTTAAATCGTGCGATAAATGCACTTCCTTTTGAACTGCATATTCCTGGATATCAATTTTGCGGTCCGGGTACTAGGCTGAAAAAGCGATTGGCCAGAGGCGATCGGGGTATTAATCCGTTGGACGCGGCGTGTCGCGAACACGACATTGCGTACTCCCGGAGCAACGAACTCACCGACAGACACGCAGCTGACAATACACTCGCCGCGGAAGCGCGAAAACGCATTACAGCGAACGATTCGACTTTCGGAGAAAGAGCTGCTGCAGCAACCATTTGGACAGCTATGAAAACTAAGACGACAATCGGTGGGCTTGAAAAAGAAAAAAAGAGATTAAAAAAAAGAGATAAAAAGAAAAGAGCGAGTAAACGAATACTTCCGGTAGCGAAACGCGGAGGTGTTTTACCCATTCTACCGCTATTGGGAGTTCTCGGCTCGTTGGTCGGCGGAGCGGCGGGAGTTGCGAAAGTTGTGAATGATAACAAGGCAGCGCAGCGTCAGCTGAAAGAATTAAAACGTCATAATCACGTCATGGAAGGTCATGGAGTTTATCTCGCCCCATACAAGCGTGGACAAGGAGTTTTGATGAAAAGAAAAAAAAACGTCAAAAAGACGTTAAAATACCGAAAGGTGTAACTACCAACATACAATTATTACAGCTAGCAAAACGTATGCGCATTCCATACTTTAGAGGAATTTTTATGCGTACGGCATTACCAACAGCTGGAGCATATCGAAACGAGAGTGGTATTGTAAATTTAAATAATGCTGAAGGATCGGGTACACACTGGGTGGCATACGCAAAGAGGGGAGATCGCGCTATATACTTTGATAGTTTTGGCAATCTTAGACCGCCGAAAGAACTGGTGCAATATTTAGATGTAAAGCGGATTGAGTACAATCACACGCCTTATGAACGTTACGATCAAAGCAACTGCAGTCAACTGTGTTTGCGTTTTCGTTATTGAAACGAATACTGAGTTAAATTGCACAATGTTAGCCTTTAAATTGATTATTAACTGTTTTCTCCAAACAGTTAATAATCAATTTAAAGGCTAACATTGTGCAATTTAACTCAGTATTCGTTTCAATATGTCATTGACGTTTACGCTAACCGGCAAGAGTAACATCCTCGCGGTAAGCTATTTTCCAGCCGTAGATTTGAGCAACGGCGATTACGAGCTCGGCCTCACAGATTTTGAAACATATTATATCATACCTAATGTAAATTCGTCGAATAACAAATTTTACTATGACAAAGACGACAAGGAAATTATGATTCCCGAAGGATCGTATGAATTGCGTGATATAGATAGATATTTGAAACGCGCAATTTTACAATCTCATCCTGATGTTGCGGGAAAGCGGACGTTTCGCAAAGAAGATGAAGATGAGAGCGAATATCCGCTGGTGATTCGTGCTAACAATAATACAATGAAGAGCGAGATTATGTGTGCTTATCGGATAAATTTCATTAAGCCTAACAACATTGGATCGTTGTTGGGATTTTCATCGCGTCGTATTCTTAAATCGCGATTGTGGCATGAATCGGATGCACCTATAAATATCATAAACGTGAACATTATTCGCATAGAATGTAACGTGACTGCGGCTGCGTACAGCAACGACAAGTGCGTACACACGATACACGAATTTTCGCCGAGGGTACCACCAGAATATAAGATATCGGAAACACCTGCACAGATTATTTACCTTCCAATCGTCGCACGGAGCATTACTGATTTGACGATTCGCATTGTAGATCAGGACGGTCAATTACTCGATTTTCGCGGAGAGGAGATTACCGTTAGATTACACGTACGAAGACGATAACGTGAGATGCTCGTGTTGAATGAGCAGGTGAAGGACACAATTTTTACACCAATCAAGAATATTCGACCGTGTGACATAAATTGTACGACAGTTAAAAATATTCGATCGTCTGATAAAAAGAAACTCTCCGCGTCAAACGTTGAATTTTTAAAATCATTGGGATTCGTCGTACGAAATATCTAAGATGTCTAACATCTTGAACATTAGAGGCGAGCCGATCTTTGACGACAGCATCGTCAAGATTGAGATTCACACGTACAATCCGTACGCCAATACCACTTTTGGATACAGCGACGAAATAAGGATACCCATACAACAACAGGATTTATACACGTTACCATGTGAAAGTTTTCTCTACGTCGAAGGAAGATTGGTGATGAAGAAGAAAGACGATAAGGATAAGGATGAGATAAATATCGGAAATAATTGCGTGGCGTTCATGTTTGATGAAATTCGATATGAACTCAACGGTGTGGAAATTGATCGCAACAGAAACGTTGGAATAATCAGCACTCTCAAGAACTATGTATCGTTATCATATGACAAAGCAGTAATTATGCAGAATCAGGATGGGAATTTTCGTATAACCTACCGGAAGGATACTTCAACTTTTGTGTACCGCTTAGTGTATTATTGGGCTTTTGCGAAGATTACAAACACGTGATTGTTAACGCTCGTCACGAATTGATCTTGATACGAGCGCGCAACAATAACAATTCTATCATTGGAAATTCTACGGCTCAATCGGAAATTGAATTATTTAAAGTGCAGTGGCAAATGCCACATGTTACGTTAAACGAAGTCAACAAATCATCTTTGTTGCGAGCTTTGGAGAGTGGACAATGTCTAAGTATGAGTTTTCGCTCCTGGGATCTGTACGAGTACCCTTTGCTGCTGAGTACGACGAAACATTCATGGGCTGTTAAAACTGCAATTCAACTCGAGAAACCGCGCTTCATTATCTTCGCACTGCAGACTGGTCGAAAAAATTTCATGTCTCAAGATGTTACAATCTTTGACGACTGTAATTTGACCAACGTAAAACTTTATCTAAACTCTGAATTTTATCTGTATGACGATATGAATTTAGACTTTCGTAAATCTAGATATGCAATTCTGTATGATATGTATCGACGTTTTGGTAAATCTTATTATGGATATGAGTGTGAAACGCTGCTCAACGTAATCACATTCCTGGAAAAAGGACCTTTTGCGGTCATTGACTGTTCGCGACAAAACGAATCCGTCAAGAGTGCTACCGTAGATGTGCGCATAGAATTTGATTGCAAAGAAAATGTTCCCGCGAATACTACCGCTTATTGTCTCATTTTACATGATCGTGTAATTAAATATTGTCCGTTGTCCAACGTAGTGCGCAAAATCATGTAACATCAACTGATAAAAACTGAGATATTTGGTATTAAAGTACAGTCTTGAAGAGTTACTCATAATGATCGTACCGACATTTATGGATCTGCAAGGATTCATTGTCGATAAAAAATTTATCGTAAAGGAAGTGGCGGTACTGAGAAAAGGATTCGTTCTCACGCATTACATTTTTGCTAGCCCCATGCCATGGCGTGTTCTTACAAAATCCGACAAGTCTTGCGCTTCTTGGTTGATTGCATATCATCATGGATTGCAATGGAAAGACGGGATGATACCGTACAGCATGGCGAAACGTCTGATTACATCTGCAGTGTGTAATACGGAAGATGATGATGACAGAAAAACTATCGTATATGTTAAGGGACTTCAGAAACGAGAATGGTTGATAAACATACTCGATACCGATGATGGGATATATATCAAGACATTGGATGCGGATTACGACGACATTGAATCTTTAAATAATCTAGATGTTAGTAATACTATACGATGTGAAAAACATGTTAAGAATTGTGCTTTACAAAATGTATTTAAAATATATAACTGGTGGTCGCAACACCAAAATAATTGCAAAATTTTTTCAAAATAAAGAAAAATAAAACGCAATAAAATGTTTATTTCTACTTTTTCCTGTACATATAAGATATATAGATGTATGATGCAGTTTGATAACGGTTCGATAGCTGTACGATGCGGTTCAATAGCTGTATGATGCAGTTTGATAGCTGTACGATGCGGTTCAATAGCTGTATGATGCAGTTTGATAGCTGTACGATGCGGTTCAATAGCTGTACCATGCAGTTCAATAGCGGTTTAATAGTGGATCGATAGCTGTATAATACAGTTTGATAGCAGTTCTTTATCTGTATGCTGCAGTTTGATAACAGTTTGATGCAGTTTGATAACGGTTAAATAGCTGTACAATGCAGTTTGATAGCTGTACAATGCAGTTTGATAGCTGTATGATGCAGTTGATAGTGGTTACATAGCGGATCGATAGCCGTATGATATGGTTTGATAACGGTTCAATAGTGGTTCGATAGCGGTTCAACTATGATTCGGCAGCTGTATGAAGCAGTTTGATAACGGTTCTTTATCTGTACGATGTGGTTTGATAGCAGTTCTTTATTTCGATCGAGACGTTGACCGAGGCGTTGGCCGAGGCGTTGACCGAGGCGTTGACCGAGACATGATATAAAACGGTCTCGTTGATAAATCACGTACGTTTTGTTAGACAATGGCGAGCGCAGATAAAAAATTTTATGAAAGCTGACGTGGCTGAAAATATGCTTTTCAAATTTTATTTCTCAAGCGATGGTTTAATTGTGATTTGATAGATGTGTTTGGTTGCTGTACGATGTGATTTGATAACGGTTCAATTCTAGTGATGCAGTTTGATTGCTGTATAATGCTGTTTTATAGACGTATAATACGGTTTGATAGCGGTTCAATTCTGGTTCAACAGATGTACAATGTGGTTCGATGGTGCAGTTTGATGTATATGATTCAATATAATACATTTAATATGCTCTTTATGGAGTTGTTTTAAACACTGCTTTACTTCGACAGAGACGTTGACCGAGACGTTGACCGAGACAGCATCATATAAGATAATCTTGCTGATAAATCGCATACGTTTTAGTTCTTGTTAGACAATGGTAAGCGCAGATAAAAAATTCTACGAAGCTGACATGGTTGAGAATCTTTTTCAAATTTGTTTCTCAAGTAAAAGTCACGTACATCTTCACTATATAATGATGGGGGTCTGCTCCTCAACGCTAGTTTGGATCGCTCGTGTCGTAGTTGTAAAAGCTTGTGTCGAAGTGAACATGTCAAACTTTGTTGGCCATAGATTGCGCATTGAGTATCCGGTTGTGGGGGTAAGTACAAAAAATCACTCTCAAATTGAAATATATTCAAATTATAGCAATATATTCTTTTTAAATTAAAAATATTATATTTTTATTTCAATACTGCTAGTGTATTATTTTCTATTATTTTTTCTATTCGACACTTTTTCCTTTTTTGTTTAAGAAAATTAAATAATAAAGTATAATTTTCTTGATTAAACTTTTTTATATAAAATTTTAAAATAAATTTAATAAATTTAATTTCAGTACGTGTACGTTGGTGACGTCCCACATGGACCGACCACGGCCGTTCACGGCCGTACCTATGTTCGGGTGCCGCAGAGCCACATGTCAAGCTAAATAATGTAGTGTCCATACGTGGGCCCGTTGGTCAACAGGTATATAATATTTGTTTTTGGATGCAACTATACAAAATTTGTTTTTGGATACATGCAGCATAATTAAATAAAAATGTTTTTTTTTACAGCCCTATTTTGGATTCGATGAAATCCGTATATCTGGGTTCATTAATATCGCCGCAGCTCGGTGGAGGCGGTATTTCCGCCAAGGGGACCAATGGCGGAACGACCAAAATAGGGAACACGCATACGGGCATTATAATTTTAATGCCGATGTGTGGGACCTTAGGCGATTATTTGACATGGAGCCACCGTCCGAAGATGGGGAAATCTGGGAGTGACATTATAATTACTTTTATTACTTTTTTAAAAATAATTATTACACTTTTATTACACTTTTATTATACTTTTATACTTTTTATATACTTTTTATACTTTTTAAATACTTTTTTATACTTTTTTATCCTTTTTTTTACTTTTAATACTTTTATACTTTTAATAATTTTTATATAATAAATTAATATACATATATATAATGGTTTAAAATTGTTTATTTTCCCTCTTGTTCCCTTAAAATATTACAGTCCCTCTCCATCACTCTCTGTTCTACAATCTTATTGTACATTAAATTTCATTTAATTTTTATCACATCGTTTAATAACCTAATTTTTTTAAATAATTAAAGTTTTAAATATTAAAGTTTGCCAAACTAAAATTTTTTTAATTAATTTATACTATTTTATTAAATAAATTATTTTATATATATAAATCATTTTATTAAAATAAATATTATAATAATCATGTGTACGAACGGATAATTACAGTTAAATTTGCAAATGTTATCATATTGTTCATTTTCTTTAAGTAGTTGATAAACGAACCGAAAAGGTGCGATGGGTGGGAGCGTATGTGGTCGCGTATAAATGAACGGATGAAAGAGAAAGAGATAAGGTTGCATGGTTGGAGATATCATGTACGGGCGAGAGAGACAAATTTACAATAGAGAAGGAAGAGAGCGAGCATCGCGGCGATGGTGGAAGAAAATAATACACTGCTGTACGATGCGGTTTGATATCAGTTCAATACCATGACATGCAATGTAATTTCATAAACATATTCGTAAACATAGTCCTTCGTTAAGGGGTTACACCAACCTAGACGGTCGAAAAACAGGCCTAACTTTGATATTTTATTCCTCCTAAACGGGTAGTGGGAATTAAATGAAATTTTGGGTGATTATTGACTTATGTTTCAACAATATAAAAAAAATTTTTTTATTAAACAATGGCGACGGAAAGCAGAAATATGGCCGCCGACACACATTGAGGTTTGGAAAAACGCATTTTGCGGTGACCACTGTCCCGTCTAAACGATCCATCTGAAACAAAAAAACAAAATGGTGTTTTTAAGTTAACAGTAGTGGTTTGTCGGTGACGATCGCCGATTGTCGATTTTATCGTTTGTTACAAAATGGCGATGAGTTGAAGTTAAAATTTAAAAAAAAACGAAAAATTTTTGTCCTTTTCATTTTTTTATTTTTTAATGAAGACCGATTAAAAAAAAAAGAGATCGTCACCGACAAAAGAATGTTTCTGAGAGTATTGTGTAAAAATTTGAAAACGATCCATCCATTAGTTTTTGAGATCTGGTGGTCACCGACTTTGAAAACCATGTTTTGAGAAAAACGCGTTTAAAGTTTCAAGTTTAGTTCTACTATTGTTAATAGCCGAATTTTGCACTTTACCTCTAGTCGACAATTCTGGGGCCATATGAGATTCCTTCCACATCAATAACAGCAGTGCTTTGTGAAGACTTTTGTTGACAGCGAGCAATCTTTTCTTCGCGCGTCGCCTTCTGCGCTCGTACTTCGGTCACATTGATGCGCGCTCGGTCTTGATTTTCGCAATATGCAGCACAATTCTTTTATTATCATTAATAAATATGCGGCAGCATCTTCATTAAATGTGTATGCAGCAATATTGGCAGCAATTTGCACAACGTGTGCACCGCTGTGCTGCACTTTTGGCGCTATGCGCCAAATCAGATTGTTCAAACTTTCGTTAACGTTTTGCGTAAATCCACCGACGCATTTCTCCAGTAAATTATCACTAGAAAGTTGTTTTCAAATATTGGACGAATGGCTTTAATCACATCATCGTCCAGTGGCGATTTATGTTGATATTGCTCCAATTCGAGCACTCGAACGCTTGATCCCGTTTTACTCAACTCTCTGTAATTCCGGCATTTTTTCAGATATCAACATAAAACTTTCAGGATATATTCTCGAAACTTGAAGCTTCAAGAAAATGTAATAAAAAAAAAATCGAATTTTTTTTTCCGCTAGGTTGGTGTAACCCCTTAAGGTGTATGCAGGTATAAGAGGTGATTAGAGCGAGCTATCGTGTCATGATTGAGATATGTGGTCTCTGCTTTCTCTGAAGCAAACTCTATCATTTTAATATGTCAGCTCTTTTAAGCTCTCTCGCGACTGTCATGCTGTCTTCTCAGTTCTTTATATTAGTCGCCCACGGTTTTTTATGGTGTGCATCACGTTGTGCATCACATTATGCATTCGTATATTCCATCACCCCCCGCATCACCCATTCCGGGAATTTTGGCGATTGTTGATGCCGCTGAAGATGCGGGGGAAGTGGTCGACGAACTAGTAGACCTACGCGAAATCCCCGATCGGGAACAGAATAATGATAATGATAGTGATAGTGATAGTGACGGTGACGGTGACGATAACAGTAATAGTGGTAGTGACAATGATGATTCCAGCGGGGATGAGCTAGACTTTAATCCCCGCGAGGTCCTCCAACCCCTTGTGGTCCCAATATGGACCACATGGGGGTATCCGATTTTGAGGGGGATAGTGACTCCTCCGAGGAGGGGGAGGAGTAACAAGTAATTTTTAGTTGTGTACTTATAGTTTTAGTTTTAGTATTCTTATAGTGTAGTTTTATAAACTGAGACATGGGGCTGCTTCCGCGGTGAGTGATTATTTTATTATTTTATTATACTCATTGTTCTCTTTCACACTTTGCATGCTCTCGCTCTAACTCCCACACATACTGTTCTCACTCTCTTTCTCTCATATTCGTATGTGCTCTTTCGCTCAACCGTTCCACGGTGACGGTCACAGCTGTGGAACGTGCCTGTGAAACATGATCCCGGTGGTAAGAGCACCGCGGCGATGGCTGCTGAAAGAGATCGCGGGTGAGAGAGAGAGATTCGCAACAGAGGGAGAGCGCGAGTACCGCGGCGGGCGGCGGCGGCGGCGGTCGCGGACCCCGATTCCCCCTCTACCGGTCGCGGACCCGAAAATCCCGCGTTAGCAATTCCCGCACCGCGGCCGCGGACCCGAAAATACCGCGTCAGCAATTCCGCGCCGCGAGATCCCCGATCCGCGTGACGTCATGCCCCCGCGCGCCTACGAGTTCCCCCCGCACACCCGCTCCCCTCTCGGAGCTCCCGAGTTAGAACCGGCCTAGTCTTAACTACTCACATAATTTCACAAATAAATTGTATATTTCGGATTACTTTTGTTATTTAGTGTAAATAAAAAACGTATAGCTTTTTAAGTCTCACTCTTACTGATTAGTATTACCTTTTAATTTATTATATTTGTAATTAAGAAAAGAATAAAAAGAAATGAAAAGAAAAAGAGAAAATAAATGATAGAAATCCACTCTTGGCCAATTTGTACATCTTTTTCTTTCATCAAAACGTGTATCAATTAAGAAAAATTTATCATTTGCGAAAGAAATTAAACAAATTAAATCACAATATTCTCTGTTTTGATGATTAAATTATTTAATATTTTACTTTCCGCCTCCAAATCAGCAAGCAATATTTTATAAATGTTTTTTAAATATTTATTTTTCATTATTTTTACATTATTAGCGTTTATTATACAAATAATATTTATTTAATATTTATTAAACGTTAATTTTATATTTTAATTATTTATTTTAAAATAATGATTAAAAAATATTTAAAAAACGTTTATTTAACGTTTAATTAATATTTAAAAATTATTAATTTTTTATTAAAAATAATAGTTTAAGAAGATTATTTATGTAACATTTATTTAATGTTTGTTCAAAATTTATTTTAAATTTAAAAGAATAATATTTAAAATAATATTTAAAAAATATTAATTTAATATTAATTTAATATTTATATTTTAAAAATTATTTAAAATAATGAATTAGGGCAAATATTTATATAATATTTAATTAATATTTATTTAATATTAATTTAACATTTTAATGAAACTTTTTTTAAATTAAAATAATATTTACATAACATTTATTTAATATTTATATAATATTTATTTAAACCTTTAAAAAAATATTTTAAAAAACATTTAAAAAAATGTTTATTTAATATTGATTTAATATTTATGTTACAATAATTAATTATTTAAAATAATGATTTGGAGCAAATATTTATATAATATTTATTTAATATTTATTGGACTTCCGTTTCCGGTGTCGAAGAGTGTGAGGGTAACTTTACATGCGGCGTAATCTGCGTACGCGTAATCTGCGTATCTAGTAACTTATAAGTACCTATTGCACATGGAGCGTATTTTGCGTAAATTTTCTTAAAACCTATCAAACCTGACCAATAACAAATCAAACCTTCTGTTATACAATAAAGCAGAAATATTAAATAGATTCTCGATTGGTTGTTATTATTTTGATGTTCCACTTAGTATGCGTCATGTGCAATAGGTGCTTTGCATATAAAAGTGCAATGTAGTATGCACAGTGGAATTAGAATAATAAATAACAACGTCCCTTTTTTATATCTCTTCTTGTTGTACGTATTTTTTTATCTTCTCATTTTTTATTTTTAATATACCCAGATAGCGCAAAATATATATTATCATTGTTCGAGACTATAACAATCATTTTAGAGTTCTAACATTTCCTTTTATTGGCTCTGTTTTATCCGCGCGTAGTGAGAGCTCCTGACAGCTATCGAGCTCCGTGTAGTTCATTTCTTCGATGCACCGAGTCGCGCGGCGCTGTCACTAGCTCCTCACGCGCGCGATTTTCGTTTGCTCGCATCGCCAGTAACTATGCATCTTGGTAACTATGCAAATAAACAAGCCCAAAAAAGGGCACGTCCAAATCCATGCCCAAATAAGTCTCGATATCGGTTCCCTACCGCCCCTTTTCTCGCCTCCGATCGTAATTGTTTTACGATGCATAATTCTTCAGTCTCTTGCAGCCCGGCATCGAAATCAGATCGTCCAGCAGATCTCTCCCGTCTTCCGCCGATCCTAGCTGCGGGGATTCACTTCCGCTTTTCCCTATCAGTCGCGCCGTGATAGTGCGAGTGAATTATTAATTAATCCGTTCCGGCCAAGCAATTCTTAATTTTCATATCCGCGTGAATGTTGTAAGTGTATTACGTCCGTGCGCAGGTGACCGTATCTTTCCCGCGAACGTCCTCTGCCTCGCGCACAAGATCTCCGTCGGATCGCGCGCAAGATTTCCGGATTCGCGAGGGCCTCGATCTCGAGGCTCTGCAAGATTTCCGCGTCGATTAGGCAGCGCAATATCAGGGCATATCAAGATATCCGACACAGTGTAAAAGATACGGTTCGCCCCTCGCTTCGAGCGTTCGTTTGTGGAATAAATAAATTAAGTGTGAGTGATATCTACGCCTACGCCTTATTCCTATCACCTCCCGTGAACCTCCCGCATTCCTGCCCACTCACTTCGCGTCTCTATCGGGACGGATCCCGGCAGTCCCTACGTGCGATCGCGTTTACCTCACGCACGCGCGAACAATCATAAATATTTATAAATATTTTACAAATTTATTTTTAAACAATATTTTTTAAAGATTATATAATTATTTTTTATAAACCATTTAGAAATGGTACAAAAATTATTATCAACAATATATAGAATATTTTTTAAAATGTACTGAAAAATATTTATGGTATATGAAATTGAAATATTCTTTATATTCTTTAATAATAATGGTATAAATATTTATTTTTAATATTTTCATAAATGTTTATTATAATTTTTTTTATACAAACTCGGACATAAAAATATGAAATATTTATTATAGATATTTTTTCTTTTTAAATTTAAAATATTTCGTGCTAGCTGGGATTATTAAATTGTAAGTATTTAAAAGCTCATTTCTTTAAAGCCTCATAAAACCTTTTGGATATGGGTTCGGACGTTGTCTTAGCAATTAGCATACTATTGCAAAAGCGGAGGAAGACGAAATTATCGCTACGACATCAGAAAGTTAAAAAACAAAATATCTTAAAAGTTATTGCGCTGTGGAAACTTCTGGAGCGTGAAGATGAAGAAAAAGAAGAGAAAAAGAAGAGAATATGGGTTCGCCCAATATTCACACAATTACGAAGACATTTACAAGGAGCCAGTGATAATCTAGTTATAGAAATGCAGCTACAAGACCAGGAAATGTTCTACAATTATTGTAGAATAAATATAGAAACATTTGATTAGTTATTAAATATTGTTGGACCTTTTCTTGAAAAACAGATGGTTGTCCGAGAGCCAATATCAGCTCGCACACGACTACTGCTATGTTTGCGTTACTTATCTTCTAGTGACAGTATGACTTCAATATCCTATGCATTTAGAATTGGAATAAGCACTGTTTCAAAAATTATTTCTGAAACGTGTGAAATATTGTGGAATTCTCTTCACGAATCTGTAATGCCAACAATAAATAAAGAGAATTTGTTAAAAATCGCGAATGAATTTGAAAGAAAATGGAATTTTCCACATTGTATAGGTGCGATAGATGGAAAACACGTTGTGATTCAGGTAAGTTTTTATAATATATAGAACTTTTATTTGTTATTAAAACTGGTTAAAAATTAATCTTTGATAAAACTTTTTTGTTTGTTCACAGGGGCACCATCTCCTAGTGGATCAGTATATTTTAATTATAAAAAGACGCATAGTATTAATTTATTAGCAGTTTCGGATGCTAATTACTGCTTTACACTAGTTGATATTGGAGCCAAAGGTAGACAGAGTGATGGAGGTATCTTTGCAAACTCAACGTTTGGTCAACAGTTAGAAAAAAATCAAATAAATTTGCCACAATCGAGTGCAATAGAACCTAACGGACCTCTTTTACTATATGTATTAGTAGCAGATGAAACATTGCTCTAAATCAATATATGATGCGACCGTATCCTCAATGTGGCCAATTAAATCGTCAAAAAAAATATTTAATTATCGTCTAAGTCGAGCAAGAAGAGTAGTTGAAAGTTCATTTGGAATTATGGCAGCACAATGGCGAATCTATCGACGACCGATAATTTCATCCATATCTACTGCAGTAACAATTGTTCAAGCAACTACATGTTTGCATATTTTTGTAATAAAAGAAGAAAGCATGTTGCCTACCTTCCAAAGGCAGTACATTCACATTACTAGAAATGACCTAGAAAATGACTGGATTAACGGTGCATTGCGACAAAATAATGCCGACAGATCTAACGTACAGATTCAACTTGCTTCTAGTAATGCTGGCAGATCTAACGCACAGATTAGATTTGCTTCTAGAATACGAGATGATTTTGCGTCATATTTTGAACACGGCGGAGCAGTAGCTTGGCAGTGGGAGAAAGTCCTTAATAATGATTTTTAAATAATATGTATAAAACGTTAAAAAGTTACATGTACGTTTCATTTATTAATAATATTAATAACATAAAAAGTTAGTTTTGTTACGTCCAGCCTTATAGGATTTAACTCTTTATTTGGTAGGAAGGATATTTCGGGGAAAACAGGTAAGGCAGGGAAGAACGTAACAAAACATATAGAATTCCCATAGGCACACTGATTAAGAGAGGGTAGGTGCCTCGGGTCGAACGCACTTTTTATGACTCAAAAATATAGGTCAACATGCCGATAGGCCCGCTATAACCCGTTTCAAGTCGTACGTCCGTTGGTCCAAGTTTCGAGTCAACGAATTGAATCGCTTTAACTCGGGATCGGACCAGGTGCAGTCTTTGTTTGGGATGAGGAAAGGTCGTTATTGATTAAAATAAATGGTGAAATTTATGTAACAAAAAAAAAAACAAAGTATTTATTCTAAATTTTCCAAAATGTCATAATAATAAGAATATAAATAGGCGCTGAAGTCGTGATTTAACATAATTTGTTGGCTATGAATTTATAAAGATTAAATTACAAGAATGGTTCTAAATAAATTTCGCAAGAGTTTACACAGTTTAAAAATACACAAAGGGTTATAAAAATAGATTTTCGGTCGAGTTTACAAAAGTTTTAAAGTTCAACAAAGGATTATTAATAAAATTTAAAAAAATACACAAAGGTTATTAATATAAATTTCGGAAGTGTAAAACTAATGGGCAGCTTTTTGCTGGTGAGTGACATTATATTTTAAGTTATTCGGGGAGGGAAGGAAGGTCGAAGAACACTAAATTCTCCGAAGGGGGTCGGAGGAGAGGAAAGTCGAGGAACACTTTGTTCTTCGAAGGTAGTAGTTGGAGAGGAGGGTCAAGGAACACTAAGTGGTAAATTATTTATAAAATAATAGGAACGTGTCTTAAAAAATTAAAACGAAAGGGAGTAGATGAGTAACGTAAAAACAAAGAAAGAAATTGTGATTGTAAGACTTACTCATTACTGGTTCTCGAATAAATCCGTTGGAATCGAAGGGATTTCTTGACCGGATGGAACGGCACTAAAGTTTACTTGCGCACTGATTTTACATGGTTACTAACTAACTAACTAACTAATTAACTGAACTGACTAAAAACTCTAAACGTAACTCTAAAAACTCTAAACGTAACTGAACTCACAATTAACTACTCTCTTCAAGATTTGCTATTATATATACAGAGTCTTACAGGGGGAGGATTCAGATGTAGGTGATTCAAATATTCTAATTGGTAGGACTCTTTTTCAGGATTGTGGGGGGTGAATTTTACGTTTTCTTATTGAAAAAATAATTTTTCCTTTTTGACCAATCATACATTGAGTCGAAAGTTTCTGTTTCCTCCCACATTCTTTTAATTTTAGCGAAGGGATGCGACTTATCGCGTAAGTTATCTTCCCTTTGGGTTCAAAAGATAAATAGTTCTTTATTGTGCTAGACGTGCTACGGTAAGATTTGCAGATGGAGGAAACGGTTATTTATTTTGCTAATGTTTGGATTCTTTATTGCTCATTTTTTATGAGGAAACGTGAAACCTTTTTGTATTTCCACGTTCAGAATTTATTATTTGTTGACTCGATATTCAAAAGGAGTCGAGATTATCAACTTGATCGTTTCGTCCATCCATGTTTGTCATCATGCATAAAAAAAAAATTATCGGAGACCGTTGAAACAGAATTTCTTTTGTAAATTATTTGTTTCTCTGACGAAGGGAAATCGTGGAGTCTGCCGGATGTAACAGTTTAATGCATATTTATTCAATTTTTTCTCACTCTTTATCTCGTTATAGACATCTTAATAATGTATACATTATTCTTAAATTTGTATCATACTCATAATATTGTTTACCATTCACGCGTTTTGTTCGTATATTATTGATTTATTTTGTATTATTTTATATTACAGTAATGCAATTGCAAGCAAATGTCACATTTTAAGTTAGGTGACGTATTATCACAACCTTTTAGCCATAAAAAAAAAACTTTCTACATTAATAGATTAAAATATTACTTTTACCGGGCTATGTATGTACTAATCTCGCAAAGATGCTTTTTTTAAAACAGAAAAGAAACATATATTAAAATAATAGAAAAATAATTAAAAACAAAACTTTAGTTTCGTACATAATAGTCTTGTAACTCCTTAAACAAAAAAAAAAACAATCATCGTGTGGAATTAAAAAAATGACGAAAACAAAATACATTGCACGAAATTATTTGGCTCTTTATAACAAAGAAAAATATTTAAAGCTATTGATTCTATGATAATGTGAAATGCAACCTATTAAAAGTTTTTAATATTAAATTAAATATTTAATTATTAATAATTATTAAATTTAAATATTAAATTTTTAATAATTATTAATTATTGCTCCTTAATAATTTCTTTTTATGCACACAATGCTTTTTTAGTTGCTTATTTGTGCATTTTGTAAAAACTAATAAAAGCCAATCAAAATACTTTGTAGGTAAGAGCAAGCAATTCAGCAGACAATGCAAAAAGCATTGTGTACTCTAGACTTTAGTTAAATAAATAGTTATTTATCGGAATCTCGATTAAAACAAGAATCTTTCATCTCCGCTAACAATGTTAAAAAACGTATTTCTAATTTAGTTCTGGTTCGATATGGCAGTCTTCGCATGCCTTCTCCTAAACGAATAAGAAATCCGTCTAGTGGATCTATGTGTGTTGCTGGCTCTTTCAGAGCTTCTATTAAAGCTTCTTGCAAGGCTTCTTTTTTGTTCCCTAAAACATAAACGTAAATATTGCTAGATATAGATATATATTTATACACGTTGACACTAAAAAAAATCTTATTATAAAATATGTAAATATATAAAAGCACTTACTTTTCGCAACAGGCTGCCCGTGATCGTTGATAGGGTTTTGTGTCAATTCTACAAAAAAATCAGTATTTTTGCGTCATTATTTTTTAAATATAGTTTTAAAAAATATTAACTGTAAAAAATGGAAATATATTAAACATGCGTTTTGATCCTATGGATCGTGCTTCTATAGATACTTTGCTTTTAGTTAACATCGATGGAAAATCTTTTGTGGGTGTCGTCCGTAAAGAAATAAAAGATGTTGGTGGAGAATTATTGGTAGCTAAAAGCGTTAAAGGCTCAGTGTTAATATTTTCATGTTGCTTGTTCGTGTTTTCTATATTAAGTGAAGTAACCATTTCATTTTTAGCACTGGCATCTGTCAACGAACTCACTGTCCTAAAATTAATGAATGTGTATATTACAAACTCTAACTTCGAATTAAATTACAGAACTAATATATATTGGGACGCAAAAAATTAGTTTCCTTTTCAGTATAAATAGGTCTAATAACTTACGGTCGTGTCTGCAATGAATCGTTCAGAAATCTCATAAGAGCATAATATTGAAATTTTGACTTCTTCTCGACACTACCTGCTGATCCACTGGGTATATATGTTTCAATTTTTTTACGGGTTTTTATGTAATTGTCTCGCAAATATTTCCATCGAGCTTTAGCTTCCTCTGAACTAAGAAATCCTTTAATAGAAAATTTAATTTTAAGCTTTTAAGATTATTTATATACAATAAAATAAAAAAAAGTTTTCTAAATAATTTGATATACTTTGTAGTATATTTGAAACTTCAACTCATAATGCATTTTTCCGCAACACTGTTCTCTCTGAAGCGGGTACACGACAGTCATAAAGCCCACGTTTGCTTCTAACAGCTTCAATCAGTAACTCATCTAAATTTTCTTTTTTGTTGACAAACGTTGAGTCCTTTTTCACTGTTAAAAAATATTATTTAATTTATGTAGTAAAACAAAATAATATTATTTAGAGCCATGTAGCAATCATACATATTGTCACAACAGTTTTCATCAACGTTGATGTGATCTACATCTTCAATATAGTGTTTGAAGCATTCATGATCAATAAAATTTGTGTTGAAACGGAAAAGCCATCCGCAGTATCTACACTTATGCTGTAAAAAAAGAAATATCTAAATAAAAATATACAATAAGGCATAGCAATTGCTAAAATTAGTCCAAATATTAAATGACAAAATAATATCACAATTATTAAACATAACCATGAATTATTTTATCATACTATACAAATGTAAACATTTAATTATCTATTAAATAAATTATTTTGAAAAATAAAGATTATAAAAATGAGCATTGAAAGAATTTGTTATCTTACCCGAACTTGATCCATCTTTTTTAATTGTTTCACTAAAAAACACCGTTTGTTACCGTCTACAAACACGCATTACACAAAGAATTGAATTTGATGCGCAAGTTGGCGTAGAGCACTAAAAAAGTAGGTATTCTCACGTCCGCCATTTTTCTTTAAACTAACAAGTAACTAGCATAATGTTTTATATATATAATACATCGCAATAACCTTTACAGTCTCAAGATCATAAATATCGTGTCTTCGTTTCATTGTCGCATAAAGTTTGGTGCTTCCAAAGATTATTGACGTATATATATACAAAAGATACCTAATTTTTCCTGCTAGTTAGAAGAAAAATGGCGGACGTGAGAATACTCACTTTTATAGTGCCTTAGTTGGCGTATTGGCAATAGTAAAATGCATAAATAACTAGGCGGATTTAAGTATTGTAGCGGAAATAATTTGATTGGCTGACACGAATTTGGCGCAAGTTACGCCGCATGTGACGGCATCCTGACAGGCGTGTGAGTGACGTGTGATTGAGTGAGTGGTTAAGGCAGTAAAGAGGTTGAGAATAATTGTGAGAGGGGCGAAGGTGTGAGCAGGTACGTTAGGTGGAGTAGTAGAGGAAGAGTAGGGTCGAGGAGAACAGTAATTAATTAGTTTGGAGGAGAAAAGTAATTAAGAAGGTTAGAAGGCATAGATAAAACAGGAGATATAGATAGGGAGCGAAGTAAGAGAGACAGGCAGGTAGTGATGCGCGATTCTGATTCGATTATTTGAGAATCGATCTTTTTTCACTAATTAATCGTGATTATTAATCGATCATTCAGACAGTCGATTATTAGTGAATCGATTTTTTTTCACAATTTTTTTCGATTTTCACGATTTAATTAATTTTCAAATTTTGACCAGTTTCTTAAGGCCTGGTCTACAATGGATGCCGTAAGTCGTGTCGGATATCGTAAGTCGTTGCAGGTAGTCGTATCATTGTCGTTTGTCGGTAAATTTACGACTTGTGTTCTGCAATCAAGTTCGGAAGTCGGAAGAAGGATGACGCGTGGTTTAGGCCTGGTCTACAATGGATGTCGTAAGTCGTATCGTAAGAAATTTAACCAATCATGTTCGCTTTTCTTCTCTCTTTCTTCTCTAAGATCAACTATGATTGACTAGATTTCTTACGACACGACTTACAACATCTATTGTAGACTGGGCCTTAGTGAAACTGGCGTGTGTTAACCTAGATTATTATCTCACTAAGATTTTGAATAGACGATCATCATAAAATAACATTTTAAAGAGAACATATTAATAACTTTTAAGGAGACCCTAATGTACTTTTTCATAAAGTTCAAAGGCCTTAATCATTTCGTTGATGAAGATATTGGTAGATATGGTAAAGATCCAAATTGTATAGAATGAATTCAGAAATTGTGACATTAGGCAATCTATTGATACTTTGGATTGCAATAATAAAAATCAAATTGCTTCTTTTGAAAATCAAGCGTATAAAACGATGGTGGGTAAAACCCCATATCTCTCGTGAGATTCGAGAAAGTCAGGGTGCTTATAGAAATTTATTTTTATATCTTAAAACAACTGATCATTATGAATTGTTCAAAATAATAAGAATGTCAGCAGAACAATTTGATTATTTACATGACTTGTTGAAGCCGAAATTGCAGAAAACTAGTCAGAGAGAACCGATTTCAACCGAAATTCGTCTTGCTGCAACGTTAAGGTTAGAATTACTCACTTTTATATAATAAATAATACTAATAATGTAACAATCAAAAATTAAAAATATCACAAACACATGGTTTTTTAATTTTTATGAAAAACGAAAAATTTATTAATCATATTGTAACGAGCCGTCCGCCACGTTAAGGCATATAGATACGAGGCCGTTACCCTCCTACCTCGTGTAGTCCCCTCCGCTTATCTCGGTCTCCCCGCACATCTCCGCTCCTCTTGTCACCAAACGGGGGCTATAAAAGCCCTCCGCTGGTGATAAGAAAGCAGATCTCCCCGGTCTAGCGAAGTGAGCCGACCGATCCTCTCAGCGAATTGAGCTGAGCCTCCAGAGCACGCACTGAGTGCCGAACATAACCGCAAACCCGGTTTCCTTCACTAGCGCGCACTGAGCGCTTCCTCGCGCCACGCAGTGAGTGGCAGAACACCGCCCCGCTCGTCACCCGGATCCCGGTACGCGTACTGAGCTACCGATCCCGACCGCACACGGGGACCCCGCACTGAGGGGAAACCGCCGACGCGGAGGATCAGCCACGGTGATCAGCTGTTCGTCGATCAGCTGTTGTTATCCACGTGGGATGATCCACGACGATAACAACAGCTGATCGACGAACAACTGATCACCGTGGCTGTCGAGCCGAGCTCCGTGCCGTACCGCGCAGTCGCGCACCGCTGCGACCAACCATAACGCCGCACCGACCGACTCGGCGAATAGGAGCGCCGCGCCGCACCGCGCAGCCGCGACCGTAACGCCGCAGCCAATCCGGCTACCGCCGTGACCGATGTGAACGCCGCCTCGCACTACACCGCCGAGACTACACCGCCACGAACGCCGTAATCGTCAAGAACGGCCGCTACCGCCGATCGACACACCGACCGATCGATACACGGGCCGTACGCCCGCCGCAGCCAATCCGGCACCGAATACTCAACGCGCACACGCGCACCGCGACACACGTCGCCACAGCGAATCACCCGCGACTCGCATAGCGAGATCTTAGGTTAAGTTGTACATATTAGAGCAGGGACACTGTAAATATTAGTTAGACTTAGAACATAATAAATACTACTTGTTAATTATATACCGCTTGCCTCCGTTATTCATTCAACCAGCCCGCTGCCCGAACCCTGAATTGCCCGCGGCTATCCGTAGCCCATCATATTTGAAAATTCACGGTTACAATATGTTTCGAAAATGATTATTCAATATTGCAGCTTCCTTGCTCACGGAGACAGCATTCGAACAATTTCGTTGTGGTTTCGCATTGAAAAGTCAACTCTGTATACCATCATTCCCGAAGTGTGTAAAGCAATATAGAATGTATTGCAACCTCGATACCTGATATGTCCTCAAAGTGAGAATGAATGGTTACGCATTGCTGCTGAATTTTATGATAAATGGAATTTTCCCAATTGCGTGGGAGCAATTGATGGAAAACACTGCAATATCCAGGCTCCGCCCCATTCCGGTAGTGCATTTCACAACTATAAAGGTTTCTTCAGCATAATCTTAATGGCAATTGTTGATGCTAACTACCGTTTTATCTGGGTCGATATTGGAGATTATGGTAAGTTTAAACTGTTCACTACGGTGACATTAAACTTGAAGAACTTAATGGAATTTAAAAAAACTATTGTCAAAAGCAATAAAAAATAATTTAGTGAAAAAATTTTGAAAAAATAAAATTGAACTAAAAAAACTAATAAACTATTTAATGTTTAAATACAATTTTAAATTTTTAATCACTTCTGATACTGGTACATGTATGGATATTATATCTCAGCAAATACAGAACATTGCAGTAACATTGCGGCAATGTTAGAATGTTGCTGTAATGTTGCTACAATGTTACAACATTGCCGCAATGTTGCTGCAATGTTCTGTATTTGCTTCAAGAATGTCCGAATGTTTGTTGTCAGGTTCTATGAATGATGCTGGAATTTGGTCGAAAACTGCACTACGGGAAGCATTGGAACAAAACACCATATGTCTACCGGAAGCTTGTTTTTTGCCTCATACTGATTGTGTACAGCCATTTGCTCTTGTCGGTGACGAAGGCTTCCCTTTGAAAACATATTTGATGCGCCCATTTTCGAGAAGAAATTTGCTAAATATAGAAGCAAAGGTATTTAATTATCAACTCTCACGAGCACGCTGAATTGTAGAAAATGCCTTCGGTATTCTCGTAGCGAGATGGAAAATTTTGCAAAGACCATTAGCTGTAAAGTTGAGCACAGGGGAAGCTATTATTCAAGCTACTGTTTGCTTACATAATTTTATCATGATGGAAAATAATAAGCAGTACTTTCCGCATGGAATTGTTGATTTTGAGACTAATGATGGTGAGATAATATCCGGAAACTGGCGGGATATAGTCGGAGAAAATAATTTGTTGCATCCTTTGGGACAAATTGGTGCCAATATTGACACAGCTGCCGCTGTGAGACAATGAGAAAATCTAGCTCAATATTTTGTCTCAGACGAAGGAAGCATCCTATGGCAATGGCGAGTGATAGATTAAATATTGTAACGCTATTATATTGAATTACTCCTTAATCACATAGAAAATATACTGCTTGTTTTTATTCAAGGTTAATAATAAACATAAGAATATTACATTATTTTATTTTTTTATCACATAACATTATAAAGCGCATATCACAACATATCACATCGTATTTTATAGTTATATCACATCATATAATGTCATGTTTTAACCAGTACTAACAAAAATAAAATATTTATCCAATATTCGTATACGATATAAGAACTAGTTTTAGAAAGTATTTAAATATTGAAATAAAAGAAATTTTTTCTTTGGCTTTATGTAATAATAAAATAATTAAACTGATAAATAATTTTTTTGATAATAAAATGTTTAATTTTTCCTTAAATAATAATTATTTAGTAAGTGCGCTTTTTGCGAGTAAAACGTAAGGTTTGTGAGAATGCGCGAACCTATTGCACGATTTGGGTGAACAAAAATAACTTCATAAATAAAATCGATCATGGTGGAAGGAAATACCATATTTTCTTCCACCATGGAAATGTATTCGGATGCGACGTTCATTTTTAATTTCTTTTTCTTCTTTTATTAGAATTATATTAAAAAATTAATGTAATCGATTCCATGGTGGAAGGAAACATGATGTTTCCTTCCACTATGATTTCGATTACATTAATTTTTCAATATAATTCTAATAAAAGAAAAATTAAAAATGAACGTCGCATCCGAATACATTAACAAAAATTAAAAAAAAATTATTTTTTTTAACAAAAAATCTCAGAGTAATAAGTTTTTAAATAAACTATTAAAAATTTATTAATATAATATTCTATTGAATATCAGGGTGCTTATTCAAATTTATTTTTAACTGACAGCACTGTTCATGAACTGTTCACTGGTCCTTCGTATTTACTGCATCAACGTTTGTGAACTTTTGAATGATCTGCAGGAGCTCAATTATGCATTGAATTTTTTTGTCTGGTTGAACTTTATTTAAACCATCCTCAATAATATGGATACATCCTTCTTTAGGTTTTTCTTCGTTTGCACGAGAAGCCATGGACTTGACTGCTGTTGATATTATTGTTGTCGCATTGTCGAGATTTTTTTCGAGTAACTCGCGTTTTATTGTCTGTTTCTTCACGAATTGATCCACTTCAGGTTCGCAAAATTTTTTCTTACCGAAAAACTTATCATTATTTGCAAATGATGAAGTAAATGGTCTATGGCGGTTTTTAGAAGAAATTGCATCGGGAAGTTTCTTATATGTATTTTTTACTTGATTCCTAGTGTTAATTGGTTGCAAGGGTTTTCTCTTCCCGTTAAAGGCGCTATTTAAGGAAACCGATAATGCAGGCATGGTACAATTAGAAGAACTTGCATTGGAAGTACTCGCATATACGTCACCGATTTCAATTTCGCCAGCCACATCCGGTAATGCATCAACATCTAGAAAACAGTCGTAGTTATGTTGCGCCTTGCGGTACAACAAAATATTTTTGCCGTACCTTGCGGTGCGACAAAAGATCTTTCGGGATTCGTTGCTGCCCAAGGAGTAGGAACTCGCGGAAAGAGGCGGCTTTTGTAGGCAGGGTCCTCAAATCACTCACTCACTGATTCTAAGTTAAATTGATATAAAAGATTTATTTCTCTGTTGTTGTACACTGGTTGCGGTCGGCGAAGGTGCCGCGTCGTGTTACACTAGATTAGATACGGCGCGTGACTCGGAGTTAACGCGTCGTCTCGTTGCTCGCTCGAGATTTGCTAGCGGCTAAGTTCCGAACTCTTAATTCACTCGTGCGGGCCGTACGTATCGGCTTGATTTCTAATCACTGATCCCGCTGGCCGCTGTTCGGCAGCGGCTTAAATAGTGTCGCGGATTTAATTATTAGTGGGGGCATCGGGCCCTCCGCATGACCATATATGGTCATTCCCGCGCGCATCCGGCGCGCGGGAAATATTTGCGAGTTTAGCAACAATTGCCAAAATGCAGGTATGCATTTCCGGTGGCATGATTGTTGCTAAGCTGGCTTCGCTACTTCTTTAAGGTGGTTGGTGCGTTGCCCAGTGCGATGACCGGCCGGCAGCGCACGAGGCATGTGTCACCTGACACCTTGTGATAGCGAGCCTTCCTCGGCGAGCTATCTTATAATTTTAATATTTTATTTCCTTTATTTTATAATATGAATTTATTGGTTGTGAGTGTTTCGCTCACAACAGTTAGTTTTCAACTAACAATGCTGTAATATTTATAAAATATACAAACCTTCATAATTTTCCCAATTAGAATAATCATGTTTGCTATTATTAGCAATTATTAGCTCCTCATTTTGTTCAGTACAATCACTGACATTTTCTTCAAATAAAGGATCCTCAGAAGGTAAAAATGATGTTGATGTGCTGCACAATTAAATAAAAAAGTTTAGAAATACCAAAACCAAAAATAAAACTTGCAAAAATTAAAAGTTATCCGCAAGCTTTAAATTTTAATAACTTTTAAAAATGCTCTCTTCTTTAACGAGTTAAAAAATTAGAATATGTTATAATTTTAGACTAACCGTCTGTGAGCAATATGTGGAAGTAAAAAGAACAAATTTTGATACAAGTCCCATGGCTTTGAAGGCTTATAGTCGGACCTCGATGGTGGTAGGCTTTGCTTTTTATGTTCCCGATTAAACATATCTCTTAAAGATGTCCATCGCTTCTCAATGTTATAAGCTACAATAACATTTTACACCGATATTAGTTTATTTTATGTCACAACAATCTAACCTAGTTAAGTCTCTTTAAAGCACATATTTTAAATGAATTATGCTCAATTTTGGCATTTACTTTTACAAAATCAAACTTTATATAGGAAATATTGATTTTAAAAGACCAATTATATAATGCATTCAGACCTACTAAGTTATAAATAAAACAATTTACCTGGCATATCAACTCCCAACAAATATTTCAATTTTTCACTTATCGCTGTCCATACTTCTTTTTTCTTTGCATTGTTTTTATAGTTTTCGTCTGTTTTATCATAGAGACACTTATTTTCTATTACGAGTTCAATAAGATATTCATCGGCTTGCATCGTGCTTTACATAACTTCAATCCACTTCTTTTTACGTAAAATTGTAGTGCCGATCGAAATTGATCGAGATGAGCAGTTTCGTATAAAAACACCGACATACGACTCACGACTAAAAGCCAGAGTAGTGCGCATGCTCCCGACTGCTCCCGACATCCGACACGTCTTACGACATCCATTGTAGACCAGGCCTAAGCCCGGTCTACAATAAGTTGTTAGTTGTTGATCGTAAGAAATTTAATCATTCATATTCGCTTATTCTTCTCTAAGATCAACTGTGATTGGCTAGATTTCTTACGACCAACGACTAACAACTTATTGTAGACGAGGCATTAAGCCCATTCTAAGGCACTAAAAGTAAGTATTCTTACGTCCGCCATTTTTTTTCAAACTAGTAAAGTAGGGACTGTCCTGATTGCGCACATAAACGATTGGAACACAGTAGTATTTCCCGATTGGACACAGACCCGATTGGACACGGACCCGATTGGACATGGACTCAATTGGACACAGACCCAATTGGACACAGACCCGATTGCACACGGACCCGATTGCACACCGACCTGATTGCACACGGACCCGATTGTGCACCGACCCGTTTGCACACGGAAGCGATTGCGCACCGACCTGATTGCACACGACCCATTTGCACACAGACCCGATTGCACACGAACTCGATTGCGCACTGACCCGTTTGCACACGGACCCAATTGCGCACCGACCCGATTGCACACGACCCGATTGCGCACCGACCCAATTGCACACGGACCCGATTGCGCACCGACCCGTTTGCACATGGACCCGATTGCACACGATACGATTCCGCATTTCAGATAGTACATGGGTTAGTGACTTGGACGGGGTGGGTGCGGGAGGGGGGCGAAGCCCCTCTTGCACCCCTCCGTGTGTGTGTGTGTGTGTGTGTGTGCACAAAACATTTTCTGCACCACATAGGTTTGCGACTATAAAATATGTATAAGAAAGAAAAATATTATAATAAATATTTTGTACGTATTTTTATGTCTGAGTTTGCCAAGTATAAAATAATTATGATAAATATTTATAAAAATATTAAAAATAGATATATATATGCTATTATAATTCAAAAATACAAAAATATTTTGAGTTTATACACCATGAATATTTTTTAGTACATTTTAAAAATATATTTTATATATTGTTAATAATAATTTCTAAATAATTTATGAAAACGATTATATAACTTAAAAAACGTTTTTTAAAAATAAATTTATAAAATATTTATAATAATTTATTTTAAATTTTTTATGCCATCCCCCCATAGGTGTTTTTGCATTATTCTGCGATGCGGAATCGTATCGTGTGCAATCGGATCTGTGTGCAAACGGGTCGGTGCGCAATCGGGTCGGTGTGCAATCCGGTTCGTGTGCAAACGGGTCGTGTGCAATCGGGTCGGTGCGCAATCGCTTCCGTGTGCAAACGGGTCGGTGCGCAATCGGGTCCGTGTGCAATCATGTCGGTGTGCAATCGGGTCCGTGTCCAATCGGGTCTGTGTCCAATCGGGTCTGTGTCCAATTGAGTCCGTGTTTAATCGAGTCCGTGTCCAATCGGGTCTGTGTCCAATCGCGAAATACTACTGTGTCCAATCGCTTATGTGCGCAATCGGGCCTCACTCAGTAAAGTAACTAGCATAATGTTTTATATATATAATACATCGCAATAACCTTTACAGTCTCAAGATCATAAATATCGTGTCTTCGTTTCATTGTCGCATAAAGTTTGGTACTTCCAAAGATTATTGACGTATATATATATACAAAACATACCTAACTTTTCATGTTAGTTACTTGCTAGTTTGAAGAAAAATGGCGGACGTGAGAATACTACTTTTTTAGTGCTCTAGTAACGCTACAAAGTGATGGGGCTATGGTGGCGACATTTTATAGTTACAGCAAATCGTCTATATGTGATAGAGGGGGCAAAAAGCGGAAAGTCTAAACAACTTGCACAAACAAAATAAATAACCTTTTAATCTCGTAATACACTGGCGTGAATGCGAATATAAATCGAGGTGATTTTTTGTAACATTTATTTCAGCAAAATGTCGACCTCAGTCTTAGACAAAAACGAAAAAAGAGTTTTGTGCGTGACTTTTTCGTAAAAAAACGACGAAATTTCAGTACGATGTACTCTGTGTAAAAAAAATCTATAAAAACCATGGAAACACGACTAATTTAGTTAATCACCTACAACGGATACATTCAGGACACATTAATCTGACAGATAATTCTGCACAAAAAAAGCTATGCTACACGCAAACATTTGTCAATTACGACGAATCCAATGTAGATGATCCTACATTGACCGAACCTGCTCCGGCTTCACCATTAACATCGGCAATTATTCCATTTAGGCGGTCTAGATTTGGTACCCCGATACATAGATCAGAAACGGGTATTCCCGACATAATTCGTTCAACATCGGAAGATTCTTCGACTCTGATCCAGAAGCAACCATCCATCGACAAAACTTTCAACAAAATTAAAGCATACACTGGTAATTTAGAGCGAGAGTCATAAAGAAATACCTTTATTTAGCATATCATAGCTTATTTAAATTTTACTATTTTAGATGGTGGTAGCAGAGCGTCTAAGATTACAAACGCTGTGGTATATAAGATAGCGAAGGATCAACAGCCTTTTTCTGTGGTCGAGGATAAAGGATTTAGGAATCTCTTAAGTATCGTGGCACCTCTATACACTGTACCATGTATTACAAAACGGATAGACGAAAAGTACGAGCTACTCAATTCGAAAATCAAGACCATGCTTTCGAAGATCTTTGCTTAACTACAGACATCTGGACAGAACCATTTAATACCCAGAATTATATTGGCCTCACCGTACATTATATCAATTTTGAACTTATGCAACTAGAATGCTTATCTCTTGGAATAAAAGAACTCGAAGAAAGCCACAACGCAGAATATATACAACCGACAATTGTAAGCGAGATACTAGATGAGTGGCACATTAATACCGATTCAGTAGTAGCTGTAATTACAGACAACGCTTCCAATATCACGAAAGCGATGCGGGATACGTTTGGGCATCGAAGACATATGCCATGTTTCGCTCACACCCTAAATCTAGTAATTCAAGACTCAATTGCTGCAACACCAGAATTACAAATTGTGGTAAAGAAAGTGAAATCTATTGTCACATACTTCAAACGTAGTGTCAAAGCAACAGATGCACTCAAGGAATTACAGACATCAGATGTTGAAAACGGTGGACTGGTTTTAAAATTAAAGCAGGAATGCGAGACACGTTGGAATTCGCTTTTTTATATGATCGAGAGATTCGTTCAATTGGCGAACTACGTGAGCACCGTATTGATTAGTCTTCCGCGAAAAAAGCAAGACGATATTCCAGAGATGACAACACGCGCCGAGCTACAAATTTTGAAAGACGCCTGTGCCATTTTGCGTTCAATCGAACGCGTTATCACGGAGATGTCGGGCGATTTGTACGTCACGTGCAATAAAATCATCCCCATCGTTAATTGCCTGATAAGAACTTTGAAAAAACTCAATACTGAGCATGACATTTCGGAACGTCTGCACAGAAATATTTTACGAGAACTTTGCAAAAGATTTCACGGCGAAGATTCAAACGTCGAAAAAAACGCTTTTCTCGGTATATCCACCTTACTAGACCCACGCTTTAAGAAACTGCACTTCCGCAGCTCATTAGCTGTTGCTACAGTAATGAATAAGATCTGTCAATTGATGAAAGAAAATCGGAATGAAACTCAATCTACTGTTGCTATCGTAGAAAGTATCAAATCATGCTAAGAAAACAGAAGATTTGTGGAACGTTCACGATGAATTGATTGCATCTTCATCAACAAACTTTGACGAGCCTGGTGGCATACCAATCGAACTGCGACAATTTTTTAATACCAATGTCGTCAGCAGAAGCGAGGATCCACTAAAAGTTTGGCAAAAACTGAAAGATATTTACCCAAAGGTATACGAAGTCGCCATGAAATACTTCGTGGTTGTGGGAACGTTTGTCCCATCTGAACGTTTGTTTAGTGCTGCCGGTGATATTATTAGCGCGAAAAGAAATAGAATCGCAGGAAAAAGAGCGTCGCAGGTTATATTTCTAGGATCTCTACCTGAAAGATACTGGAACTAGACCACTAATAACTACTCATATATTTATTTTCAAAAGAATGTAAACTAAACTATAAGTATGTTTAGAAAACGTTAACTATAGTATACCAAAAAGAATACGTAAACCATAGGTATATTTTTAAGTTTTTTATATTACTCATATAGAAAAAGTTTAAAAAGTCTATCAATGAAAAATTTCATAGCGTGTTGCAACTATGTAGATTGTTTTATTATCGGAAATCTTTGATTATGATATAAAATTTTAAAAACAAATGACTGTCGCGCATAACGTCCGAACTCGCGCGTGAGTTATTGCCTATGGAGCACCGCTTCTTCCGACAGTTGAATATTTCACCAATCTCGTTTTGTTTATCCAGGAGAACGCACGTTGTGTTTTCGTCCTTTTTCTTACAATTTTCATCGACTTCTTCTTAAGCAAATAAGTAGTTTTAGTTTCTATTAATTTAATTCATTCTTTCTTTATTGATACTCAGTCATATATTTACTTTACTAACAAAACATTTGAAATTAAAAAAGATTTTTTGAATAATCTTTTTTTATCAATGACAGAAAATTATTCCAACGGGATAATTAGAACCAACTCTAATGGGGTAATCAGAACTGGCTCCAATTACTCTAGGAATACATGTTTGTTTTGTTTTTGGAATTTACGAAAAAGACTCAGAAACAGACAAAAACAACATTCAAAAATAATAACAGCGTCGTTTTTGAAGAAAATTTGAGAAAGTTTTAAAGAAAGTTAAATTTAATGATTGAACTGATCTAAATTAATAGGAATATGATAAGACTGTTTAAATATTTGATTTATTTATTATTTTCAGAAATAAGTATTTTACTCGCTTTAATGTTTCGCATAAGCAATGCATCTCATTACTCTTAAGGTGATTCTCATTGCCTAGTGCCTGGGGTAATGGGAGTTTTTATTGAGTTTCGAAAAAAATTAATTTTTTTTGATTTAATTAAAATTTAAATATTTACGCTATGCTAAATTAAAGCTTTATAATTTTTTATTTTAATAATAAATAGTTGAAATAGATAGTGAGTGTAACACTTTTTTTTTCAGTTTTTCCTTAATCGGTGCCAATTCCCCTGTTCTCCTCTACTGATCCGAATATAATGGATAGTTGACACACCATTTTCACTGAAGTCAACAGAAGATTACATTCATCTATACTCATAAATGCACACATACACGTAAACATACATATATACATACTCATACATAAAATATAAAAATTTAATTTTATTTAAAAAATCAGCCTTTTCAGGGCCACATGATGTGCAAAATCGAGCCGTCAACCTCCACGGTGTACACATCGGGTCACTCTGATGACGGCGGTATAATTGAGTTAAACACGAATAAAATCAATGTGCAATATCATATTAATACTCAAAATTTATGGTATTAAAAAAATTAGGGTAATTTATTCGCTAAAATACCCTAAAATACAGTGCAAATTTCAAACTCGTGTGTAATCAACAAAAAACATCGTATCGACATGTATTTTTTTTAATTGCTTAAAAAAGAATGAACTTTAAAAATCTGAATTAATATTAGCAAGATTTTAACAAGAAACTTGTGAAAAATGATAACAAATTTTACTTTTTTTAATAACAAGAAAACATGTTTGGTTTTCATGCGATACAAAAGGTTCATACTTAACAAATCACAAACTTTCGCCTAGGGATTCTCAAAGTAGAGTCTTTGTCCTTTAATTTAAAAAAAGTACATGTAATTTGAGTGTTTTTTTGCCAAGTTGCATCTCTTTGAAGATTGCCTAAAAATTTGATCAAAAGTTTTGTCTTGTTTTTTTTTGTGCCAGTGTATATTCAAATTAATGCGATTATTGTTTCATATAAACAATGTATAATCTTTTTAGAAGAATTTGAAAATCTTGAATTTTAAAATATTAGTTTTGTTTCAATATCGTAAATGTTATTTTAAGAATATAATTGTTTTGATAATTTTATTCTAAGAAAAATTATAATCTTTGATTTGAATATGTAGTATTTTCTATCCAACATTTTTTTTCTTTCCGTTCAAGAAAATTATTCTTAAATAACAAAAATATCATTTTCTTGATTAAATTATATAAAATTTTAAAATAAATTTTTATTCAAGTAAATGTTATTTGATTTAACGCAATATAATTTCATTTCAAGATTTCCGTTTTAAAATTATGTAACAAACCACGTTTTTAGCGGCTAACAACCGGGCGATCCGATCGACCAACCGCCGGGCCGAACACCGGGCAAACGCGCCCGCCATAAGATCTTCGCACCACCGAGATGACGCGCATCTCGTAGGCATACATCCTCCCCTCTCGAGCTAGAATCCCGATGCGAGGGGATACGTCATCGAGAGGAGGCCGAGGACCGCCGAAGATCCCCGAGCAGCTACCGGGGACCATATATAAGACCGCCCGGCAGCAGCGAACTCCACTTCTCGCATCCCGTCCGAACCCGTTCCGACGAGAAGCCAAATCTACGATTCACGGTGGAGTGTTTTCCGCCATCGCCGAGAGTTCTCGGCCTAGCTCAACTCCTTTTCCTCCTTCTGGCTAGCAAGCCGCGGGGCGTGCGTAAAGTTTTTTTTGTCTCCGCCGAGAGCTCTCGACCGCTGGCTACAAACCTCGCCTTAAAGATCCTAGCGGCCCGATAACCGGCACGAAGTGTTCTCTATCTCCCCCCGAGCGTTCTCGGGACCGCCGCCGTTCCCCGAAATTCAAAGACGCTTCGCGGAATTACCGAAGCAATTCGGCGAAAACTCGGGAACACGAGACAGCCGCTCCCGCACCGCGCGCCCGCCGGCCACCAAGCTCCGAGCGTCGAGTTCGAGGCACGTACCACTTGCCTCACCGCGCGCTCCGCGGACATCCCGCCAAGTCGAGACAGCTGATCGGCCCACCGTCACACGCGCCGGCACTGGTAAATACAACGCTGTATATATCGCGAAGCCAGATTATTTTGTATTCTTCACACCGTTGTAAATAATCGCGAAATCAATGTAATTTAGAATAATAAAATCATGTATCGTTAACCAAAATCCTCACGTTTGCTAGATAGCATCTCTGAACCTTTTTCGCCCTAGACCCTTCCCGACGAGCTAAGTTCCGCGCGAAAAACGGTTGTTACAACTATAGATATTATCAAAACAAGAATATTCTTTTTCTGTGTAATAGTAAAAGTTTTATACGTTATAAGTGAATATTCGCGTGATTGTTTATAAATCAATTTTTTAATTTTTTCAGTATGCATACGTAGGCGGCATGCCTCATTGATCAACAACGGCCATTTACAGTCGAACTCACGTAAGAGTACCGTCCAGTCGCACCTCAATTTTTAAAACTAAATGGAATGCTATCAATACGTAGGCCTGTTGGTTAACAGGTACTTTATATATAAACATATAATATAAAAATGTCAAAAATTTGTTTTGGTACAGCTTGAGTACAGCATGATTAAATTAAAAATGTTTTTTCTTTCAGCCATATTTTGGACGCGAGGAAATCAGAATCCTTGGATTTATAAATACAGCCGAAGCTCGGTGGATGCGATACTTTCGCCAAACCGATCAATGGCGGAACGAGCAGAACATCGAAAATGCTTATAGGCAATACGATCTCGCCGACGTATGGGACCTGAGGAGACTATTCGGCATGGAACCATTGTTCGATGAGGATCGGGAGATCTGGGAGTAATCCCAAGTATTTTTATTGTACTTTGTATTTATCATTATTTTATAAATTTATTATTTTAAATATATCATTATTTTATACTTTTTTATTATTACTTTTTTATATTATACTTTATATATAAATAATGTTTTACTTTTATGCTTTTATAAATATATAAATTTATACATATATATAATTACTTGAAATTATTTTCCCTCAGGATTGTTCCTTTAGAATATCGTAATCTCTCTCCCCCTCTCTGTTACTTTCAGTTCTACTAACATTTTTTTCTTATATGCTAACTTTATTAGTTTACAAACTTTATATTACAAACTTTATATTTTAATATATTATTCACTTCTTCAAATGATTTATTATCTTTGACAATTGGATAGTGACAATAATCAATACAAATGAGCTTTAAGGAGCTACATACACCTAGAAATTTTGAAAAAATGAATTTTTGTTTTTTGCATATTTGTAAAGTACAAGGTCTTGAGAATATTCCCTGCAAGTTTCAAAGTGATTCCTTGAAAATTGTCCGAGATATAGCGAGAAAGGTCTAAGCGCGTTCGACGACGCTGGGGTGCGATAGACGTGCCCTAATCCTTCGCAGCAGGTAAGTTACGCAAGAATATTACGCCGGCAAGCTAGGATCGGAGCCTTTGATGCCGCTACATCTGGGGAGGGTTCACTGTATGGCCCTGGAGTGAATGACTCTATGTAAATTCGAAAAAAAATTATCTACGTTTTAACCGAATATCAAATTTTAGACGCGTTTTTCTCCAAGTCATGTTTTCAAAACGCGTACCAAAAATATCTCTGTAATGGCTAGACCGATTTACTTAAAATTTGGAGGGCTTAATCTAACAAAAAAGGCAGTCCTTATCGTGGCGGTTTTTTTTCAAGCCCTTACTTTTTTACAGTTAAAAAAACGACCGATTTTTATCCTAAAAAATCGTTTTTTTTCTTTAAACGGCCGCCATTTTGTAAAAAATTGATATTTAAAAAATCGATAAAGACTAGATAATTTCATACAGTTTAAGAAAATTCTAAGCTGGTTTGTTTCAAATAAGTCCTGTACGAACTGCAATTTGTACCGCGGAGCACCTTTTTTCAACAAGGTCTTGCGACGAAGACAATATCTCCGCTATGTTTTAATATTTTTAGTTCAAATTTATTCTGAAACATGTTTTAAGAATGTATTTTTTTAAGTAAAGAAAACTAGGATTAAATACATACATTACGTTTCGAAAAAAAAAATCGAGAAAAAGGCCTATTTTTTACATCTTTTGATGTACATTGACCCATGGTGCATATCGGGTCACTCTGATGACGGCGGTATGATTGAGTTAAATACGAATAAAATCAATATGCAATATCATATTGATATTTAAAATTCATAATATTAAAAAAATACCGCATTTATTCGCTAAAATACCCTAAAATTCAATGCAAATTTCAAACTCGTGTGCAATCAACAAAAAACATCGTATCGACATGTTTTTTTTTTAAATTGCTTAGAAAAGAATGAACTTTAAGAATCTGGATTAATATTAGCCAGATTTTAACAAAAAACTTGCGAAAAATGATAACAAATTTTTACTTTTTCCAATTAAAAAAAACATGTTTGGTTTTCATTCGATACAAAAGGTTCACACTTAACAAATAAAACTTTCGCCTACGGATTCTCAAAGTAGAGTTTCTATTAATATTTTATAATAACATAATTTTGTTGTATGTATACATAACTCTACATTTGTCACGATGCAGACATGTATTCTTGGTGAAATTCATATAGACACGTCTTAGAAATATGTAGGATACACATGCCTACATAAATCGACTTATATAATTTTACCTCGAGTTTTCTAATTTCAACGGCGATTAAATTTACTGCAAAAATACTTCGACTGTGAAAATTCACAATCATTGTCTCCGCACCATACCGCCCTACCCATTTTGTCAACAACTTAACGTCAACATGATTGCGCACATTCTCCATTGTTTTACCAAACACCGCATTATTCATTAATTTATACAAGTTTTTTTTGAAATCGTTTTTGGCGAGGGTTCGAAATCGTGTGTTTAATTCTATGTACTCGCGGAGTCATGGAGATTGTGCGAATTGTAAAATACGATGTATCCTCATGATACGAAGACTGTGACGTATACACTGCTGCAGGTTGCGGTAGTGGATGGCGTGACATTTCTTCTCATAGAGCGTGACGAGAAGTTTATATTCCCGTTGGCAAGGTAGTTCATCGCGTGTAGAGGAGAAAAGTAGGTCAGTGTGCCGATCGTGAAGGTCGCAAGGATACTCGAGATCAACTTCGAGAATGTATCCCGCTGGTGAATCAGGAGCGATGGTGTTCACGTCAAAATTCGAGATGTCTTCGACCAATTGAAATTCTCCATAGGGCAACGGCTGACACATCACCCAGCCATACAAATTATTAACGTCGAAATACATAAAATACGATGATAGTTTCAATGGGTCGTACGTCTGCATGTACTTGTTGTTAGCCTATGCATATCTGCTGGAACATTGACTAAGACCGCCGTATACCACGCTCGATGAACATTAATGTCAATGTCAATGTCAGTAAGCAGTTCGAAAGTAACGTTAGTATATTTTAACATGGCGTCCCACGTATCCGGTGAGAGTATAATAATGCGCGGGATAAAGACCGTAACTTTCGATACATTTATTACGGAAATTTTCAAAAATGTCGGCTAACAACAACACATCCGTTTTCAAGTATAGATCGCTGTATTCACACAACGTTCGAACGAAGAACCGCTTCCAGACATTCTCGACGTGCGCGTAATCGCTCTCGGATACTGTATCAGAAGTCAGGGAACTGAAAAATAATTTGCGCGGTGGTAAACTTGTGTCCTGCAGTTTGTCCGCGCAATCCACGTACTCGTACGGAAATACACCTTTTCGTGTCAATATGGTAGATATTTGTTTCTCTATTATTGCTTGTATACATTTATACACTTATTCTACTTCAGTTTGTACTAAGGAGATCATGCCGAAAGATATTCCATTTTATATGCTGTCCAATAAGGCCAAAAGAAAGAGAATTGAAAATGAAGAATGCAATTCAACCGATTCCTCAAATGACAATACCATAATACCATCAACGAGCATATAATTTTTCGAGCTCTTTTCAATCTAGTGAAAAATCTGTTTCCTCGAAATTGATGACTCTCAAATTTCTTCGTGGTTGGGCTTTAAAGCATAATGTAACATATGCAGCAATTTCTGATTTGTTAGCAGGTTTGAAAGGGAACCACGAGTGTTTTGCCGATGATGAATCAGAACCCAGATTCCCCACAAGTGCACGAACATTACTTCAGACGGAAGTAAAATTAATAAAGAAAATCGTCGAACCAGGATATTATATACATATCGGATTGAAAAAACAATTATTAAAAATTGCTTCTAAGTATTTAAAAAATGTACCTACTTTTAAATTATTGGTGAATATTGACGGATTACCTTTATTTAAAAGTTCATCTGCTCAAGTATATCCCATTTTATGCAGTATAGTATTCATACCTGAACTGCGTAAGAAAGTTTTTCCTATAGGCATATATTATGGCGAAGAAAAACTTGATGATTTGAATAAGTATTTGCAAGAAGAAATTAATAATCTTATCGAGCATGGCCGCCATTTTGGGAATTATACTGTATTATTAGACGATACTTATTTTGTTTATGACGCACCAAAGAGTTATATAATGGGAACGGTATCGCACATAGGTTTCAGTTCCTGTACTAGATGTTGGCGGTGTCACCTCTGACAATCGATGAATCTTTGTTGATTTTGAATGTCCTACTCGCACTTGTGAAAATTTTACAGAATGGAGACATTGTGATTTTTGCTGACGAGCCACTCCACTGATCAATATTGTAGATTTAGATTTTGTGCGTCACTTCATTCTCGATTATTTACATCTACAATGCCTTGGTGTAATGCGTACAATGATATTGAATATGTGGTACAAAGGACCAATTCTCATAGACTTTCTGCTACTCAAATCGAAATGCTTTCGAACCATCTTGTTGAGCTTCAATGCTACATTCCTGTAAAATTCGCAAGAAATTGTAGAGAGGTATTCATTGTTTTACGGTGGAAAACAATAGAATTCAGATTATTCATATTATATGTAGGTCCAGTTGTACTAAAAAAAATTTTTTTTTAATAGTCATTGTTCTTTTCATTTTCTTACGTCAGTTTTTCAACACAGCAGCTAGCAACTCTTTATTTTAATCTTTTATATTTTTATAGAATCAGATATAATTTTCACAATTTCTGACTAAAGGATTAGCTCTATCTATTCTAGTATATAGTGATAAAAAATATAATAATTTAGAATTTTTTTTCTACATCAAACACATAATTAAAAAAATCGTTGCTTATATTGCAATGTTATTTTCAGAAACTATCTTTTCAGTTGCGATTTTCGAGTAAAGAATTAGTCCTATCAAAAAAATAAAACAGACCTTTTTTGTGCAGAATTTTAAGACAAACAACTTTTGTCTAAAATATTCTTTCATATCTGCATTTGTTTTCGAGAAATTCAATAAGAACTGTTTTGAGGGTAGTTTTAAATATTAAACAACCCTTAAAATATTAAACAACAGAGATGGAGGAGTCAGAAAACCATTTTGACTAATTCTAGTAAAATCCCCATTATCAAAGAAGTATTGACCTTTTTTTTGTGTATACAGTGCTTGGACAATATTGAGAATAGTGAGAATTTAGTCACTTTGACCTCCGATATCTCCAAAACTACCCGTATGCTCAATTTAATTTTTTTCTGAGATTAATGTCCCATCATATAGAATTGATTGGCAGATAGTTTGATTTGAAATTTGATGGGAAAAAATGGGCGAAATTTGAGGTGACTCTTTGTGCGATTGCAGATAAATATAATAATGGCATGAGAATGCTCGTAAAAGTTTCAAAAAATCCAAATTCGACGCTGCATTCAGACGTAAAAGAAAAACGAAAGAGTAGAAAAATGAAAAAGCCGAACAAACGGTTTGATAACTTCATTGACGATACTGAACATTATGTAGCTATGAAAAAAGCACAGCCTGTAGTACCACCGATTCTAAAATTGGCATTCTTCCGTATACCGACGAAGAATGCTTATTTACCTTGTAAAGAAAAAATAACGCAGCAACTTCCTTTGTGGAAACTCGCCAAGAGCCTGTAACTACAATTTCCGCCGCTAGCATTAATAAAGAAAACATTGGTTATATTTATAATAAAAATGGATGTAAGATGCACCCAAATGCTAAGCACAAATGTGTATATATTAGTGACGGCAAAGTCATATTGCAATCTCTTGCAAGTAGGAATACTAGGCCGGTTCTAACTCGAGAGCTCCGAGGGGGGTGCGGATGTGCGGGGGGAACTTGTGGGCGCGGGGGGGGGGGGGTACGGCGGGGAGGGATGACGTCACCCGGGGCTTCGGGAAGAACCGCTTATCAGAAGTAAACTGATATCAGACGTAAACTATTTTGCGGTGCCTTTGAAAAACTTGATATGTTTTTTATAAGGGGTATAAAAAAAAATACCGCTTTCTATCCCCCTCCCCCTCAAATCGCGACACGCGTTCTCTCTCTCACTCCCATTGCGCGCTCTCGCTCCCACCCATGGGATACTTACTATCGTGTTCATGATATTTTAATAAGGGAAGATGTGTGGGGAGGGGGAAATAAGTCTTTGAAACCCCTCCGCTATCAGCGGTAGACAAAATGTGTCGCCCGGCGGCTAAAAAATTTATAAACACGATTTGAGATCGCATTTTAGTGCCTTACAATTTGCAGGATACAATTCGCAATCTAGCGCCTATATCAGGCTGCTCGTAGAAACAGCGCCTCGCTTTGAAATTGTATAAGTATAAACAAAAAATGACAAATGCTCCGGTTGAGACAAAGAGACAAAGGGTTATAGATGAAATATATAATTGGTTGGGAAGCGCGAGGTACCACAGTCGGTGCGAAGCTTACGATGCGTGCGAATCGTACCTAAAGATCGTGAATACGGTCGATCCTGTTAACAACCGTCGTGATTGTTTCAAACGACGAAGGCATCATGATTGTGTCTGACGACGAAGACATTATTATGGACAATGAAAATTCTGATGAAGATATGATAAGCGACGAAGACGGATTTTCAATTATTAGTGATTCCGCGAGTTATTCCAGCGAAGGCTTTATTGACCACGTAGAAAATTTTGTATCACATGCGGACCTTCTTACGTTAAACGAACGCACTAAACATTGTGCAATATTTTTCTATTATTCTACGGGTGATGCTTTAGCCTTCTGTGCCGAATGTATAATTGATATGTGGGACATTAGAGAAGGAATGAGTGCTATTAGGGAGCATCAAACCGATCATCTCGAAAATTTGAATTATCGGGCTTGCTCGAACTGCCGTCAACCCGTGTATGTAATAATTCCATGCAACATGTGCCCAGAGTGCGCAGTGTACAAACTTTTAGTATGAAACCGCACAACATGGATGAGGGGGACATTGAAGATATCAGATATGTTCTTAACAATGAACTGCTAGAAGATTGGGAAGAAGAAGAAGACACGGATGTGCGACGAATATCACCAGTGCAATTTATACGTGATCGAGAACTTGGTATAAGTGGAACACTTGAACGCGTTGCGATACATAGAATGTATATAAACAATGAATATATTTATAACTGGCCTTATCACGTGAGGCGGAAAATATATATCATGATATTAAATCAGTGTCGGAACGATAAAATCGTGTATCCAGAACATTGTAATCGTTATTGGGCAAAGCAAGTCGCTCAAGAAATGCTATATACATCCGATGCTATGTACACTAAAATTCCTGTTGGTATTGGAAGGTGTATCGAATTGGTGATAAACAACGTGGCTAAAGTGTCTTTTGAAAATCCTAAAATAACAAATATGCTGTGCACGTGCAAGGAGTTTTTTTATGCTCACAATCATTATGATTATAAAGACGATGAGAATAATAATGATAATTTTGAGCATAAGATTAGAGCATATTTTTTTATTTGGCGCGAAAGAGAATGCAAGAAAATGCACTATCAAGCGCAAAACTCGGTGCGATACTGCAAATCATGTGGACGTGTCACGTGCAAATGCCCGATTGAAGAATGTGATGTAATTTAAAAAGTGCGAAAAGACGCTTAAAAAATAGAACATTTTGAGCGCGAGCTGTTGGACCAAATTGACAGGGTCGCTACCTTGGGCGAGTGTTTCGAGCGGTTGCAGCGGTGCGACGAGTGTATCGAACGACTCAAGGAACATAGCCGCGTCAAGCGCCCTCGACTCAACGTTGGACAAAGACAATCTTTGGTGGCGAGAATCGCGCGACTCGTGGGTGAAAAGACACGACTGCAAAGACGTTTCGTGCACGTCGGTGGTAATTACGCGAGTGACAACGCGGACAGACTCGTGTGGCGAGAGATTGACACCGCGTTTGAGTATCGCGTTCTGACAGGAGCGGTTATCAATGCGAATTATATTGAACCGCGAAAGTTTTTAGAAGACGCTGGTGGTATAGCGAGTGCGGGACGTTATCGAAAGACACAACTCTGTGAACACTGCGTTCAATGGCGTATTTGTAACGGGCGACAAACGCGCCAATAAAAGTATTACCACGAAAAACAGCGATCTCTTTAAAACATCAGACTTGGATGAGTGGTATGAGCGGTGCGTTATCGAGCCCACGTTAGCATCGCTCGAGGAATTTCAAGAACGCGATAGTGGGTGAGCGCTGTTGCGTATACAGAATTTAACTGTAAACGTGAATAAGTACAATTCTATGCGCGCGGGATGTCACGTGACATTACTGCGGGAAATAATGACAAAGCGTGCGGTTGTTAACGTGAAATCGACAATGCTTGCTTTGCATGGTCTGTGGTAGCCGCTCTATATCCCGCAGAAAGAAATTCAGAAAGGGAGTCATCGTACTCTTATTATACAAACGTTCTGAATTTCGATGACATTGAGTTTCCAATCGCGTTAAAAGACATTAAAAAATTTGAGAGGCTAAATAATATTTCGGTCAACGTCTACGAGATCCAAAAGGATCAAACTGAAACGTATAAAATTCTCCCGCTGAGACTCTCCAACGACAAGGAGAAGCATGTTAATCTGCTATACGTGCAAGATTCACGCGAAGACAACGTGGGGCACTTTGCATGCATCAAGGATCTGTCTCGTCTAGTGAGCTCACAACTCAGTAAAAAGGAACACAAAAAATATATTTGTGACCGGTAAGTAATAATTATAATTTTATAAATGTTGTATTAATTGCATAGTTGAAAAATAAAATTTACGCTATTTTTACAGATGTTTACATTACTTCAGTTTGGCGGAAAAGTTGGATGTCTACAGCGTAGATTGTCAGAAAATGAACGACTGTGCCATCCAACTACCTGCTGAAAACGAGAAATGGCTGAGCTTCCACAACATTAACAATAAGGAACGTGTGCCGTTTGTCGTCTATGCCGACCTGGAGTGTACATTGGAGAAGACGAAGAAGGAGGATATGGAAATATCGTACCAGTATCATCATCAAGTATTTAGCTTAGGATATTATGTACACTGTTCGTACGATGATGCGTTATCGAGGTATCGGTTTCGTCGCGATAAGGATTGCGTCGCGTGGTTCGCTAAACAGCTAGAAGAATTAGCACATCGCGTAAAATCAATTTTATCTGCTAAGGTCCCCATGGAAACTTTATCGAAAGAGCAATGGGAGGCACATCGTAACGCGACGCGGTGTCATATTTGTGATAAGCCGTTCGCACCGGATGATACACGAATGCGAGATCATTGTCATCTCACCGGTCGTTATCGCGGTCCCGCGCATTCGCTTTGCAACTTGTGTTATCAAAATGTGTTGTACATACCGGTTATTTTTCATAATTTATCCGGATACGATTCACACTTTATTATCAGAGAAATAGCCACAACGTTCAAGGGAAATATCGATGTGCTCCCCATCACAAAAGAAAAATATATTTCTTTTACGAAGCATGTCATAAGTACCGCCGATGAATTAGACCCACACAATCATATAAAATTACGATTCATAGATTCGTATAAATTTCTCAATTCTAGTCTTAAAAAATTGGCATCATTTCTCGGTAAAGAGAAACTAAAAATTGTACGTAAGGAATTTTCGAATTAATCTAACGAAGAATTCGATTTATTGACTCGTAAAGGCATATTCCTATACGAGTATGTTGACTGTGTCGTAAAATTGAAGGAAACGCGTTTGCCATCGCGCGAATTATTCTTTAGTTCGTTGACGGGCGATACCGTCCGAGAGCGATTACGAGCACGCCAAGAACGTATGGGATCGGTTCTTTATTCGAACGCTGGGCGAATACAGTGATCTGTATTTGAAAACAGATGTATTGTTGTTAGCCGACGTTTTTGAAAATTTTCGTGACAAATGTGTCAAAAGTTATGGTCTCGACCCCGCGCATTACTATACATTACCAGGATTCACGTGGGACGTAATGCTTAAATATACGCGTGTCAATTTCGAGTTGCTCACCGACATCGATATGGTAATGTTTATCGAGCGCGGTATACGCGGAGGTCTGAGTCAATATTCCGGCAGATACGCGCAGGCTAACAACAAGTACATGCAGACGTACGAAACCCATCAAAACCATCGTTGTACCTTATGTATTTCGATGTGAATAATTTTTATGGATGGGCAATGTGTCAGCCGTTGCCCTATGGAGAATTTCGATGGGTCGAAGACGTCTCAAATTTTGACGTGAACGCGATCGCTGTTGATTCGTCCACAGGGTACATTCTCGAAGTCGATCTGGAGTATCCGCAACATCTGCACGATCGACACACTGATCTACCGTTCTGCCCGACGCGCGATAAGCCGCCTAGCAAGCGAGAATATAAACTTTTAGCGATAAGTTCTTGCACGATAAGAAGCGGTACGTCATTCATTATCGCAACTTGCAGCAATGCACTCATGGTCTCCGCGTAACACAGATACACCGTGTATTACAATTCGTTCAATCCGCCTGGCTTCGCGATTATATCGAGTTAAATACACATTTTCGTACCCTCGCGAAAAACGATTTCGAGAAAAATTTTATATAAATTGATGAATGACCCCGTATTTGGAAAAACTATGGAAAATGTGCGCAATCACGTTAGATGTAAAACTTTTAACAAAATGGACAGGACGATACGGTGCGGAGGCAATGATCGCTAAACCAAATTTCCACAGTCGCAGTGTTTTTGCAGAAAATTTAATTGCAGTCGAACTCTGAAAACTTGAGGTGAAATTCAACAAGCCAATTTATGTAGGTATGTGTATACTAGACATATCGAAAATTTACTTGTATGAATTTCACCACCAGTACATGCTACCGCTGTACCATGACAAATCTAGAGTCGTGTAAACAGACACTGATAGTCTCGTATACCACACTGAGTGCGACGACGTGGATTTTACATCACCGATAATTATGTGATCACTACTGTTAACGTCGAACGTTTTATTACCTAGCATCATACCATTCTTGTCTAAACGAACACCGTATACGGTATCCATAATTTTCTCTTTTTCACCACGACCGCTTAGGAAATCTCCGATGTACTTTTGATCCAGCGGCCCCAAGTGCTGGGATAACGTTTCTAGACCTTCTGACGTTTGTAATCGATTTCGAACGGTTGTCGCAAACGAATTGTCGGCAGATTCAAAAACAGTCTCGAGAGCTTTGTTTAACGGTTTTGGAGCTTCAATCGTTGATTGTACAGCTATCGTACGCGGTGTGGACGTTATCGCTGACGGATCTATCGCGTCGTTGGACGTGCGCTGCATTGACGGCGACAGTAAATTCATTGCCTCGTTTGACATATATCGCATCCATTTGTTCGATTCATTTAATGCATGATCCGGAGTGTCTTTTCGTTTTCTCTTATTTTGCATCACATCTTTCTGGATGAACGACGTTTTGATGCCTACGTCGTCGACACGCCGTTCATCCTTTATCACGTGGACGCCGGAATTATCGACGATCTTTTGCAGCGGCTCGATGAGCGGCTCAAAGTGTCTCTTCGCCGCGATATTCTCCTGGATCCTACCGGTCTTCAAAGCGCGATGTTTCTTACGAATCGATTCGCTCGTTTTCTTAATTTCCTTCGCGATTTTCTCGCGCTCGCGTGTATCGTTGTTTTCAATCATTTTGACAGAGAGCGTCGATCGCTCACGTTTCATCCCCAACGAAGTGTCGATGACGATTAATCGCTTTGCAGCACCGCGAACTCGTTAAATCCTCTTCTGTATCGTCCGTTAGTAAGTGAGCTATCCTTGTCTATTACTAGGAATCTATAATCACACTGCCAACAATCGTGACATAACGCACGTGTTAACATGATCGTTGTACACATGCTTCAGGTTGGTACCATCTTGTTTAAACAGGATCAGCAGGTTCGCGTTGTCGCGTATAAAATGTTTAGGTACTATCGTATTCTCGCGTACGACTGACAGAGATAAATGCAGTCGACGTTCGAGTGCCGACCCATCGCAAAATACTCTCTCACGGCATCCTGCTTGTCGCATGCAATATCGTCGAAGACGAAAATTGAGTTTGGACGCGCTTCACTCGGCGGAATAACGTCACAGTTATCGGAGAACGTAAAATAGTTAATTTCATTCATTGATCTTAACAAATTCTTCAAATACCGACATTTCGGCTGTTGCAAAGATTTCGAGTACCTGTACACGTTCTCGAAACGTACACCGTGCGGACATTCCAACAAGTTTATCATAATATTGGTTTTACCGCAATTCGATGGGCCACAAATAATCGCGCGTATGGTAGTAGGCAGCATCGCGCCATGCTTGCGCCTCTCTCCTCATCCCCCATTAGTCGTAACTTGTCATCGTAATTCGTAACGCATATCGTCAACGGCTGTCGCACGAATCTCATGTTTTCGGAATCTGGCTGTATGGTGGAATCGAACACCCTATTTATAGGCGAGTGAGTGCAGCGTATGCTGTATATGAGTATGTGCGTGTGTGTGTGTGTGTGAATGCAGCATACGGATAGAGAAAGCGCAAAAAAAGAAGATAAGCTCGTCGCGGCACGTATCAATGGCCGCGCGAAGAAAGAAGATAAGCTCGTCGCAGCGTGTATCAATGGCCGCGCGGGCGTGAAGCTATACCTCGCAATGGCTGGGCGTGATCGCTGTGCTTATCAATAGTCGGGCGCAGCTTATCGCTGTGCGTACTAATGGGCGATTCTGTTGAAGACAATTGCTAAATTAATATTAAATTAATATAATTCAACGTAAATTAACATACATAATGTTTTTTATTGTATAAAAATTAATATATTACTACATGCGTTTAAAAGAGTTAGAAACGACTCAACGTTTTATTCACATTATTAACGTTTTAACATACTTGTAACGTTCGTTCATGTACTTCTTACGTTCGTTCACATACTTTCCACGTTCGTTCACGTACTTCTCAAGTTCGTTTCACGTTTGTTCACGTACTTCTTATGTTCATTTCACGTTCGTTTACATACCTTTCACGTTCATTTCACGTTTGTTTTAAACATCTTTACGTATATGTATGGCATAAAATAACCGTTTTTATGTACATATGTATAACCATTTTACGTATGTTTAACATCTCTCTTATATTTTTTATTTTATTTAGAACGAAACATGTCGCGATATGGGACTATTTATAGGCACATAACATCGCGCATTGCTCAGTATCAAACATGTATCTCATACTGTCACATCCCTCCGATATACTCGAATTGAGCGCCGAGCAGTTACAATTCGTGCCGAAACCTATTTTGCTACGCGTGTGTGGCAACTATATCGAACACGTGTGGGACAGACTTCCGGAATATATAAGAGCTGATCCAGAGGTTCAAAGTTATCGTCGTTGCTACGAGCATTACAATCATCAACCGTGGCAGCGGACGTACATCGACGGACCCGTGCCGTTGATCAAAAATTGTGTCAAATGCCAGCTGTCGCAACGGTAAAACGTGGCTGTGGTCAACTGCTGAATTGCGCGATAAACGCTCTTTCTTTCGAACTACATATTCCCGGTTACCAGTTTTGCGGTCCAGGTACTCGGCTGAAAAAGTGATTGGCCAGAGGTGACCAAGGTATAAATCCGCTCGACGCGTGTCGCGAACACGACATTGCGTACTCCCAGAGCAACGAGCTCGCCGACAGTCACGCGGCGGATAAGATACTCGCGGACAAAACGCTAAAACGAGTAATCGCGAAAGATTCGCCTATCGGGGAAAGAGCAGCAGCTGTCTGGGCAGCCATGAAAGCCAAGACGAAGATCGGTATGGGTATGAAGAAGCAGAATTCAACGAAAAAATTGACAAAAAAAAAGCGTATACTTCAGGCTGCAAAACGAGGCGGTGCATTACCGATTTTACCAATATTGGGTGCACTCGGATCCTTGATTGGTGGAGCGGCTGGTGTGGCAAAGGCGGTAAACGACAACAAAGCTGCGCGACGTCAGCTCGAGGAGTTACAGCGTCACAATCGTGCGATGGAAGGTCAGGGCTTATATCTCGCCCCGTACAAACGCGAACGAGGACTATATTTCGCCCCGTACAAGCATGGAAAAGGTGTACAGAAGAAAAAAAAACGTCGAAGAAACATTAACATTACCCGCAGGTGCGACGACGAACGTACAATTGACGCAACTGGCAAAACGCGCGCGTATTCCATATTTCAGAGGTGTTTTCATGCGTAACGCGTTACCGACAAGTGGTGCACGTCTAAACGAGAGTGGTATCGTAAATTTGGACGATACGGCAGGCCCCGGTACTCACTGGGTGGCGTACGCAAAGAAGGGTAACCGCGTCGCGTATTTCGACAGTTTCGGCAATCTTCGACCGCCTAGAAAACTAGTGCATTATTTTGGGGACGGAGTGACAATCGAGTACAATCGAACGTCTTATCAAACGTACGATCAGAGCATTTATGGACAACTCTGCCTGCAGTTTCTCCAACGCGTGTGAATTTAAAAAGCTGAACTAATACCGTAAAGACTCAGTATTTCACCACCATCATGGCGCTAACGTTTACCCTGAGCGGCAAGAGCAGCGTTCTCGCGGCACACTATTCTCCGGCTATAGATCTGAGCGACGATGACTACGAGCTTGGTCTAGCAATTTTTAAAACCTATAACACGATACCGAACGTAAATGCCTAAAACAATACGTTTTACTTTGACGAAGACAACACAGAAATTACGATTCCCAAGGGATCGTACGAACTGCGAGCTATAAACGAATTTTTAAAACGCGCAATTTCGCGAAAACGTCCGCAACACGACGGAACTCATTCCGATGATGTCAAGCGTGGGGACAACGATGATGATGACGGGGAGTATCCGATAACGCTTCGCGCCAACTACAATACGATGAGATGTGAGATCAAATGCGCCTACAAAATATTGGCCTACAGAAGATTGGCCCGTTCCACGGGGTTGCAGTGCGGCGCATACACCGGGGAGGTTCGGTGCTCGACACCGAAGTCCGCGAGGAGCCGCCGGAAGGGTCGCGATGTAAATTGCGTGCCATTGTCGGAGATCAAGCGCTGGGGGCACCCGTGGCGGTAGATAATCCTCCGGGTGACCTCGCGAGTCACGGCGGTCGCTGTGGCTTGTCGGAGGGGCACCAGCTCAACCCATTTACTGAAACGGTCCTGGGCCGTCAAGAGCCAGGTGTGGCCGCGTCCGGATCTGGGTAGCGGACCCACCAGGTCCACCGACACCTGTTGCCAGGGTGCGCTCACTGGAGTGGCGTGTAGATGGCCGGCTGGCTTTTGTTGGCAAACTTTGTGTGCTTGGCAGGTGGGGCATTGCCGCACGTACCGGGCGATGTCCCGGAACATCCCAGGCCAGTAGTACAGCCGAGCCATCCGGGCGATGGTTTTTGCCACCCCTAAGTGTTCCGCGGTCGGTTCGTCATGAAGTCGCTCCAATACCTCTGGTCGTCGTTCACGCGGCAGGCATTCCTTTTATTGGTCTTCGGCCGGTGTTTGCGCCAGCAGCATTCCTCTCGGTTATAGGCAGTAACGGTGGCAGTGGCCTTTTGGGGTCGGCTTGGCCTCGGGTGAGCGCGTCTTGCGGCGTTGCTCGATCTTCTCCTCCCGAGCGGCTTGCGAGCTTAATTCGAGCAAGGTGATCTGCCTTGTTAGAGGGATGAACAGCTGGTAGTCGGGATCCATGTTCTCGTAGATCTGCTCGTCACGGTCCCGCTCGGAGTATCCCCCGGCCCGGCGCATCATCGTGGTCAGTGCTGTGGTGTAGGCCTGGAACGTCTCATCCCTGCGCTGGTGGCGGCTCTGGATCTCCAGTTTCATTCGGCGTTGATAACCCGGAGGTAGGAATGCTTGCCGTAAGTTCTCGGAAAATTCTTCCCAGGTGCTTCACTGGCCGGCGTTGTTCCGGTGCCAAAGGAGAGCGTCGCCTCGTAACAATTCCGGCAATCCGAGGAGGAGGTGCTCTCCCTCAAGGCCGTAACTTAATCTCAACTCCTCGGTTCGTTCAAGGAAGGAGAGCGGATCTTTCCCGTCGAAGTGGTGCCCCCACTTCCGGATCTGATTGACAATTTTGATTCTTTCTACTGGTCCGGGTGTCGTCCTCGAAGGCTCCTGGTAGGCGGCTCTCTCTTGCTCCATCGTGTGACTTCCGGGCATTGGTTCTGGCTGGTTTGGCATGTTGTCGTCGGCTGGCTCGATGAAGATTTCCGGTATGTCAGGAGTCTGGAAAACGCCGGGGTATGCGGCGTAAAACTGGCGGAGTCGTTTTCGGAGAGCGTCCAATAGAGGCGGCGGCGTCTATTCCATGCTGCTGGGCGAGCTGTAAGGCCTGCTCTTTGGAAAGGTTATTGATCTACGAACTCATTCGGTTTCTACGCAAGCTGAATTCCCACTAGTCAGATCCCTGTTCGGGCGCCATGTAACGGTTCGCTTTTCCCGATCGCCTCGGACAGGCTCGCCGGATGCCAGGATTCGGGAGAAGGGAGGAAACCAACTTGCGTATACCGATATCAAATTAACAGTCCTTTATTATAAAGCTTATGCTATGTACATACTTAGCCTACGGGTAATCTTATGCTAGGCCTTAACCTACGGAGAGATATTTTACAAGATACATACAAGCTAGTCTAACGGTATCCGGACGGGAGCGCGCATATGCGCAGCACCGTAGTACGCGGTCGCGGTCGCGAGGTTTGCGGATTTCAGGTAGCCGAAAGCCGGCGTGCGCCCGGCGGCGGAACGGTCTGATGATCTGCTCCGTCGGCGGAGTCAAGGAAGCCGAAGGCCGGCGTGCGCTAGGCGGCGAGACAGTCTAGTGACCGGCCTCGTCGGCGGGAACTAGGAGGCCGAAAGCCGGCGTGCGCCAGGCAGCGAGGCGGTCTAATAACCGATCTCGCCGGCGGGAACCAGGAAGTCGAAAGCCGGCGTGCTCCAGGCGGCAGAGCGGTCTAATGACCAGCCCTGTCGATGAGGAACGGTGCTCGATCCGGATCGAGCTCGGCTTTTATACCCGTCGGGGCGATCCCCACGCGCTCCCAGCAGCGTGGTGGGATCGGTTCCCGACGGGGATACTAGACTTTCGGGAGGGGCGTCCGTGGACGCCGAGTCCCGTGTAGTGAGGCGGATGGTCGGCTCCGGGACTTAGTGACAATCGTCACAAACGACACCAAAAATCAGCGCGGATCGACAGTAAATTTTTTGAGTTTAAAAGAAGCGCGAAATATAATACCGGACATCGACGGCACACAACGAAACCGTGTCCGTGAATTTATTAGCGCCGGTACATACGCGATGAAAAATATATATCCAGCCGACGAGCATACCCTGCTGGAAGCCATCATTTACACGAAATTTAAAGGAAAGGCCATGATGGACTTCTATACGCGCGACATTTATAGCTTCGAACAATTAAAAAAAGAGCTCGAAAACGAGTACCTTTCCAAACGAAGCACCGCACATCTGCAACAATAGTTTAACTCGCTAAAGCAGAAACCCGCGGAAAGCGCGCAGGAATTCGGACGACGAGTGGGCCTTCTTGCCATGGAACTATATGAGTCCATGGAGGATGGCAAAAATCACACCATCGACCAACAGCAAATCATTCTGGAAAATATCAAGGAACAGGCCCTGTACAATTACCAGATCGGTTTGCACGAAAACATAAAACTTCTAGTACGCGCCCAGCAATATAGAACGCTGCAGGACGCAATAGCCGGCGCAAGCGCCGAGGAAAAAGTAAAAGAGCCTAACCGAAATCGGAAGGGAAACCCTCACACCGTCCCCAAGTACGCACGAAATGCCCTGCGATGCCAAAAGTGCGGCAAAAATGAGCACGACGGGCGAGAATGCCGCAGCAGCCGATACGCTAACCGGTTCGAGTTAACGCGATCAGAAGGACGGCCTCGCGTAAACACAGTGGAACTATACTGTGACCAATGCAAAAAAGCAGGCTACACCCGAAAGAAGTGTTGGTCCCTTCACAGCCGATCCAAGAAAAAGGATGATAACCGCCGGAGCGAAAAGCCTAAAACTTTGAAAAGGATAGAAAACGGCAAGCGGCGAGCAAAGAAGTAAAAATGATCAAGCATACCAAAACAGCAAGCAGCGACAAGAGCTCGAGCGATGACGCAAGCTCCTCGCGCACAGCTGATGTATATCGAGTAATACCCCTCAAGCAGACACGACGCAACACACTGGCCTCGATATGATTACACTGCTCGTACGCGAAGCAAGAGCGAGGCAACATCGAATTTCTGTTTGACATCGGCTCAATCGTGTCATTAATAAAATTAAAAACGTTGAAAGGACAAACCAAAATCCGTAACGCATACGTCAAATTGACCGGAATAACCGGGCATTTTATTATGACACTAGGAAGAACGTCCGTGAACGTGGAAATGCACGACAAGAAAATCAAGCATTCCTTGTACGCCATATAAAACGATGCCCCAATAGAATATGAGGGCATACTAGAAGCTGATTTTACAAGAAAAAATAATGTCACATGCGACTACGGGACCAAAACAATAAGACTAGGCAATACTGAATTCAAGCTGTATCGCCGAGTTACTCTGCAGCCACAAAGCGAGACGATAGTACAAGTCACAGCAAGTATAAACGTCCTAGAAGTCACCAACTCCGAAGAAATGGCACTGGGAGTATTTCTAGGCAGCTGCCTGGTAGAACCCGAAAATCACACGTGCCCGATAAGTATTATAAATACAAACGATAAAAAAGTCGATCTTCAATTACCTCCTCGTATTGAACTTGAAGAAATAAACATGAATAACACACCGGATACCCACACGGCGAACGTAATCCGAGATGCATGGAAACAAGAGATACCACTACCTCGCGCAGAGCGCATAATTAAACTACTTCAATTAAAACACTTAAACGAGGAAGAAAAGAAAGTGATCCTAGCACTATGCGAAGAGTTCATCGACGTCTTCTATCTGAAAAGATATAAGCTCACATACACAACTCTCGTGGAACACGAGATACACACAAAGGCAGAGTCTGCGAGCGTGAACGTACGACCACACAGACTACCTGAAAACAGAAAACGGAAGTAGATAAACAAATCCGTGAGATGCTATAGCAAGGAATAATCCGCCAAAGCAAAAGCCAATGAAACGCACCATTACTGGTCGTCCCGAAAAAACCTGACGCTACAGGAAAACCGAGATTCCGAGTAGTGGTAAATTTCCAAAAACTTAACGAAATTACGATCGAAGACTCTTTTCCGATCCCAAACATAACAGATATATTAGATCAACACGAAAATGCTAAGTATTTCACCACGCTCGATCTCGCCGCAGGATATCATCAGATATCAGTAGCGGAGAAAAATAAGCGGAAGACGGCATTCTCCACACCGTACGGGCATTACGAGTTCAATCGAATGCCGTTCGGATTAAGGAATGCCCTTGCGACGTTCCAACGCCTAATAAACTCAGTTTTAATGGGTTTACAAAGTCTCAAATGTCTAGTATATTTAGACGACATTGTTATTTACGGGCCGAGCCTGAGCGAGTATTACAAACGGCTAGCCGCTGTGTTGACACGGCTAAGAGATAGCAACTTAAAACTTCAGCCGGAGAAGTGCGAGTTCATGCACAAGGAGGTCAACTACCTGGGCCACGTAATCACTGAGGACAGAATTCTACCCGATCTAAAAAAATTGGACGCCGTGGAGAAATTTCACACCCCCACAAAAGTAAAAGACGTGCAAGCGTTTATTGGACTAGCGGGGTACTATCGGAAATTTATCGAAAATTTTTCGAAAATAGCGAAACCGTTAACAATGCTAACGAAAAAAGGAGAAAAATTCGCCTGGACGACCACGCAACGAAATGCGTTCGACACCCTCAAAATAAAATTAATTACCGCACCGGTATTAAAATACCCGGACTTCAGCGAAGAATTTCTTGTCACTATCGACGCGTCAGATTAAGCGGTAGGAGCGGTGGTATCTCAAAACCGTCGGCCAAGACCGCCCAATTGCTTACGCAAGTAGAATAATGAATCAAGCGGAACAGAATTATAATACTACTGAAAAAGAATTATTGGCGATCGTATGGGCCGTGAAACATTTTGGGCCGTAAGTATACGGCACAAAATTTAAGATAATTACGGATTATAAGCCACTCGTATGTCACTATTTAATGTCACGGACCCGGGATCTCGTCTGATAAGATGGAGACTCTAGCTCGCCGAATACGATTACGAGATAATACACAAGGCCGGTAAAGGCAATACTAATGCCGATGCACCGAGCCGCCATCCCGTAATAGAAGGCACGGAGCACGTAAACACCATCGAAGATAAAAACCGACAGGAGGCAGAAGAAACAGCAAACCGGAAGTACACGGAAAAAGAAAAGGAACAAATATTATACGAATATCACGACGCTCCTCTAGGAGGCCATCAAGGAATCGCACGCACACTGAAGCGGATAAGATTAGACCATAACTGGCGAGGTATCACGAAAGATGTGGAGGACTACATCGCAAAATGTGAACACTGTCAAAAGAACAAATTAAGAGTAAAAATCAAGATGCCAATGGTGATAACAGACACCTCCGAGAAACCATTTGAAAAATGCGCTATGGATATCGTGGGACCATTGTCAATAACAACTACAGGCAATAAATATATTCTGACCTTCCAAGATATCCTTACAAGATTTAGCAAAACGATCCCGATTGAAAGTCAGGACGCAAATACAGTGGCAGAAGCGTTCGCCACAAAAATAATCTTCGAGCACGGAATACCAGAAAAATTGCTCACAGATCAAGGTACTAATTTTACAAGTGAGATTTTCAAAAAATGCAAACGACCGCATATCACCCAGCGAGCAACGGAACAGTGGAAAGATCACACCGGACTCTGACAGAATATCTGCGCCACTACATAAATACCGATCAGACAGATTGGGACGAGTGGCTACCGTAAGCTATGTTTACATATAATACGACACCACATACCGTAACCGGACTGGGACACTCACTTGGACACGGTTCAAATGGACACGGTGCATTTGGACACGGTGCTTTTGGACATAATATCTTGCGCATGGTTTAAACGGCTACGGTGCATTTGGACACGATGCATTTGGACACTGTGCACTTGGACACAAAAGAAATTTTATTAAAAATGCACACCAGTTATATACGCACGTAAAATTTAACCACCGGATATTTGCACACGAAAAAATACCCACCGTTTACTTGGACACGTAAAAGTTGCACACTATTCATTTGTACACCGCTCATTTGCACATCATTTACTTGCACACCGTTTACTTGCCCACCACTTATTTGCACACCAAGAAATGCGCACCGATCATTTGCACATGGAAAGATGCACACCAATCACTTGCACAAGGAAAGATGCGCACCGATCATTTACACACGGAAAGATGCACACCGATCATTTGCACACCGTTCATTTGGACACGGTGCTTTTGGACACCGTTTATTTGCACACCATTTAAGTCGCAAACTCATGTGGTGCAGTGAATGCTCTACACACACACACACACATACACACACACACACGGCGGTGCAAGGGGACCTTTGGTCCCCCCTTCCGCACCCACCCCGTCCAAGTCGCTAACCCATGCATACATTCCAAACGCAGCCATAATGTATGAATATTTAATATGCGTTGGATTGAACGGTGTGCAATTGAACGGTGTGCAACTGAACGATGTGCAAATGAACGGTGTGCAAATAATTGGTGCACATTTTTCAGTGTGGAAATAATCAGTGCGCATCTTTCCGTGTGAAAATGATCAGTGCGCATCTTTCTGTGTGCAAATGATCGGTGTGCACCTTTTCACGTGCAAATGATCGGTGGGCATTTCTTGGTGTGCAAATAAATGGTGGGCAAGTGAACAATGTGCAAGTGTATGGTGCGCAAGTAAGCGGTGTGCAAATGAATGGTATGCAACTTTTACATGTCCAAGTAAACGGTGGGCATTTTTTCATGTGCAAATATTTGGTGGCCAAATTTTACGTGTACATGTAACTGATGGTTTAATAAAATTTTTTTTGTGTCCAAATGCACAGTGTGCAAATGCACCGTGTGCAAATGCAACGTGGTCATTTGAACCGTGCGCAAGATATCGTGTCTAAAAGCACCGTGTCCAAATGCACCGTGTCCATTTAAATCGTGTGCAAGTGCACCGCTCCTAACCAGGCTTACCCCGTTCGAAAACTAATTTACGGACACCAAGCTGTCCTGCCTACTGCCTTGACCCAGCCACCCAAAACGACATATTACTACGATGACTACGCGCAGGAGCTACGAGCAAAATTGCGAGCCTTAAGCAGAATCGCCAGAGAAAAGGCACAAGGAGAAAAGTAAAAGGCGAAGAAGCAATACGATAAAAACTCAAAGCAATTTTTAAGGTCAGGGAAAAGATATTACTTTACGACGAGACCGTAAGACGCGGCTGATAAAAAAAACTGGACGCAAAATGGATCGGACCGTACAAAATAATCGAGAAAAATAGCGACGTCAAACTATACGATAAAAACGGGACGAAAAACACGTACGCGCGAACCGATTAAAATTATTTATAGAGGAGTAAAGGACTCACCAAGTAACAGATCTAGGCATCGATCCAGGAATAATCTCGAAATAATCCAAGGGATACACTAAATACCTACGCATTAAATAAGCACTACACTAAAAAACTACTAAGCAAAAAAAATTTTTTTATGAAGCACTACAAGCAAACTAAAACAAAAAATATATATATATAAAACCACACACCACTCCTCGTCCTCCCTATCAGGAAAAGCATCACGCACAAAATAGTGCTTCACGGGAACCCCAAAATCGGGATCCCACTCATCATTGGATTCGCCCTCAAAGTCCGATACATCCATATTGTTGAGCACATGTTCCTCAGGCAAGTCCATTTTTAGGGAGTCGGGAGACTCATCCTTCCCATCAAACTCCTCCTCAGTAGATAAAATGCTCTCTTCCAGATCAACCCTTTCCTCATCCATAAGGAACTCACTCGCGTTTTCGACAAAATCTTCAAATATCTCGAAAACCTCCCCCTCATCAGGAGCGAAATCGTCTAGAGCAATGTCACCTGGAATGGGTGACGGTGGTGGCAATGGCACCCAAAAATGCATTTTTTTCTACTGACTTTTGCGACGCGGCACGCACAAAGGAAAATCGGTCCACGAATAACTCCACAATGACTAAATGACAGCACGAGAGGACTCAAAAACGCTGACATATAAAAAACTAAAGATAGAAATCTGAGCATATAAAACGATAACGCGTCTTAACTTTGCAGAATAATCACCTGCACGCACTCAGGGACGGACTACCAGCTCAATCAGGGTATCACGTAGAAAAATTCACGGACAATCCAGGAATATACTATGAAAAAATCGGACGACTACACCAAGTCGAAGCCCACTGGAAGCTGGTAATAAGGATGGACATCGCGTCATTAGCACTTAGGCTAGAACGCATAACCAAAAGCATAGAACGCACCGACATAATGTGCAAATCATTACTAGCAAACGTAAAAACATGCAAAAATCTACACGGAATTCTAGACAAGGGACACAATAAAACAAAACATCTGATACACACCATACAGATGGTATACAGGACGCCGACAGATAAGCGGACAAATAGACGGAGTAAGCTCAATAGCCAAGACACTGTTCGGAACCATGGACGCCGACGACGAGAAAATAATCAACGAACAGTTGACGCTATTAGAAAACAACGCGGCAACGAAACACGCCGTAGAAAATCAACTGAAAGTAATCAACGCCACGATAGCCCATGTGGAAACACTGGAACAGACCATCGAAGATAACGAAAACACACTGACGCCACTCCTAGAAAAAATACAAAACCAAAACCTAATACACAACCGACGATACGACTTAGACGAACATTTCACAGTTCCTAACGCCCTAACGAACGACATACTACGAGATGCGTCCGAAATTATTGAGTACCTAGCATATATAAAAGAGGAAATTTACCCTAAAATCGCGAATATAGACCGCATAATGGAAGCCCCTTTTTTTTTATTTTACGAGGTGGGAATGCATTTACACATACCCCCGCCGCCGAATGACTCACGGGCGGGGGTTATGTGGGACTCACGGGTTTGTGGTTACGACCTCGGTAGGTCGTAACGGCGCGATATGGGGGACCCACCGGGAATCGCTATTCAGCATAACTGCCGGTGGGCCCCCTCGCGCTGAAGCGCCTTGGGCACGCGCGTCGTATCAGCGGAGCGGGGCGAGCGTCTCCGAGAGGAGAGCCCCGCTCCCCCGGTCGGTCCGTTTTTTATTGACCGATTCGACCCTTCTGGTTTAAGGCAGGAGGGAGAGAGACTGTCGCTTCTTATCTCCCCCCTCCACGCCACTACTCTCCCCCCTCCCCGCCACTACTCTCCCCCCTTTCCACAACGCGTGAAAGGGAGGGAGACGGGGGACTGGTGTTCTGTCCCCCGAATTGTTGCTCGCATTGGGGGAGCTGAGGGCAGGGACGGACATTGCCTTGGACAACCTCATCCCCCTCAACGGCCCGCAACATACTTGTGAGGGGGGGGAGACTCCACGCCCAGTAGTTAGGCCGGGCAAATGTTGCTTCAATGGTCCAGGGGGGAGGAAGGGCCATGTCTATTGGCCCGCCTTGGTCGTCCCCTGGACCATTCTCCCCGTTCGCGCCGACCTCGCCCTTAACTCAAGGCCGCGCGCCCGCGGCTCCTCCCCCGTCGTCCGGGGGGCGTCCTCTATTGCCCACCGCGGTCTGCCAAAGGTCCGAGCCGGGCCGTCGTGGCGGCGGCCCGGGGGGGGGGGGCGGAAGCATCAGAGCCCGGTCGCGGTCCCCGCCTCCCAAGTCTGACGGGTAACTGCGATGCCGGCGAGGGGGTGCGCCCCTCGCTCCGGCATCCCCAATGTCCGGAAGGGGAAATCCGCGAGGATCCCCCTCTCCTCTCCTCACCCTCTCGGCCACCTCCTTCCGCGACATTACTGTCTCGCAGAAGGAAAAGGCTATCTCCCACGTGGACTCATCCCTCAGCATCGCCCGTACCAGCGTGCCGAGGGACAAGTCCTCGCCGGGCAATAGTCGTGCCCTTAGGACACCGCGCTCGCGCTTCCACGCCGGGCATACGGCCAGCGTGTGGAGCGCGGTGTTTCTCTCCTCAGCCGTGCAGTGGTGGCAGCGAGCCGTCCGGATTCGGCACAGGAAATCACCAAAACAACCGTGTCCGGTGAACATCTGTGCCATCCGGAAGGACACTCTGCCCCAGCCCCGGTCCAGCCAATCCGGCAGCACCGGGCCCCGACGGTCCATTCGCCCGCGCAGCCTGAGCTGCTCAGGCGCGCGCGCCACTACTCAATTAGGGACCGCCAGGCCTGGAGCCTCAGTAAGCGACGAACCCTGTCACAATCCCGTCCACCTCCCGGATCTGCCGCGTTCTCTCGTAAACACGGGCCTGAGCTCTCGCGACTAGATCCTCAGCTACCTGAGCATACCCGACAGGGCCGTCGCCGCTGCGTGGGAGATCGTACGGTACGCCCTCACCGCTCCGATGGCTATGTGCCGCTGCACAGAATGCAGCAGCGACACACTTCTTCGGTTCTATTTGGCCATCAGGGCGCCGGCCCAAACAGGGCCATAGACCCCACGACCCCCCCATACACGCGGCGCAACCCCGCCCCAGGGCCTCCCACGTTGGGGAGCAGGCGACCCAACGCGGTCGCCACCCTCTCTAAACGCGGGGCTAGCCGGCGGAAGTGCTCACCAAAGCTCCAGAAACCGTCCAGGATCAGGCCCAGGTACTTGACGTACGGCCTGATCCGGACGGGGGTGTCGCCAACGAGGACCCAGGGCCTCTCAGTCGGCGGGGGACCACCCCTGACGGAGGCCCTGTGGAAATACAGGGCCTCCGTCTTTCGCGCCACCTCGAGGCCCAGGTTTGTGAGCCCGCAAAACCCGCGCTTAGTACGCGTTTGCTCCACCAATTTGCGCGACCTGCTGAAATGATCGTCTAAGCTCGCGCGGCCCGCCTAATTAAACATTTATATTTTTATAAGTTTCTGCAGTACCTACTAACAGGAAGAAACATAATTTTTCAACTCAACATTAATTAAATTATTTATAAAATAATCAATTATATTATTATTATCGTACAATATTATTACATATTTAACATTTTACATTGATAAATGAAATTATAATTATGTCATTGTGCGCGCGAAATCGTTTGCCGACGGCAACCGTGCGCGCTAGAGACCGGATCCGCCCAGATTTGAGCACGGAGAGCGTGTTGCGCGAATCCGCAAACTCGCTGGAGGATACACAAACACAAACAAAATAATGCAGGATTTTTCAGAGTCACAAGCACCATTTATTTCTTCACACTTAACTATACAACTATCGCGAGTCACGAAGAACGCGATCGTGCGGGAGCGACGAGCCAATTTTAAAACGAGCGGAAATCTTCGGGTCGAACAGTTGTCCTTCCTACCTTTAATTGCGCGACGGATATCTTGCCGAGCGTGTCTCACAACGCCCCAACGTAGCGGAAATCTTGTACGCGGTCGAGACGGACGATGGATCGCGAGGCAGTTGTTCGATCGCGAGCGCGCTGCTCGATTTCGCTTCCCGCAAGATTGGCACTGCGCGGAGGAGAACTTCGTGATTCGATACAACACAATATATAATTAACATAAGTAGAAGACCGGATTTGAACTTTTCCGAAATTGAGATTTAAACGAGTCGGCACACTGAGCGCTACCGCCTTAATGAAGTCGAAGTACTTGGCGGGCGAGAGCGAGCGCAAGACTAACTCAAATTCGCGCCGAAAATTGGTAACGCGCCTTACTCTCCCCCGATATTCGTTTTTAAGAGGAGAATATCGGGGAAGAGCAAGCAGCTGATCGGCCCGGTACTTTACGCGATCACGGCGTGTACGTGTGAAATCCACAGGTCCACGCTCCGGCTCGGCGAGATGAGATGATGATTTCCCAACAACATCTCACGACGAGAAACAGAAAATATTTATGTTTATCAGAAAATATTATGTTAACGGTTGAATCTCCAACAGTCATACATAACATTTTCTACTTAATTCTAAGTAACAAAAATAATTTTGTAAAAACTCGGATACATTTTGAATGCATAATTACAAAAAATAAATAATCAAAGTTTTATATTGCTTTACAAAAATAGAAGTACATCCACTAAATCTGGATTCAACTGACTCCGTCTAGGGTCCAAAGTGAATCCAGCAGCACTGAAATTTCTTTCACTTGCTGCACTTGAAGCTGGAATACATAAGATTTTTTTCGCCACCTGTGAAAGTCTTGGAAATATATCCTCTTTCTCTTTCCACCAATTAATAATTTTACAATCCAGTGCGCACTTCGAAGCTTTATATATTTCGATTTCATTTTCATTACTATCCGCTGTATCTTCATTATTTGAAAAATCTGCCCCCTTTGAAAATTTCTGTATTTTTGCGCGTGGCTCGTTAAAAGATACAGAGGCATGACTTTCTGTTGGAGTACTTGGTGATAATAAACGTTTTAATTCAATCATTACTTCAACCCACTCATCTTTATTTAACATTTTAAGATATCTAAATGGAGGCCACAGAAACGTTGCAATTTTGTGTGTGCGCGAAGGTATGAGCGCGTGTGAAAAAGGGCGAGAAATTCGAATGAACGAGAGAGGGAATGGCAAACGATCACTTTTTAACAAATTATACTTTATTAAAAATGTACAAAATTAACAAACTTATGCCGCGAGATTAATTCACGCGTGAAGCGAAGCGGTCACGAAGGGCGATGCAGTCGCGATGGGCGATGCGGTCGCGATTGATTTTTACGGCAGAAAGAATGAAACGACGCGAAAAAGAAACAAAAGAAAACGAGATGGCAATGAAGAGAGCTCGGAGCATCTCTCCGTTACCGGGTAACTCAAAAGCGTGCTTATAACATTTCCTTATTAAGTAATCCTGTATGATTCCCGGACTTTCCTAAAACAAATACCTATGTGAGGTCACGGCCACCGTCGAGTTAAGCCTCGTGCACAATTAATTCCGGTCCCTTGTGTCGTCAAGACCATTTTACGATGGCCTGTGACACGTATAAATCCAAGACTGTCGTCGAACGAAAGAAACTCGTTGAGTTGAAAGATCTGTGCGTCAATTGCCTCGGCCGGCACAAGGTCAGCGAGTGCACCTCGACAAAACGCTGCGCTACCTACAACGAGCAGCATCATTCGACGATGCATGACGCTTTCCGCCAGAGCGAGGCTGCGCTAACAACCGTACAACACGCGCGTCATCTTCCCGAGAGACCGCTTACGCGACTCCTCGCTATCGCGCGCGTCCGCGTTGCCGATCGATTCGGCTACCGTCCGATCGGTCTCTGCCTTCGACCGCCTTGAATAAATTAAAGCCAATTTCAGATTCTCGCGGCCTTCTTAGAGTGGGAGGTTTAAACATTTTCAATCGTTTAAACATTGAACATCGTTTAAAACATAGTCTCTTAGATCTTGAGGAGCGTCATCCGATCATTCTGCCGGCCGATTCACACCTTACCCTGCTGATCGTCGAAGACTGCCATCGAAGGTCCTTACACGACGGAGTGCAGCTGACCCTGAGTCTGATGCGTCAGCGTTATTGGGTTCTGCGAGGTCGCGTCTTGGCAAAACGAGTGATTCACCGTTGCGTGCATTGGCGGGCGGCGCCAACTCCACAACAGATGGGTGACCTTCCTCGAGAGCGAGTGAGACCCTATCGATCATTCCTCAACACCGGCATCGACTACGCTGGACCTGTACAACTACGAAGGACCAAGGGGCGCGGTCACCGCTCGTACAAGCCGTACATCTGGAGGTCGTGTCGGACTATACGACGGAAGCCTTCTTAGCCGCCTTACGACAATTCGTCTCCCGACGCGGCTTATGCCGTACCTTGTGAAGCGACTGCAGCACCACCTTCGTCAGAACGAATGCCCGCTTGCGCGAGCTTTTTTCAGCATATGGGTTTGAACGACGCTCTTACGGCGGAAGGTATCCGATGGCGATTCAACTCACCGTCGGCCCCTCATTTCGGCGGCATCTGGAAAGCTGTTGTCAAATCATTTAAGCACCATCTGCGGCGCGTCCTAGGGGACGCGACATTAACCTTTGAAGAGATGGCGACCCTGCTGGCGCAAATCAAAGCCTGCCTCAACTCTCGACCTCTGCAGGCTCTCTCCGACGATCTAGAGGATCCCACCGCTCTGACGCCCGGTCACTTCCTGGTGGGAGCTGCCCCCGTCGCGGTGCCGGAGCCATCGCTCACTGACGTACCAGTGAATTGTCTCACCCGGTGGCAGCTGGTACAGAGTATGCGGGACCACTTTTGGGCACGCTGGACCCAAGAATACCTCCATTCGCTAACTCAGCGACCGAAATGGTTGAAAAGGGAGTCCGGATATAAAGTCGGACGGTTGTGCCTCATCTGACAGGAGAATAGCGCCCCGGCTCACTGGCCGCTAGCCAGGATTATTCGAGTGCATCCTGGCCAGGATGGGCTGACCCGCGTTGTCGCGGTGCGGACTGTCGCGATCGAGAATGGCCGGGTCGTTCATAAGAACTACACGCGACCTATTGCGAAAATTATCCTTCTGTCCGTCAGTCATGCCAAGGAGATTGACGAAATGAACGCCGCGCAAAAGGGTACGCCCTCCACCGAAGCCGCTTAATTACGTTTTTGTTTTTTTTTTCTTTTTAACGTCACCGGGTTGTTCACTTAGTCCTGTATTTGCTGAAACCGAACATTCGCCAGAAATCCTGCCGAGGCGGGCGGAATGTTCAAGATCGGAATTAATGTTCAGGATCGGAATTAATGTTCGGGACCGGAATTAATTGTGCACCAGGCTTAACTCGACGGTGGCCGTGACCTCACATAAGTATTTGTTTTAGGAAAGTCCGGGAATCATACAGGATTACTTAATAAGGAAATGTTATAAGCACGCTTTTGAGTTACCCGGCAACGCAGAGATGCTCCGAGCTCTCTTCATTGCCATCTCGTTTTCTTTTGTTTCTTTTTCGCGTCGTTTCATTCTTTCTGTCGTAAAAATCAATCGCGACCGCATCGCCCATCGCGACCGCATCGCCCTTCGTGACCGCTTCGCTTCACGCGTGAATTAATCTCGCGGCATAAGTTTGTTAATTTTGTACATTTTTAATAAAGTATAATTTGTTAAAAAGTGATCGTTTGCCATTCCCTCTCTCGTTCATTCGAGTTTCTCGCCCTTTCTCACACGCGCTCATACCTTCGCGCACACACAAAATTGCAACGTTTCTGTGGCCTCCATTTAGATATCTTAAAATGTTAAATAAAGATGAGTGGGTTGAAGTAATGATTGAATTAAAACGTTTATTATCACCAAGTACTCCAACAGAAAGTCATGCCTCTGTATCTTTTAACGAGCCACGCGCAAAAATACAGAAATTTTCAAAGGGGGCAGATTTTTCAAATAATGAAGATACAGCGGATAGTAATGAAAATGAAATCGAAATATATGAAGCTTCGAAGTGCGCACTGGATTGTAAAATTATTAATTGGTGGAAAGAGAAAGAGGATATATTTCCAAGACTTTCACAGGTGGCGAAAAAAATCTTATGTATTCCAGCTTCAAGTGCAGCAAGTGAAAGAAATTTCAGTGCTGCTGGATTCACTTTGGACCCTAGACGGAGTCAGTTGAATCCAGATTTAGTGGATGTACTTCTATTTTTGTAAAGCAATATAAAACTTTGATTATTTATTTTTTGTAATTATGCATTCAAAATGTATCCGAGTTTTTACAAAATTATTTTTGTTACTTAGAATTAAGTAGAAAATGTTATGTATGACTGTTGGAGATTCGACCGTTAACATAATATTTTCTGATAAACATAAATATTTTCTGTTTCTCGTCGTGAGATGTTGTCGGGAAATCATCATCTCATCTCGCCGAGCCGGAGCGTGGACCTGTGGATTTCACACGTACACGCCGTGATCGCGTGAAGTACCGGGCCGATCAGCTGCTTGCTCTTCCCCGATATTCTTCTCCTAAAAACGAATATCGGGGGAGAGTAAGGCGCGTTACCAATTTTCGGCGCGAATTTGAGTCAGTCTTGCGCTCGCTCTCGCCCGCCATGTACTTCGACTTCATTAAGGCGGTAGCGCTCAGTGTGCCGACTCATTCAAATCTCAATTTCGGAAAAGTTCAAATCCGGTCTTCTACTTATGTTAATTATATATTGTGTTGTATCGAATCACGAAGTTCTCCTCCGCGCAGTGCCAATCTTGCGGGAAGCGAAATCGAGCAGCGCGCTCGCGATCGAACAACTGCCTCGCGATCCATCGTCCGTCTCGATCGCGTACAAGATTTCCGCTACGTTGGGGCGTTGTGAGACACGCTCGGCAAGATATCCGTCGCGCAATTAAAGGTAGGAAGGACAACTGTTCGACCCGAAGATTTCCGCTCGTTTTAGAATTGGCTCGTCGCTCCCGCACGATCGCGTTCTTCGTGATTCGCGATAGTTGTATAGTTAAGTGTGAAGAAGTAAATGGTGCTTGTGACTCTGAAAAATCCTGCATTATTTCGTTTGTGTTTGTGTATCCTCCAGCGAGTTTGCGGATTCGCGCAACACGCTCTCCGTGCTCAAATCTGGGCGGATCCGGTCTCTAGCGCGCACGGTTGCCGTCGGCAAACGATTTCGCGCGCACAATGACATAATTATAATTTCATTTATCAATGTAAAATGTTAAATATGTAATAATATTGTACGATAATAATAATATAATTGATTATTTTATAAATAATTTAATTAATGTTGAGTTGAAAAATTATGTTTCTTCCTGTTAGTAGATACTGCAGAAACTTATAAAAATATAAATGTTCAATTAGGCGGACCGCGCGAGCTTAGACGATCATTTCAGCAGGTCGCGCAAATTGGTGGGGCAAACGCGTACTAAGCGCGGGTTTTGCGGGCTCACAAACCTAAGGACCTACGCGGGCCGGACTTGAGGTGGCCTATGCAGAACTCTGCCGTATAGAGTAACATAATATTTATCAAGCGGACGGCGCGGGCTGGGTTTCGCGGGCTAATGTGTCTTAGACTTTGAGCCTTTGCGCTGGTCGGGCTTGTTTGCAGAACTTTGGTGGAGACTAAGAGTCTTCAAAAGTGAAAATTTTGAGACGGCTGGTCTTTTTGAATGAGAGTCTTCAGGAGTGGCACGCTGCCCAGCTCCGGGATGCGGCTCTCGCCGTAATTGTTCGTGCCAAGGAAGCCGCTATTCGCCCGGGTTGGCAAGAGATTGAACCTTCTCTGAAGATTTATTGGTCTTATTGGGATACGCTTTTACTAATCGATGGGGTTCTTAATAAGAAGTGGATTTCCCCAGATTTGCGCAGGAGTGTTTTTCAGATCGTGGTACCTCAGAAGAGGATTCAAGAAGTTTTGAAAGAGGCTCATAATTCTTCTGCGGGAGGGCATTTTGGTGTGAATAAGACCTTGCAGAAGATACGGAAGCGTTTTTATTGGGCCACATGCAAGAAGGATGTGGAGAGTTGGTGTGCTTCGTGTGGGACTTGTGTTGCTAAAAAGGGTCCCCAGGGAAAAGAAACATCGCTTTTGGAAATTTATAATGTGGGCGTTCCCTTCGAGAAAGGGTAGGTGGATATTATTGGTCCTCTACCAATTTCTTCATCTGGAAATAAGTATCTTTTGGTGATTGTAGACTGTTTCTCGAAGTAGCCAGAAGCCTTTCCTTTAAGGAATAAACGGGCTAGTACTGTTGCGAGATCTCTAGTGGAACAAGTATTTACACGTCACGGAATTCCCTTGGAATTGCACACTGATCAAGGGAGAAATTTTGAGTCTCGTCTTTTCAAGGAAATGACTTTGCTTATAGGAATTAAGAAGACCCGGACAACCCCTCTTCATTCGCAATCGGACGGACAAGCGTCAACATCGCTCGATCTTAGATTATTTGGTCAAATTCATTTCTGAGAATCAAAGAGACTGGGATCGTTGGATTCCTCTGTATCTTTTAGCTTATCGTTCTTCGAAACAGGAAGATATTGGGATGTCTCCTACTGAAATGTATTTGGGGCAAAATCTTCGCTTGCCTTTGGATCTTTTTAGAGGAAATCCACCTTCCGTGAAAAAGGATAAGAGGACTGATTTTGTTTTTAAGCTAAGACGGAAGCTAGATTCGATTTATCATTTCGCCCGACAGCGTCTTCCGTTAAGTTCAAAGAATGCTAAGTTCTGGTATGATCAACGGACGAGACGTGTTAATTTTGAGCCGGGACAACTGGTTTGGTTATATAGTCCTCAAGGATTTCCGGGAAGAGCTTCGAAATTGCAAAGTCCATGGGAAGGACCATGGAAAGTAATTAGAAAATTAAGTGAAGTTTTGTATTGTATATAGAAATTTCTTAAACGGAAAAATAAAGTTGTACGTGCTAATCGTTTGGCTCCTTTCGTGGAAAAGGAGAAAAATCGACACGAGTGCGAGCCCGGGTGTTAAGGGAGGGATTGTTTTGTTTTGGGGTTTCCGCGCATTTCGAGGGACGCTGTTCTGCGGAAATGTTATTAATTTAAGTTTCTTTGTTCTCGTTCTGTTTGTTGTTTTTGGGTTTGAGCATCATTGTCGGGAAGAACTTCGCGGCAAAGAACTTCGCGGCGAGGAGAGGATGTTTTTGACTTCTTTCAGCGGAGGAGATTGTGGGAAAGAAGTCTGCATCTCTCACGGTTTTTGACCGTGGTTTTTCCGTGAGACCTTGGGCAAATACCGAAGCGGGGGACAGGGAGCTCTAAGAGCGCAGAGTCCACAGGAGTAAATTTCCCCCCTAATCCCGAAGTAAGAAGTAAGAAGCGTGTAAGATTTGGCAAGAAGAGGAAGCTTCGTGGTGGAAGAAAAGCACGGAGACGGAAAAGGAAAGCGGGCACGGAGATTTCGCGAGGGAGCCTGGCCAGCTCTGCGTGGAAGAGAGCCCGTGGAAGCCCCTTTCGGAGGAAGGGACACTTGATTGGACGTGGCCCGGGAACCAGCTGCGGCAGCGCTGGAAGGGCAGGAAATCGTCCTGGAGTGACCTCCCGGAAGTTTCACAGAAACAGACTGCCTCTCGGATTGTCGGGACGACAATTTAGAAGAGGGGGGGGGGGCAGTGTGCGTCGCCCGGTATACTCCGCGATCGCGGCTCCGAAAGCCGATCGAAAGTATTGATTTTCCGAGACGGAACGTTGTCAGTTGTCAAGAGCTTGACAACGCTCATAAACAACGAGTTGAATCTCGGCACTCTCTCTCCCCACTCTCGTGAAGACGTGTTTGTAATCGTGTTAATAAAGTCGCCTGTTCTGTGAAATAGAAGTGTCTTTCATTTCCGCGGCGCGCACGCTACAATATATATATATATATATATATATATATATATATATATATATTTCGTCTTCTATTCTTATACTTTTTTAACATATATCTTGATAATTGAGACAAATTCCACACCCTGGCATCATGTGTACGATTACCATAGTGATGGATTCAAGACAAAACAAGCATTCGACGTTCTTGTCTTGTCTTGACTTTTTACTACCAAGAATCACTATGTCTTGATCTTGACCGTCAACTTCTTGTCTTGATTCTTGATTCTTGCAAGATTCTTTTGTATCTATAATCTATATATATATTTATAAATATTATAAATTTTATAAAATTTATCTATGTATGTATAAATTTTAATAAAATCCAGATATTGTAAATAAAAATATTGATTTATTTACATTCTGATTTTGTTAAAATTTTTGAAATATTTTTATAAAAATTATTAAAGAGATATATTTTTGATTAAAATATCAATTATTAAAGGTATTTGAACAAAAACACATTTTTTGATAAATATATATTTTTATTTAGCACAATACAATTAATATTAACCAAACTATTAATTTTGACTATATACGTTGCATACTTGTCAAAGAAATTAATATTGACTTTTATTTTTAACATTTTTCAATTTTATTTGTATTACTTGTTTTTAATTGATTCTATTATTTTAGAACTATGATTTGTTTAACTTTACAATACATTTTGTGTACGCTTGTACTTCATACTCATTGTATTTTAGGATAAAAAAGCACACAATTGTTGTGAGTGTGATGCATTCATACCAAGAATGCCACGAGCGATAAAGGTGTCAAGTGACACCTCGCGCATGCAACACTGCCTGGCATACATACCGGGCGTCGCACCGGGCAATGCACCCAATTACCTAATAAACAATACCCAAAATCTCCTGATTTTGGATGGAATCTGCGTAGTCAGCAATTGCTGGCTAAGCAAGTGCACTGACCGAAGGGCAATGACCGCGGAAATACCCTCCCCGATTATACGCCAAAACTCGGTGTATATAAATATCGTTGTAAAGATAACGAGCGGGCTTACTTGCGTATCATACAGCGGTAAACGTGTGTGTCGCTCGACGTTACATATTTGTCACGGGTTTATTAAGTAACAAATTAGTGTAATGTAGTTGAAAGAATATACAGGGTGTAATGTAATCGGAAGCCATCCCGTAATGGAAAGATAGACGGGATCGAGATGAACATAAAAGTCCAATATTGTCTTGGGTTAGGTCTATCAATAATCGAGATATAAATTTTTCAAATTGTACGAATGAGAGCGCGCCGTGTGAAGAGCCGAGACGCTCGAGCTGTAGCGCGGCCCACTGTGTCGAGCATTGGCTGCCGGCGGCGGGGGAAGAAGGAGAAGCGGTGCCGCTGCCTGTGTTTCACCGCCCTCGCGTCTCACTGCACCGCGCCAATACTCGTGGCAATGGCAGCTATGCACATTCGCGATTACTTGACAAATTAGAACAGTTAGCAAAGATATGACAAATTAAAACCGTAATAAACTGCTGTGATTAGGAAAGTCGAAAGAGCGAAAGCGATAGATACTTATGGAATCTACAAATAATCTAATTTCTATCGTAATTGTGAATAAGTAAATTAATAAAAGTTTTTCGTACATTCACGAAAGATTCTTTCTTTTTCTTAAATATCTTATTTACAGTATCATACAATTCTAACTTTGTTTCTTATCGAATTGTGTCGTACTGTTAAATCCTTGATGAAAACATTAATAAAAAATTAACATAAATTTACAATTGATTCTTAAAGTGATAATTTTCTTTTATAAGTGTATTATAATATTTGCCGCATCAAATTCTCTCATCGTTTCTTATTGTTTTTTTCCATGGAATGTTAAATTAACAAAGGTTTATCACAATTAATATCTACGATTGATTCTTCATACATTCTCATTTTGTAAATATTTAATTAGAAAATTATAAAATGCGCGATATATCCATATAATATGTTACACTCATTGTTCATAACACGATAGAAAAATATCTCTTGATGTAACGATTTCACAATAGATTATGCCTTCTACGATAATTATGCTTAGAGATGTTCAATATCAAATGTTATTAATATAACGAAGAGTTTTTCTTTCATAACGATAGGGAACTCGGAATTTCTTTTATCTTTAATTACATTATTAATTACGACAGATTTTTACTGATTGATTCAGAATAGATATCAAGAAAAATACAAAAATCTAATTGGTTTCTCTTTCGTAATCCACTTGTCTGAAAAAAAAGAATTTCAAGAAGTGATATCATTGTCTATCGTTCTCTCGTTTCCTGTTAGGAAAGTATATTTTCTCGTTGGAATATGACAAAATATCTACATCGTGTTTAATAGTTCTGTTGGAATATTTCGTAAACTTAAGTTCTCTATTGTATAATAACGAAAGAAAACGCTTTGTTGTTAACCATACTGGTGACATTAACATCTCCAAGTATAATTACGATCGTATCGTATAATTTAATCACGAAATCGTTAGATCAGGCATGATACAAGATATTTAAGGAAAAGAAAGAATCTTTCGTGAATGTACGAAAAACTTTTATTAATTTACTTATTCACAATTACGATAGAAATTAGATTATTTGTAGATTCCATAAGTATCTATCGCTTTCGCTCTTTCGACTTTCTTAATGACAGCAGTTTATTATGGTTTTAATTTGTCATATCTTTGCTAACTCCTAATTTGTCAAGTAATCGCGAATGTGCATAGCTGCCATCGCCACGAGTGTTGGCGCGGTGCGATGAGACGCGAAGGCGGCGAAGCACAGGCAGCGGCACCGCTTCTCCTTCTTCCCCCCGCCGCCGGCAGCCAATGCTCGACACAGTTGGCCGCGCTACAGTTCGAGCGTCTCGGCTCTTCACACGGCGCGCTCTCATTCGTACAATTTGAAAAATTTATATCTCGATTATTGATAGACCTAACCCAAGACAATATTGGACTTTTATGTTCATCTCGATCCCATCTATCTTTCCATTACGGGATGGCTTCCGATTACATTACACCCTGTATACAGGGAGTCCCAGAGCATACTGGTCACTGTTCATAAAAAGGTAGATGGGATCGAGATGAACATAAAAGTTCAATATTGTTGTGGGTTTGGTCTGCTAATAATCGAGGTATAAATTTTTTAAATTGTGCGAATGAGAGCGCGCCTTGCGCGCCGAAGGAAGGGCTCGAGCCGCTCGAGCCATAGCACGGCCTACTGTTTCAAGCATTGGCTGCCGGCGGCGGCGGGGGAAAGAAGGAAAAGCGTAGCGTCGTCGCCGTTCCCACGTCTCGCCGCACCGCGCCTAAGCTCGCGTCGATGGCTGCTACGCATACTCGCGATTACATGACGAGATTATAAATTATTAATAAAAATAGGACAAATTTAAACTCGTAATAAACTTTTGTAAATAAGAAAGTCGAAAGAGAGAAAGCGATGGAAACGTATGGAACCTGCAAATAATATAATATTTGCCGCATCAAATTCTCTCATCGTTTTTTATGGAATATTAAATTAACGAAGATTTATCACGATTGATTCTTTATACATTCTCCTTTCGTAACCATCTTATTAGAAAATTACGAAATGCACGAAATACTATCGCTAATATGCACTCTTTGTAAAATAACACGATAGAAAAATATTCACGTTTGATCTAACGACTTCAGGATAAATTATTCGATGCAACTTCTATGGTAATTATAAGTAATTAGAGATCAATGTTATGTCAAGTATCGGTCAAGTATCTTATAATGTATTAACGACAGAAGAAATTCGAAGTTCTCTATCATATACAAGAGAAAATCATTTCTAGTTAACCATACTAACGATACTTGACATAACATTGATCTCTAATTACCTATAATTACCGTAGAAGTTGCATCGAATAATTTATCCTGAAGTCGTTAGATCAAACGTGAATATTTTTCTATCGTGTTATTTTACAAAGAGTGCATATTAGGGATAGTATTTCGTGCATTTCGTAATTTTCTAATAAGATGGTTACGAAAGGATAATGTATAAAGAATCAATCGTGATAAATCTTCGTTAATTTAATATTCCATAAAAAACGATGAGAGAATTTGATGCGGCAAATATTATATTATTTGCAGGTTCCATACGTTTCCATCGCTTTCTCTCTTTCGACTTTCTTATTTACAAAAGTTTATTACGATTTAAATTTGTCCTATTTTTATTAATAATTTATAATCTCGTCATGTAATCGCGAGTGTGCGTAGCAGCCATCGACGCGAGCTTAGGCACGGTGCGGCGAGACGTGGGAACGGCGACGACGCCACGCTTCTCCTTCTTTCCCCCGCCGCCGCCGGCAGCCAATACTTGAAACAGTAGGCCGTGCTATGGCTCGAGCGGCTTGAGCCCTTCCTTCGGCGCGCAAGGCGCGCTCTCATTCGCATAATTTAAAAAATTTATATTTCGATTATTAGCAGACCAAACCCACGACAATATTGAACTTTTATGTTCATCTCGATCCCATCTACCTTTTTATGAACAGTGACCAGTATGCTCTGGTACTCCCTGTATATCGTTTTAAAACCACAATTGGCGTTATCTCTGTGGAACCTGACCCGAGGAGTTACAGCAGTGATCCCCAATACTGTGTCTCGAAACCCACGGGGCACAACACAATGATTTAGTTAAAAATTGTCAGAAACTATTTTTAGTAATAAAAAAAACTTGATATCATAAATGATCAAACTCTTCAATTGGGAATTTTTTGTGATTAAATGATACGTTAACTAAATAAATTACATATAAATATTATAATTTAGAATTAGTAAACAATAAATTTGATAAAATTTTATTATAGTTAAATAATTTTTTGACATAATTTATCAACTATAATTAAAAAAATTGTCGTTTTTTACTTTGTCGTTTAATCAAATTATTAAGATTTACAATAATTTTTTATTATTGTTAAAAACAAAATAGTTAAACATTTACAAAATTTTAATGTAATACAATTTAGAAATAGCATTTTGAGAAAAACGAAAGATGCAAATGTAAAACTCAAATCTTTTAAATAAACATTTTTAATTTTTATAAACAATTTTGCTGGTCGCGTATTATAGAACGGTAAATGTAATTGGTAAGTGTTTTAATAAGTTTTAAAAATAAATGAAGCAGTTAGAAATCAAGCTCGGCAACAAATGCAATCGTGTACGTGCGCTGTTCAGTGTGATACCCAGATACGCGTTCGTGATTGTTCTATCGTGTATCGGAAGCACTTTAACTAGGCGTAAATTTTATTCAGACTTATAATTACGCCCAAGTCTGGTCTGGATGGATAACTATGTAGTCGTGTCTCTGCACGCGCCTTGACAACAAAATTTAAAAGTTCCGCCAAAGCGAAAAAGCGTTGCTGTTATCCGCTGCCACTAGTGATCCCCGCTGGTGCATGTGTCGCCCTTCTTCATTGTGTTCTGTTCGCTCGCGCTGACAACAGCTTCTTGTGCGTGTCTTTTTAGTCTTTTCAGTTTTGTTGTTAGATCATGCCAAAGCATAAAACCAAGAAGAAGAACTCATCTTCGAGACGCTCGAGAGAAGATGGATCACGCTCGGGTCGACACTCGTCACGAGATTCTCATGAATTTCGTGATAGATCGCGGGTTAGCTCTCCGCGGCATCAACACATGGACGGAGAGAAAGATGGCGAGTGCATGCTTCCCGAAGCCCCCACTCCTCATCCGGACGCCGATCTTTAAACGAGTCTTCGTCAGGACGGTCCGGTGACAGGCTGTTTTTTATGCTCAGCGAGATACATAACCTCCTCGCCCAGGGACAGTCTCGGGGTATCCCACTAAACGAGTCACGTGAAACCGAGGTACGATCGGTGTTAAAGAGCACAAAGCCGACACCCCCACTTTCGCGGCCTCTATCTGCCAATGAGCAGCGTGAGGAAGAACAGACGGTCACACAAGCGGACCGCGGCGTCGTACCAGGTATGTCCTTTCGTCGACCCAGTTTTTTTTATAGAATTTCTGGCAAAGGACATAACCGATGTGTTTCCCCCTTCTCTTCTCTCTTTTTAGTGCATGCATCCGCCCGGGCCGAGGGACCTCTGCGTACGGAGGGCGTATCTTTTGTCGAGCCTCCTGCCACTCTGTTGCCGGAACCCCACAATTTAGAGGCACCAGACGATAGTTTAGTCAAAGAACTCTTTGGTTGTAGTCAAACGCCTTAATCGACGACATGCGACCCTCTCATTCTCTAGGCGATGCAATCTACAGCTTGCAGCGGCCTCTCTGAGGAGATACGCACCAGGCTCATGTCGGAATACGAAGTTAAGGAGGAATTTGCGGTGCTAGCCCCCCGAAACTCAACGAGGAGCTTATTGCCGTCCTTACGCCCTCGGTTGTAAAACGGGACAAATTCTAGTCCCGTTCTCAGGCTCAGGTGGGGGCCTGCCTTAGGGCCCTTGCATCGGGCATGTCTATCCTTCTTAAAAGAGACGTCTCACAGACTCTCTCCGACGACGCCAGATCAGCCCTGCCTCTTTTCTCAAACAGCATCCACCTGCTGTCAGATCACCATTTTCGACTGTCCATGGCTCGGAGAGTTTTTACAAAATCTTCGCTTAATATCACGGGTAAAAATGCTGCGGAGTCCGCGCAGGTTGACGAGTTTCTGTTTGGGCAAGACTTCTCCCAAACCTTCAAGGCAGCTCAAGCCTGTGAAAAAGCAGGAAGGGAAGCTGTTAAGGCAACGCAGCCCGTAGGTAAAAAGACTCTTCAGCCCGTTCGACAGCAGGCTCTACAACGTCGCAGCCAACAGGTTCCCACTGTAACTTCGGGAAACCAGAAAGCTGTAAGGCCCAGATCAGTTCGCAGCGCAGGAGCTCCATATCAACACAGCCGCCGACGCCGCTCTCAATCCAAATTCCGGACACGACGCCATCACTAAATGAGATACGGTCGGCAAGTCGCCTAAGTAATTTTTATGAACAATGGCTCAGCATTACCTCCGACCCAATGATCTTAAGCGCAATTCAGGGTTACCGTATCCCATTTAAATCGCTTCCATCTCCTAGGCCATATTTGCAGAAAGTGGAATTTTCTGAATCCTCCGCGTCCTCTTGCGACCTCGAGATAGAACGCCTTCTCCTCAAGGGAGTCGTTGAACTAGCAGAGCCATCCGAGGATCAATTTTTATATACTTTCTTCCTTATAGATAAACCATCAGGAGGCAAACGCTTTATTTTAAACTTAAGGGAGCTGAACAAATACATCGATCCTCCGCACTTCAAGTTAGAGGACTGGAGAACGGTCATTCGCCTTATGCTACCAGGATCGTATATGGCCACTCTTGATTTGCAAGATGCCTATTTTTTAATCTCAATCTCGCAGGAGCATAAAAAGTTCCTTCGTTTTCAATGGCGTGGGAGAACATATCAGTTCACCGCGCTACCTTTTGGTCTGGCTACAGGTCCTTACATATTTATTAAGATTACTCGCCCCGTAGTCACGTACCTTCGTGAAAAAGACTTTCATTCAATGATTTACTTAGACGATTTTCTCTTTTTAGGATCATCTTACAGAGAATGCCAGACGAACGTTAATGCCTCCATAAGTCTTCTCGAATCATTAGGATTTCTGGTTAATTACCAAAAATCTAACCTGAAGCCTTTCACGGAGTGCAAATACTTGGGATTTATTTTCGACTCAGTCAGGCAAGCCATCTCAATACCTCCCCAGCGGCGAGATAAGCTTTTAAACCTGACTTCTAGCATAGTGCGGAGGCGATCCTGCTCCATAAGGGATTTCGCCAGCTTTATAGGTTCTCTGATCTCAGTCTGTCCAGCAGTCCAATACGGTCTCCTGTATACAAAGAGATTTGAAAGAGCGAAATTCCTCATTCTAATAGAGTCTGACGAAAACTTCTCAGCTTCTATGGAGATCCCTTTATCTCTGCAAGACGAGTTCAGCTGATGGAATAAGGTTTTCTCAAACGCGGATCAGGCTAACACAATTCGCTCGGGACACTTTTAGGGAAATTTTTTCAGACGCTTTTACAACAGGCTGAGGCGCCTCTAGCGGAGAATCCCGCACGCATGGGTGGTGGTCCGAATTAAACAGAGCCCTACACATAAACGCTCTAGAGCTTAAAACAGCTTTCAATGCCCTTCGTTGTTTTGCTGGAGAGCTACACGACTGCGATATCCTACTCCGTATAGATAATACCAGTATGCTATAGCATACATCAATAAATTTGGATCGGTGCAATTCCCCCATCTTTCCGCAATCTCTAGAAAAATATGGCGCTGGTGTGAAGACCGGAATATCTTTATCTTCGCCTCTTATATCTCATCAGAAAATTTCATCGCTGAGGAGTCTTGAGCGGCTGATCCGAATACTGAATGGTCCTTATCGGAGCAAGCATACTTGCAGGTGCTCGATTTCTTCGGACCCCCAGACATAGATCTGTTGGTATCGTCGATCAATAATAAGTGCGAGGCGTACGTCTCTTGGTTGCCCGATCCGGGCTCTGTCGCAGTAGACGCATTTATTCTGGCCTGGAAGAGTCTAAATTTTTACGTCTTTCCTCCATTTATTTTGCTCCCACGCGTTCTGAGGAAAATTGTGGATGACGAAGCAGAGGGAATTGTCGTGGTGCCCTGGTGGCCTTCACAGTCCTTGTTCCCCTTGTTTCGACATTCCTAGTCTCTGAGCCGTTAATTCTTTCTCCTAACTATTCGTTACTTTCATCGCCTTATCCGGAGTACAGGACGCTTTTCCTGGGAGTCGGAACGTTATCAGGAAGGGTACGTTTCAGGACACGTCTAGTTCCACCTTCGGCGATCCCAACACTAATTGCCTCCCTGCTGGAGTCGACCATTAAGTAATACTCCAAACCCCTGCGACGCTGGTGGGAGTTTTGTAGGCAGCGGGGAGTGTCGCTCTATTCCCCGACGTCGGCTCAGGCCCTTGAGTTTTTGACCCAAACTTTGCAGCCGCCACCGATACTCGGCGCTGCTACGATCCGAGACCTGGCAGTTTCCGTAATCAGGATGGAGGAGAGGCGACCGCCGAGCCGACAGCCCGAGGAAGTCGGAAAATCCGCCGAGGCACCGACCGAGAATCGGCCGATCCCGAGTCCGAGGCAGCATGAATCATCGCCAATAGCCGAGTCAGTCGATCCCCACCACCGACGCACAACGACGCCGATGAACGAGCCGAGGAACGCTACTTTCACAGTAACCGTCTCCGAGCCACCGCGAAGCACCGATGGACCGTCCGACGACGACCCCGAGCTGCCCCAAGCGTCACAGTTCATGGAACTATAGTTTTAAGCCATTTATAAAATTAAAAGTTTATTTTTTCCTTATTGTAAGTGCGAACGGCAGACCATGCGATCCGCAAACGCGAGACGCGACGCGAGTGTGAAGTATGCATGTGTGAATGCCGCAATTAATTTTAAGTTTATTTATAACATAATCCACCGATAAATATTATTTGTTACATGTTATAAGGCAAAAGAGCCGATACTTTAGATATAAATATATGTGTGTTATACGCGAGATGCGTTAGATATATTTAAACAGCTACTGAAGCGTTTATACATTGCGCGTAGCAAATAAAACTCTTATTTTTGTATAATCGTATGACTCCTAATATAATCACCCGATTAATGTTGCAATTTGCCGATAAAAGTTTATTTCATTCACTAACGAAAGGTCGAGTGATTCGCCGAGCCGCGCGAGCCAGCCGAGCGAACGCCGAGCGCCTGCCGGAGAGGCAACCCGTCGTACACCAAGTGACAGATGGGGTTATGTTCCCCATAGTCGAGCGATGGACCAGCGACAGCGGCATCGTTTGCACGAGGACCAGCAATTAATCCTGTCAGTACCAAGTGCAGTTACATTCTACATACGTATAGAATGGCCCGCGACGCGATACTCTATATTTATTACACTTTCCGTCGACGAATTAATGCCCGCGCATGTAACTGTGACATATCAGGTTTACGAGCATTTCTCCGAGTAGAGCCAGACGCGATAGCGAAGTACCGAAAGCGAGTAAATCGCATATAAAATATTTAGTTTATTATTATTTGATTCAATTAATATTATAAAAAAGTGTTTATTCTAAGAGCACCGATTCCGGCATAATATTATAAAATTCTTATTAATTACACTTTCTTGCACGCCATATGAATGAGCGTAAAGGTCTGATAAGCGAAATAACGCTTTAATTGTTTAAAATTGATTAATTGATTGTTCAGCGCAAACGGCGCATTACTGTCACCCCATTGGCTGATGCATGGGATGAACGAGCTTAATACCGGAATCGATGCTGGAAATCCTCCTTATCATTATCACTAGGGATTTCCGGAACGCACAGGCGATCCGGAAATGCCGAGAGAGAGCGAGCGAGTGTATGAGAGAGATAACCACTCGACGCTTCCCGATTGGACGAAAACATCAGATACAACTGAAAGCGCCAATCGGAAGGCGCCGGGTGGGGAGTGGATGAGACAATGCAGCGATCGTCTTACGAAGACCAAAAAAAAGTCTGCCACGAGCTCTCGTAGCGCGTAGACGTGGTGCGAGAACGCGTTTCGCGCGCGAATCGAGTCTCAAGAAATAAAGAGAGCCCGGACGGAAACGCGTGAAGTGAATACGCGTACAACAATTCCGTAACGTCTCTTAGCAGGCATTTCCGCGTAGTGCGAACGTGCGCGTTAAAAACATCGCATAATAACACACGCAGGGCGTTGCCATGCGAGAAGCGCGTCCCTTGCGTAAGTGATATAGCCGCACGCGTGATATGCGTCTGCCGATTGTGCACGCGAGTGTGTGAGCTTGTTAAATGCGATAATTCGCAATAAAGCAGAGTATTTGTGTACGTGTTGTGTCATTATTCCACCTACGTTAACGCATGGGCGAGTCCATTCGGAAGCGGCCATTTTCTCATACCGCGTGGCAACAGCCATCACAGCGACCTGTTGCATCATCCCGGGACATCCCCAGCGTACACCTAGAGGACATCCTCGAGAGCGGCGAGACGTCCACAACATAAACAGAGAGACTTGAGGAAAATTACATCAACGCTTTAGGGCGAGATCACATCCTGGCGGCGGGATCATACACCGACCTGGCGACCGTTACAACGTATTTGCGTAAGAAAATCTAAGATTTCCCAAGCTTTCTTTAATTATCATAACTCGTACGGTCACAACTTTTCCTAGGATCGCCTCCTACTCTACCATTAATACGGCCAGATCAACTATATCGCTCATTACAAATAACGAAATTGGTAACCACCCGCTGGTCAGGCGTTTTCTCAAAAGTGTGTCAACGATTAATCCGCCGAGGCCGCGCTATGACTATGTTTGGGACCCGTCTCCGGTTATCGAAAAACTGTCGTCCATTTATCCATATGCACGTTGAGCGTTATCACCAAAAAGCTTGCGCTCCTCCTTGCTCTCGGTACCGGCCAGCGGATTCAGACCCTCTCTTTGTTAGAACTATCCCAAATATCATTAGAGGATAAAATATTAATTAGTATCCCGGACCGGATAAAAACGTTGGCTGCGGGTCGCCCTCAGCCTTTCTTTTCATTCTCACGCTTTAACGATCGCAAAGACCTCTGTATCGCACACTTATTAGAATGCTACCTGGCTAGGACCAAGCATTTACGTCCAGATACATGTGATTTTTTCTTCATCTCTTTAACTAAGCCCTACAATGCAGCCTCAGCACAAACAATTAGTCGCTGGATAACGAGGCTTGGAAGAGTGCGGTGTAGATACCACTATTTTCTCTGCCCACAGCACACATCACGCCTCTACCTCACGTGCGGCCCACAGGGGTGTAGCCCTGGATATTATTAAACGAGCTGCAGGATGGTCTGGCGAATCCCGGGTCTTTGCGAACTTCTACAATAGACCAATCGTCAACCCAGAAGATTTCACTAATGCGGTTCTGCTCTCTTAGAGACATATTGTTTATTTTTCATATAGCTTTGTATACCGTGGATTATATTTTTGTTTCCTTATGAGTTCATACTGTAAGTTCAGTTTAGGTAAAGTTTAATACATTCAGACTCTCCTACGTACATAGAGCTATTTTTATCTCCCGGCTAATTGCTGAGATTTGAATAGCTACATAGTTATCCGTTCGGACGAGACTTGGGCATAATTGTTAGATTAAACGAACTTACCTGTGAAGTTCGATCTTAATTATGCCCTTTGTCTCGTCCGGATGGACTGCCTCCCCCCCACCCTTATCCACAGCTAGCGATTAGCCCTAGATTTAAACTTATGAAGAAGGGCGACACATGCACCGGCGGGGACCACTAGTGGCGCCGGATAATAGAGCGGCGCTTTTTTGCTTTGGCGGGACTTTTAAATTCTGTTGTCAAGGCGCGTGCAGAGGCACGACTACATAGTTATTCATCCGGACGAGACGAAGGGCATAATTAGGATCGAACTTCACAGGTAAGTTCGTTCAATCTAACAATTATATTTGATAAACATATTAAGATAAACTTGTAACGAGCAGTTCCTCCGCCGCTGTTAAGACATAAGATACGAGGCCGTTACCCTCCTACCTCGTATAGTCCCCTCCGCTTATCTCGTTTTCCCCGCACATCTCCGCTCCTCTTGTCACCCAACGGGGACTATAAAAGTCCTCCGCTGGTGATAAGAGAGCAGATCTCCTCGGTCTAGTGTACTGAGCCGACCGATCCTCTCAGTGAACTGAGCTGAGACTCCAGAGCACGCACTGAGTGCCGAACATAACCTAGAGCCCAGCTTCCTTGTCAGCGTGCACTGAGCGCTTCCTTGCGCCACATATTGAGTGGCAGATCACCGCCCCGTCACCCGGATCCCAGTACGCGCACTGAGCAACCGATCACGACTCCGTACACGGGGACCCCGCAGTGAGGGGAAACCGACACCGCGGAAGATCATCCACGCGGGATGACTTCGTACACAACAGCTGATCACCGTGACAGCTACCGAGCCGAGTTCCGCGCCGCACCGCGCAGCCGCGCACCGCCGCAGCCAATGAGAGCGTCGCACCGACCGACTCAGCGAATAAGAGCGCCGCACCGTACCGCGCAATCGCGACCGTAGGACCGCAGCCAATCCGGCTACCACCGCAACCGACACGAGCGCCGCCTCGCACCGCACAGCAGCAGCTGTACCGCCACGAGCGCCGCGATCACCGAGACAGGCCGCTACCGCCAATCGGCGTACTGATCACGGGCCGTACGTCCGCTGCAGCCAACTCGGTATCGAGATACCACGCGCACCTGCGCACCGCGACAAAGATCGCCAAGTCACGCTTACACGCCTCGCACAGCGAGATATTAGATATAAGGAATGTATATATTAGTATAGGAACATTGTACATATTGGTTAGGTCTAGAGTATAATAAATACCATAGTGTTAAGCATATATAACTTGCCTCTGTTCATTCACTTAACCAGCCCGCCGCCCGAACCCTGAATTCCCGCGGCTATCCGTAGCCAATAGAATTTAAATTTCACGGTTACAAAATGGCACCCGAACAGGGACTGGTTGAGTGAATAGGCAAGATACCGCGATGAAACCGACTGCGAGCGACAAATTCGCCACTGATGGCTCCGCCAAGCGCGAAATGACGGGAGGAGAAACCACGGCCGACGACAGCAGCGCAGATAAGATGGCAACCGTCCGAGGGATCCCCCGAACACGACGCAAGGGTACCTTATTGGACACGGCCGCACTACTGGATACCGTCCGCAAATGGGGATGCCAGTTCGACGGAAAAGACGAGTAGGAATAAGAGGAGAGTTTTGGATAGGGAGCTCCGAGGGGAATGCGGGGCGCGGGGTAACGTTGCGTGGCGCGGCGGGGGTATGACGTCACGCGGGGAAGGGTAAGGGTCTGGGTGATATCATCACCTTTTGAAATTCCGGTTTTGTGGGGAAAAACTGTTCTTGTGAGATAACAATAGAATATATTTGTTATGGGTAGAAGACTGATATCTGTAACCTTTTTTCTCTCTCGTGCGCTCTCACTCCCCATTCATTGCGATAGTATTCGGTATGCATCAAACATGTGTGTGACATATATATGTATATTTTATTATCTCACATATTTTATTAAGATGTTTATTCTTATTATTATTAATGTTTATAAATATAAACAATTTCTTCGCGCCGATATTTCGGCTGCGCTTAAGTAAAAAAAGGTATAGCGTTGAATTACGACTTTTAGAAACGTCTGCCTAAGGTGCATAGTACAAAAATGTGTAGAACATTGTTATCGGTTTTTTTCATCAGACCTGACTCGAATGTAAACTGCTTTACTCTTACGTATTACTCTTGACCGAAAAATTCATGTAAAAAACCATATCCTCACGTTCAGGTCAAGGAATATAGACAAAATATAACTGCTTAGAAAGTGCATAGGGCTACAGTCAGTGTGAGACCTTTGACGCAAAGAATCGAAGTAATTCTCAAAAATGGCTCTGAATAACGCGGAAGTAATTGATATCGCGAACGATGCAATGGTGGTAGATATCGAGGACGATGTGGATAATGCGAATAATGTGGTAGACATTGTGGCTAATGTTCCAAATAACGAGGAAGATGTCATCGTGGACGATGCTGACGACATTATAGATATTAACTTTGAGGATGTGATGGACGATGAGGATTAAGAAAGCGTAATATCCGAGGACAGCAATTATGCTAGTGATTACAGTGAAGAATTTAACGATACTCTCGAGAAACACCTAACACATGCAGAAGTAAATGCGATAACTGGGCGTACAAAACATTGTGCGATATATTTTTATTATACAACAGGAAGCACTTATTCAGCATGTGCCGAGTGTATAATGCGAATAGCAGACACAGATTTCCAAATAATGCACGCCTTTCGCAAGCATGTAACTGACGCGTTCGGTAGGCTAAATGGCAAGTATTGTTTGAATTGCAGACAGCCTATGTTCGTGCTAATTCCATGCAATATGTGTCCAGTGTGCACACAGTAAAGACTATGATTGCTAAAAAGATTGTAAAAAAAAACATGGAACAACTTGATCAAATAAGTTTTTAGATATATATATATATATATATATATATTTAAAGTATATATATAATGTTAAATTAAGAGATTAATTAATAATTTAATTTTTTTCCCAGCCATGGATATATCCGGAAGATATTCGCATACGCGGATATATAAACATTAAGAAAAAATTTTTTTATTAAGGAAAAAAAATATATGAAATAAAGAAAAAATAGCTAATATAAGTTTTACAAATATTTATTTTTTTTTGATATTTATACATATAAAGGGGTGTAATAATTTTTCTTACATATTAAACGCTAAAGCTAGGAGCTCGCAATCGACGAGCCGACGTTTATCAAAAGTGTCACTGGTGCGTATCGCGTTAGGTATTTGGTCAGGATTTGTTATGTTGGACGCGATATTGGAGAACCGCGTAAACTGTATGTCGACATTATCTACGATTTTAAGTAGTCGATCAAATGTTAATTTGATACAACCATCAAGCTCGAACATGCGGCGTACCGTCAACTCGGTCATTATCATGTATACGTTTCATGATTCTAAACGTATGAAGTTAACGTTACTGATCACGCAAATTCTGGCCGTTAGGTTCAACGCTTATAAAATTGTACAAGTCCTTGGTCCGAAGGAGATTCATAACGCTACATCGTTGTTCATAAAGTCTCTTCCACGTTTCGAAAGACATTATCAGTTCGTTCCCCCGATAATCTCCTATGGATATCTCCACGTAACTAGGTGGATCAACATTGATGCCAATCTCAAAATATTTGTACCATGTACTTGTTAGCGGGTATCGCCTGCTTAATATGCGAACCGCGCGACGCTCCGACAAAGTACTGTAGAAAAAGCAATAATATAAAAGTAATAATATTTTACAAGTAATAATATAAATGTTGAAAAATAAGAGTTCACAAAAATCAAACTTACGCGTCACATTTCTTCTCACACGACATAGTATCGTAACAACGTTTCGTACCACTGCTGCTTTCTTTGGCGGAGAACATTTCGTTCGAGTAGTTCATATAATACTGATCGTATGAAAAATAGTCTGACTTACCAGTTACGGTAGAGGGGGAAATTTTTTTTTAAGAGGGAAAAATTCTTCAAAGAAAGGGAAAAATTCTTCAAAGAGAGGAAGAGACAAATGTTGAAATTTAATATCCTCCCTTCGGGAAATAATCTCGAACATGTAACATGTTTCGATTCAAAAGTAAAAAATGCTAAAAAAATGTAAATAAACGTGCAAGAACATTAAAAAACGTTAAGTGTAAAACGTGAACGAACGTTAAACGTATGTGAACGAACGTGAAACGTATGTATGTTTAACGTTCGTTCACGTTTTTTCACGTACGTTTCACATTAGTTCACGTTCATTTATATTTGTTTCACATTTTTTTACGTTTTACATTTAACGTTTATTACGTTCTTTACGTTTTTCACATATGTTTAACGTTCACTTTTCGTTTCACGTACGTACATAAACGTGAACAAACGTTAAACGTACGTGAAAAAGAACGTAAAGATTATACGTCCTAGTGCTTTATCGGCGAGCACTTTGTCCGCTGCGTGTCTGTCGGTGAGATTGTTGCTCTGAGAATATGCAATGTCGTGTTCGCGGCACGCCGCGTCCAACGGATTTATACCCCGATCGCCTCTGGCTAATCGTTTTTCCAAATGCGTACCCGGACTACAAAACTGATAGCCTGGAATATGTAACTCGAAAGGAAGCGCGTTTATAGCGCGATTCAGCAGATAACTGCACCCTTTTTTTACTGATTTGTTCGTCGCGAAAGCTGACATTCGCTACAATTCTTGATCAACGGTGCGGGGCCGTCAATGTGCGTCCTCTACCACGGTTGATTGCAATGCTCGTGGCAGCCACGATACCTTTGAACCTCCAGATCTACCTTTATATATTCAGGAAGCTTATCCCACGTCGATATAGTTGCCGTACTCGCGTAACAGAACAATCTTTGACATGAATTGTAACTGCTCGGCGCTTAAATCGAGAATATTGGAGGGATGTGATAGTATGAGATACATGTTAGATACTGAGTGACGCGGCTTCGCACACCTATAAATAGGGAGTACGATCATTCTCTGTAACTATATTCTAAGAACATGAGATTCGTGCAACAACCGTTGACGATTTGCGTTACAAATTACGATGACAAGTTACGGCTAATGAAAGGTGATGGGGAGAGGTATAAACATGGCATGATGTTGTCGAATACTATACGCGCCATCATTTGCCCCTTGAATTGCGGTAAAACCAACGTACTCATAAGCTTGTTGGAAAGTCCGCACGGCGTACGTGTACTCAAAATCGTTGCAACAACCGAAATATCAATATTTGAAGAATTTGTTGACGTCGATCGACGAGATCGGTTACTTTACATTCTCTAATAACAGTTACGTCATTTCACCAAGCGAGGCGCGTCCGAACTCAATTTTTGTCTTCGACGACGTTGCATGTGACAAGCAAGATACCATAAGAGAATACTTTTCAATGCGTCGACACTCGAACGTTGACTGCTTTTATCTCTGTCAATCGTACGCGAGAATACCAAAACATCTTATACGCGACAACGCGAACCTGCTGATTTTGTTTAAGCAGGATGGTACCAATCTGAAGCATGTGTACAACGATCATGTGAACACCGACATGTCATACATGATTTCAGTGAATTATATCACGATTGTTGGCAGCGTGATTATGGATTTCTAGTAATAGACAAGGACAGTGCGTTTACTAACGGATGATACAGAAGAAGATTTAACAAGTTTGCGGTGCCACGGAGCGGTTAGTCGTTATCGATACGTTAACGTTGGACGAACGTCGACATGGCTGAGAACAAAGATATGCGCGAGCGTGAGAAAATCGCTAGAGAGATTGAAAAAAACAAGCGAATCGATCCGAAAGAAATATCGCGCTTTGAAAACCGGTAGGATCAAGGAGAATATCGCGACCAAGAGACATTTTGAACCATTGATCGAACCGCTGCAAAAGATTATTGACAATTCCGGCGTGCGCGCGATAAAAGACGAGCCGCGGGACAATGACGTAGACGTCGAGACATCGTTTGCTCAGAAGGATGCGATACAGAGTAAGATAAAGAGAAAACGAAAAAACACTTCGGTAGATCCTTCGTTAAGCGAATCATACAAATCGATGCGACATACGTTTAACGACGCGATAGATTTACCATCGATGCAACAGCATACGTTAAACGATGCAATGGATTCGCCAGCGGTGGATTCACCGAGTGGCACCCGTTTGGCCACGTCAATATTGGCCACGTCATTATTGACCACGATCCCGATTGACCACGGGGTGGATTGGCCACGTCATTATTGGCCACGTCATTATTAGCCACGCGTCATTATTGACCACGTCAATATTGGCCACGCGTGATATTGCTTACGTCAATAATGGCCACGTCAATATTGGCCACGCGTCATTATTGCCCACGCCTCATTATTGCCCACGCCTCATTATTGCCCACGTCATTATTGCCCACGCGTCATTATTGAACAGACTCAACAGACCTTTGATGTCTTGACAGGCCGGTCGCTAATCTCGGTCGCCAGTTCCTTTTACTGTCTCAGGAACAAGGTTCTACATCCCCCGAGTCGCCTCTCGTACTGTGGGAACGCTCAGGATACGCTGCAGGCTGTCGCTTAGGACACGTATTCCATTTTCTAGGTTATGTATCACTAGTTTTCACTAACTGCTCCCGCTTTATCAAAACTGTGTCTAATCTTTCCTTTTTGTTTCAGGTGTTGCTGCCGCTGCTGCTGGATACCCCTCGGATGCCTCAGGACTGCCACGCCCTTCCGGATTCACTCTTAGGTAAGTATGATGATTAGGTAGTCCCCTAACCTTAAAATCGGTTTTCACAAGGACGATTCTGTTGTAGGATTCACTGGACGCCGTCTCACAGAAATTGGACAACGCACGAGAAAAGGTACGTATATAATAAAAAACACGTAACGTTTAACAATAACCATAGAAAGATATTTATTAAGACACTTATTGTACGTATGTTTCACATTTAACCCGTACGCGACGCTTATTCTCATTCGTGTACGTTTTTTAAGGCTAATGTTAACTGTAATACACAGACCCGTACGCGATGCTTCCTTCACAATCGTTTCGTACGTCTTCTTGGCCGGTATAATCTTTTAACGCGACTCGCGCGGAGCTCCTACTTCGCGGATGGCTCAGAGCAGAAAGCTCTCGATGCTGCGCTCGCCCGCATTATATACTGCCGCTCATAGCTAGTCTCCGCCAATGAGCGCTTAGCGTCGGTTTGTGCGTTGGCCAATCACGATCGGGCTTCCCTCTCCAGCTCTGGAGCGCCAATCCGGGTGCTGATACATGGCGTCGGTTCCTTTGGCCAATGGGAGGACGTTCCGATGTTGCTCGTTTCCCTCCGAATTGTCTCGACCAATCGGATCGCCTAGAGAGATCGAGTGTTTTTACGCACTAAAAAGTGCGGTTAGCGCAATGAGAATACCCCCTCTATGATCGCTACGAGGTTCGCGATGCTGCGACGCTACTTATTACTTTTGCACTTTAGAGTGCCACTCGACGTTTTAAGTGCTCTTTAAATGAAAAGACTAGAAATCGCTTAAAATAACTAATTAACATAAGATTTATCTTTTGCTTAATCAAATGACTTGTTTCAAACCTTTATTGTATAAACTTTTAATATCAAAACTATTTGCAAGGTTATAATACATGAGATGACTTTTAAACTAACTTATAAAGTTATGCACATACCCTATAAGCTGATTATGCGCTAAAATAAAGATTTATATAAAATATATAGATTTTATAGATAAATATAATATCATATGGTAAAATAACATAAGTGGCGTTAGCCAATAATAGCATACTAAAATGAGCTTATGAATCAAATATAAAACTTGGTTATTAGTTTTTTTAAGGTTAGCGTTGTAACTTTGCGCTGTTTCGCGACTCGCAATCGTTTAAATAAAACATTATATAAAACTAAATAAAATTGGCTTTTGAATGATTTTTTAACCTTAATTCTATGTTCGGACTTAAAACCGGGGAACGGGTGTTTACGCGGGTCGCTATTCTCTATCCTTGACTCGTTTGAGCCGCAAGCTCTTAGTTCGCCTTCCCGATTCGTTCTTCCCCTCGATTGTCCTGGTCCTGAAGACCGCTGGGCCCCGGGGTCGGCTCCACGTCGGATTGGATGGCTCCTATCGGCGGTCTCAAGGTCAATAGTACATCGGAGATTTTCTTAGCGGTCATGGTGAAAAAGAGAAAATTATAGATATCGTTTACGGTGTTTATCTGGGCAAGGATGGAATGATGCTTGGTAGTAAAAAGTTTGACGTGGACAGCGAAGATAACATAATTGTCGACGGCATGCGATACGTTGCCACACCGGGTCTTTGCGAGCTGATTTTTAAGAGATATCCCGATGATTCCCTCTACACGGAAAACGATAAACGAAAGTATAAAAACATATTGTTGGTTACAAACGCGCATAAACGAAATCACGTTTCATACGGTCGATTATTGAGCAACAAGAGATATAAGTATAAATATTTTTGTACCATTGTTAAAAGATGAATTTAAGATTAGAAAAGGATTACCTCACGTCATGACGCTAAATGATAACGCGATCGATTACGTGCACTGGGACGATCCCAATGAGCTGGTGGATCGCCTGCGATTGCTCGAAGCCTCGCATCGAGCCGGTAACAATGCACATGGCAACGAGATGTTATCTATCATCGAGGAACTTCGCGAGGCTGATCTTATTATAAATTAACTCTCACATCACCGAAACGAATTAGTCGATCGGTGTTACTCACATTGTATTAAAGTCGGAAACAGCGACAATGAGCAACGAACGACGAAGGGACGGTTACGAACGTCTAACAAACAACTTCGAACGATTCCTGAATCAACAACGGACGGCTCAGGAACGATTGTCAGACGGCTATCATATGGCACAGGATCGCTGTCGAACGACTCAGGAAAAGTTATCGAATAGTTATCGAACAGCCATCGGGTCAGAAATGGTTACGAACGCATACCTAATCGATCGGTGCCGGAAGACAAAGAACGGCTATTGAAGGATGATAGAAAAAAATAAAAAATATCGTTTAAAACGAAATATAAATCGTAGTATAAGTTCATCGCGCGTTATTACGCGATCGAGAGTTGCGTGCGAAACATGAGACCATCAAAATCCAATGTTAGTTCCGAGAGGCAGCAGCTCGTCAAGGAACTTCACGCTCCGGCGAGAAGAAATTTTTCACGAAGACGCGTCAGTTTGTGAATACGATGATCTTTGGCAGGCTGATATCGTCGAGATGATTCCATATTCACGTTTTAACAGAGGCTACCACTATATTCTCACCGTCATCGATGTATTAAGCAAACGCGTGTGGGGCGTACCTCTCAAGAGCAAGGGCGGAAGCGAGACGGCGGACGCTATCTCGGAAATAATTCGAGAGAGCGGAAGACGCCGGAGAAATTTAGAGACCAATATGGGGAAGGAGTTTTACAACGCCGATGTGCAGAAAGTATTGAAGAAACACAACATTAATCATTATTCCACGTACTCGGTAATGAAGGCGTCGGTTATCGAACGCTTTAACCGCACGCTGAAAAACGACATGTGGAAAATGTTTACGCTCAACGGTAATTACAAGTGGATTAACTTGTTACCGCGTCTCGTGTCGAATTACAACACTCGGAGACACCGAACGATCGGTATGCGACCCGTCGACGTAACCCCCGCTGTGGCCGAAAGACTATTGACTACGGTGTACAGCACTATAAGAATTGCGGGCCCGGCGAAATTAAAAGTGGGCGATTCGGTACGCGTGAGCAAGTACAAAACGGTCTTTGAAAAAGGTTACACGCCAAAAATGAACAACCGAGGTGTTTAAAATTCTTAAAGTACAGCATACCAATCCCGTGACTTATCTACTCGAGGACTATCGAGGAAAATCTATAGCAGGAGCGTTCTACGAGCATGAGTTGCATCGCGCGACTCACCCTGACGTATATCTCGTAGAGAAAATATTGCGCAGGAAGGAAGACAAGGTCTATGTAAAGTGGCTGGGATTCGATGGATCGCACAATTCATGGATTGACAAGAAAAATGTAATTTGATACAAAGTTTTTTTTTTATTATAAACATATAAAAGTACAATGCAACTATATAAAAATACAATGTAACCATACGAAAATAAAATACATTTTTATGACACACACACAAACACACATGAAGCTTGTTTATTATCCTTCCATCATACATTCTTAATAACATGTAAAAAATCTTAATTCTTACGAGTTTTAGATATATAAAATACGTATGAAAATGCAAATTATGAAATACAAATTACAAAATATAAAAAATTTGCAAAATTACATAAAACGTAAAATATAAAATGTAAAATAAATGTAAAAGGTAAATTATATGAAGCGCTAAATGTAAAATTATAAAATAAATGTAAAATGTAAAATATGTAAAATGTAAATTATAAAATATATGAAAGTGTAAAATGTAAAATTAGTAAATATATGTAGAATATAAAATACATTGAATGTAAACTATAAGATACATATAATATTACAAAGGTATCCGATAATGTCCCCACGGCAATGTCTCGACCGAATCAGGTATAAGATATCGTTTGTCGTCGTACGGACTTAGAGCAATTTTCGTTTCGGATATTGTATATACATCGTGTAGCATAGATCTTATGCATGGCTGGCGACGCATCATCTTGATCTCATCTCTTAAACAGCGTGTGTAATCATCAAATGTAATAGTACGCGCTACGATGTTACACTTTACGCCTTTCGCCTTTTTAGTATCGTTCCTTCCATCCACCTTCAATGCGTACATCTTTGTCCTAAGTCCAACGAACTCGGTCGTTATCACGTCATTGTTCTCGTCTTTCAGTAAACCTGGCACTTTTTTATTCTTAAGAGACATACCGTACGCGTTGTCAACGGAATAATCGCTCGTGTCGAATCTAGCAATATCGCGTTTCATTGTCTCGTAAATATCCTCACACTCGACGTGGTATATGAAACTGTCGGTGTCGGTATACATAATTTTACATTTGTTTTTGTACAGCGGTAGCATGTATTCATGGTGAAATTCATATAGACACGTTTTAAAAATATATAAGATACACATGCCTACGTAGATCGGTTTGTAGAATTTCACCTCAAGTTTTATGAGTTCGATAGCAATTAAATTTTCGACAAAAATACTTCGACTGTGAAAATTGGGTTTCGCAATTATTGCCTCCGCACCATACTGACCCTTCCATTTCGTCAATAATTTAACGTCAACATGATTACGCACATTCTCCATGGTTTTTCCGAATACTGCATTATTCATCAATTTATACAAGTTTTTTTCAAAATCATTTTTTGCGAGAATTCGAAATTGCGTGTTTAACTATATGTATTTACAGAACCATGGAGGTTGTGCGAATTTTAACACGCGGTGTATCTCTGCGATACGAAGACCGTGACGCGTGCACTGCTGCAGGTTTCGGTAGTGGATGACGTAACGTTACTTTTCATATAAGGTTGCTAGAAGTTTATTTTCGTGCTTGCCGGGTGGCTTATCGCGCGTCGGGCAGAAGGGTAGGTCGGTGTGCGCATCGTGAAGGTCTCGAGGATACTCGAGATCGACCTCAAGAATATATCCTGTGGGTGAATCCGGAGCGATCACGTTTACGTTGAAATTCGAAACATCCTTGATCCATTGAAATTCGGTGTACGGTAACGATTGACACATTGCCCAGCCGTACAAGTTATTAACGTCAAAATACATAAGGTATGACGATGGTTTCAATGGATCATACATTTGCATGTACTTGTTATTAGCCTGCGCGTATCTGCTGGAACATTGACTTAGACCACCACGTATACCGCGCTCGATAAACATTACCATGTCTATGTTAGTAAGCAATTCAAAAGTGATATTAATATATTTTAACATCGCATCCCACGTGTATCCGGGGAGAGTGTAATAATGCGCCGGATCGAGACCGTAACTTTCGATACATTTATCGCGGAAATTTTTAAAAACGTCGGCTAATAATAAAACATCTGTTTTTAAATATAAATCGCTGTATTCACCCATGGTTTGGATGGAGAACCGATACCAGACGTTAACGGCGTGCGCGTAATCGCTCTCGGATACTGTGTTATCGGTTAGGGAACTGAAAAATAATTCGCGCGGCGGTAAATATGTGTCGTGCAGCTTATCCACGCAATCCACGTACTCGTACGGAAATATACCCTTTCGTGTCAGTAAATCGAAATCCTCGTCGGACAAGTGTGAAAATGTTGAACGTACAATTTTTTATTTTTCTTTATCTAGAAATGATACCAATTTTTCGAGACTAGTATTTAAAATTTTGTATGAGTCTATAAACCGTAGCTTTATATGATTTTGTGGGTCTAATTTATCGGCCGTACTTATAACATGTTTTGTAAATGAAATGTACTTTTTTTTTGTGATGGGTAACAAGTCAAATTTTCCTTTAAATATTGTCGCTATTTCCTTAATAATAAAATGTGAATCGTATCCGGATAAATTATGGAAGACTACCGGTATGTACGATACATTTTGATAATTTAAGTTGCAAGAATGCGCGGGACCGCGGTAACGACCGGTCAGATGGCAATGATCCCGTTTATCATCCGGCGCGAATGGTTTTTCACAGATATGACACTGTGTCGCGCTACGGTATGCCTCCAATTGCTCTTTTGATAACGTTTCCATGGGAACATTAGCGGATAAAATACATTTAACTCGATGCGCCAATTCTTCGAGTTGTTTGGCGAACCACGTGACGCAATCTTTATCGCGACAAAACCGGTACACGGATAACGCCTCATCATACGAGCATCGCACGTAGTATTCAATGCTGAATACCTCATGTTGTTGATAGGCATACGTCGTCAGCTCTGTATCAGGTTGTGTCTTCCGCAGTACGCATTCCAGGTCAGCGTAGACGATGAAGGGTACTCGCTCCTTGTAGTTTACGTTGCAGAAAGTTAGCCACTTGTCCTTTTCCGCCGGCAATATGATGGTACAATCATTCATCTTTTGACAGTCCACAATGTGCGATTGTAGCCTCTCACAAAATGAAAAATAGTGCAAGCACCTGTAAAGAAAAAGAAAATTTTATTTTTTTAAGAGATAGGAACACGAGAGTATTAATTTTTTATATAATATACGTACCGATCACAAATGTATTTTTTTCCATTATGCTTGCTCACTTGCGAGCTGATGAGGCGGGATAGATTTTTTATCCAGACAAAGTGACCCACGCTGTCTTCGCGCGAATCTTCCACGTATAGAAGATTAACATGCTTCTCTCTCTTGTTGTCCGTGAGTTGTAGTGTATAAATCTCCACCTGTGCGACAGAGGCGATAATTCTCATCCCGTAAACGTTGACTGACACATCGTTGAGACTCTCAAATTTTTTAATGTCCTTTAATGTAACGGGAAACTTGATGTCATCAAACTTTAGGACTGTTGTATAATGAGGGTACGACGACTCAAGCCTAACGTTTTTTTCGGCAGGGTACAGAGCGGCGACCACCGACCACGCAAAACACGCATTGTCCATCGATTTTACGTTCACTACCGCTTTTTTCAAAATTATTTCTTGCGGCAATGTCACGTGACGTCCCGCGTGCAACGAATTGAACTTATTCATATTTATAGTCAAATTTAATTGTGACGTGGCGCGTCCGGCGCGCGCGTCACAAGGGCATAAGTCCGGGGGCGACTCCTCGCTGAACCGAGGGGGATACGGTTCTGTTATTTTATTTTTTTTTTGATTTTTTTTAGTCCGCGATACCGTTTTCCGACTGTAGTTGTCAATCATTTAAAGTTAAGGCGCCGAGTGTGGGCTCATCTAAAGAGTGTGCCAAGGGCGACAGAGGAGCAGCCGTCGTGGGAATCCTGCTAAGAGCAATAGACAGTGGAGGAAGCGCCCCGCCAGAAGTTTTCCCGCCGAGCCGTGCGTCGGCCCCGCAACGCGCTGCCGACCCTGAGCCAAGAGTCCCGACCGCGCCGAATTACAGCACTACGACACGACGACTCCCCGCAAGGGCCACGCCATGGGCACGCCACCGGGCTGCAGACCGGAAAAGCGACCACAGCTATGTCAACCGCCAGCCGCCAAGATCGGTCCGCTCGCGGCCTGGCCAGCCGGACCAGCCGAAACGGCACGGCACAAAGGGCCCCACCTGTGGAGCACGTGTCGATCAGCGACACGTCGAGAGGTGAAGCACCGCGGCGCGGGATCGAGAATCACGTGCGTCGGGCGGATCCCCCTATCGGGAATCGAAGAGCGCCCGCGCAGGCGCGGCGGCTCGAGTCGGCCGGCGCGGGACCGGGAGCTCCTCACTGTTTGGTAAGCCGTGCGATAAGGCGTATCACCGAGGACCAGCCCAGGGCTATCGACTTCGGCGGACGAAGATTTTGGATTTTGTAAGGCCATCACTCGGCAGCCACGCGGAATTTAGTAAGATTCGGTAAGGCGGTCGACTTTCGTGCGGGACCGGATAAGGGATACCGTTTCTTGTCGTGTTACCGGTGATCCCGAATCCGATACCGTTTTTGCTGTTGTTTGTTCATTAGTGTTGAGAAACTCGAAATACAAAGTAGAGTTTTGTGGCCGCACGAGAGATCGGACCGACCGGCCCGAATATTTAGTTATTAAGTACGTCCCTCTCGGACAAAGCCGGCACCGACAGTCATTTTGTAGTTGATAATTGCGTTCTATATTACTGCGAATACTGATTTCGGATATATCATATTGGTTGTTGTTGTCGAGGGCCTCGTTGGCCTCTCGCCTCATAGAGTAATTCTAAAGTTTCTGCGTTCTCTTTGTGCTGACTTCTCGCTTCCGTCTTAGTCGCGTATCTCTGTGAATTTATGACGTTTTGTTAAGTGGAGTAAGATCCATGATTTTCGTTGACACCGTACTCCTTAATCTTTAAAGAAATATATTTTGATATTTGATATTTAATTGACGATTGTGTACCGATTCTCTTCTATGACCTATCTCGATCCGAGCTCTCCACCCCCCCCTGGTTACTAAAGAACCACGCGCCTCTACCATTTCGAGAAAAGAGCCACCGGCATTAGTAACGCTTCCTATCCGGCTACCGACTTATAGTTAATTGTTGTGTGGTGCGGAAATCCGCGCCTGGCGCCCAGAGATATAGAGCATTGCGGAGTTACCGTTCAAGCAGGCTACCGTTTTCGAATGCTACCGGTTTCGCGAGGGAGCGTTACACGCGAGCTGTTATAGAGATTATTATCGTTAATTGGTCGTAGTCCCTCGGACCTGGCGGTTCCCGAAAAAAGACTACGTCGCAAATTTTGGCGCCCAACGTGAGGCCCACGCCGCCGCTACCGTAAAATAATTAAGTGGAGAATCGGAGAACAGGCAGTCGTAGACGAAATGTTATATTATTGAAATATTTGTGTTACTATTCCTTTGTGTTTAACCTTTCTTTCTTTGACTCGTGACCTTTCCTTGCTTACTCCGACCTTGGAGAGGATTATTTTCGTGTTATACATTGTTTTGCTCCCGACTGACGAGTTGTTACCACGACCTTGGAATTTAGGTGTCTACCGAGCACGCGCCTGATCTATTGTGTGCGCTTGGCTACCGCCTGCGCGATATTCAGTTCCGCTCCGAGATTTTTTTTTAGTTGTTTTGTGTGTATCGCCTGTGGAAGAATTGATACCGTTTATGTAAAGAGTAATTTGATTTCCCAATAATTTTGTGCTATCGCATACCGCTGTATTTTAAAAGCGGCGATTTATTGCTGTGAGATATTGGAGTTTTCAGGTATAGCCTTCGGAAATATCGTAGCGACTACCTGATTATTATCGTTAGTATTGTTTGTGCCCTTGGAAGTTGCTTTCTCGCCTGTCGTGAGCGTTCGTTCACGATTGGTCGCGTTGATGTGGTGTGGGAGATTTTGAGAGGGATTTTTGTCAGCTGGTACGCTCCGATTTCTCGCGACCTTCGCTTTGTTTTCGTTTCGTGTGCTCTCAATACCTTTCGTTCGGTCTGTTATTTGCGTGCTCGTGTTTGCCTATCGGGTGAATCGTCATTCCGCTTTTCTCTCGTATTTTGACTGTGAGGGCCGCGTTGTTTTTCGCGTTGAGTTGGAACCTTGTGAGTTGCCGAAAATTACTTCTTATTTTGCGCGCGTTTGGGGATTACCGCTGTCCAGCCTGGTACCAATTTGGAGGGGGGGTGACTCACCGATCTTGCTCGTAAGAATATCATCTGAGGGAGAGATGGCGGATAAAGACCCGCATCAATGGATTCAAAAATTAACGGATGAGCAGGCGCGACAGTATTTGACGGATCGAGGACTCGATATCCGGGGGATATTGCCGGTCCTCCGAGCGCGTTTTACACGATACGAGGAGAGGATTTTCAGGGGGGTGACCCCTTCTGGGACACCCGATCCCGTGGAGACCGTTAGCGATCCATTCAAGTGTCTGGGAGCCGCGGGGCCGGGGCCTAGCATTCCGTCCCTTACCATTGGTGATTTTGGTACCGGGAACCGTGTCGTACGATCACCGCCCGGGGAACATAGTACCGGTAAGGAGGAGCACGGGGAGATGGGCGCGAGGAAGCGAGAATACGATTACACGTTTCCCCCGTGAGCGGATCCCGTTCCGTCGTATACCGGTCGACGCTCGCCGCGTAGCTCGGCGGCCGACGCGTATAATTTAATAAGGAAGTGGAATCTCCATTTCTCGGGAAGTTGGAGTAGCGATGCAGAGGCGTATCAAAGAGGCTCGCTCCATTCTTCCTGTTACCGATGCCGAGCTTTTCAAGTGTTTACCGTTGTTCATGTCAGATGCCGCGCTGTACTGGGTTCGCTTAGAAAGTGAGAATTGGCGAAATTGGCAAGATTTCGAGAACGCGTGGCGCGTTCGATTTGGCGATCCCAATTACCAGTACGCGCTTCGGGAGAAAGTAATGCGGCGAACGCAGGGCGAACATGAATCCGCGGCGGATTATCTGACTTGCTTGCGTACGTTGCTCGCGAAGATGAGTCCCCAGTGGTCGTTACCGGAACAATTGAGTTTCGCTCATTGAAATCTGTTACCGCGTTTGCGGATCGTGGTCCAGCGACACGATTTTTCTTGTTTCCGTTCCATGGAGGAACTAGCCACGCGGATGGAACGTAATTACGCCGCGGAGAAGAGCTAACGACCCCCCCCTTCCACCGGAACAGTCACTTTTCCCGGACTTGGCATACCACGCGCCGAAGGGGAAGGCTAGAAACCCGGGAACCGTCGCCGCGGTAAACGTGACCAACTCGGGGGCGAGTAAGGGGAAAAAGCGAGCCCCCAATGCTTCCGCGGGGGTCGCCACGAGTCCTTCGACGAATACCCCTCCTACTACATCGAGTGATACCGTATCGGCTACGGCCGTTGCGTCCAACGATGTAAAATGTTGGAACTGCGAGAAGATGGGTCACCGCGCGCGAGATTGTTTGGAACCGCGACGGACACATTGTTACCGTTGCGGTAAACGTGGTTATACAATAAGAACCTGCCCGTCATGCTCGGGAAACGCGAGCGGGAGTCAGTAGAGCGGGTACCTGCGACTCCAAGCCAGGAAAGCAAGACCTGAACGATGAATACCGATACCGAAACATTAGGCTACTCGTATGGCACATTCGAGGACGTACCGCTACCGCCCCTCCGATATTTTTATATTAACATACGTCAGTATACTCTCCCACCTTTAGTCGATTCCGGATCGAATAGAACTCTTCTCGGCCGCGAAGGCATAAAAATTGTAAGGACATTAGGTCTCTCCACAGAACAAGAGAGGGGCGTACAAATCCGTACAGCCAACGGACAAATAGCTACCATCCGCGAGAAAGTTAGGTTACCGATAAAGTTGGAGAAAAAAAATTTCGCGATGACCGTCGGATTATTACCGGATTTGGCGGTGCCATGTATTCTCGGGTTAGATTTTTTGTCGATATTTGGGGTGGGATTAGACTTTGCCAAGGACGAATGGTATTTTTCAGGGATACCAAGTATACGTTACCGCTTTGCTACCGAAGAGGCGTGTCGCGCGTGTTCTGGATTAGTGGAATTAACGGGAAACCAACAAAAACGGCTAGATTTTTTTTTACGATCGTTATCGGAGCCGTCGGAGAACCCAGGAGTTACCGAATTAATACAACATAGAATAGATGTCGGGAATATTTCACCAATTAAGCAGCGGTGTTACCTTGTCTCGCCGAAAGTTCAAGAGGCAATTCGGGCGGAAGTAGATAAAATGCTTAATGCCGGAATAATAGAGCCGTCTTACAGCGAATAGTCGAGTTCTATAGTGATGGTAAAGAAACCAAACGGCAAATACTGGTTTTGCCTAGATTTTAGGAAGGTGAATGGCGTGTCGAAAAAAGACGCATATCCATTACCGAACATGACCGGCATTTTAGATAAATTGCGATCGGCGCAATATATATCGACTATCGATTGGGGTCAGGCATACTTCCAAATACCGTTAGCAGAAGAAAGTCGTGAGATTACCGTCTTTAGTGTTCCCGGAAAAGGGTTGTATTTTACCCGCATGCCGTACGGATCTACGGGGGCCCCGGCAACCTTCCAAAGATTACTGGATCGTCTAATCGGGCCTGAAATGAAGCCTTTTGCATTTGCGTACTTAGACGACATAGTGATAGACACTCCGACGTTTGACGAGCACGTAACTTGGCTGCAACGAGTAATAGATAAAATAAAATCCGCAAGGTTAACGATCAATCCCGATAAATGCGAATTTTGCAGATTGCAAGTAAAGTACTTCGGATTTATTGTACAACAGGAAGGTTTAACTGTAGATCCCGAAAAGACGTGCCCTATTTTAGAATACCCAGCACCGCGTAACATAAAACAAGTGCGGAAATTCCTGGGTATGTCTTCTTGGTACCGTAAATTTATACCGCAGTTTGCGACGCTTAATCAACCCCTAACTAGCCTTTTGAAGAAAGGCAGGCGCTGGGATGGGGGGGAAATTGAGGATTGCGCGTTCGAACAGATCTGCGAACATTTAGGAACGGCACCGACACTCGCATGTCCAAATTTTGAGCTATAGTTTATGCTACAGACCGACGCGAGTTTGGTTGGTTTAGGAGCAGTATTAACGCAGAATATCGAGGGTACCGAACAAGTCATCGCGTTTGCTAGTCGCGTATTGTCCGATCCCGAAACGAAATATTTAGTTACCGAACAGGAGTGTTTGGCCATGGTATGGGCAATACAAAAATTTAAACCTTATTTAGAAGGATACAAGTTTACCGTTATGACCGACCATAGTAGTTTGCAATGGTTACATAACCTTAAAAATCCTACGGGCAGATTAGCGAGATGGGCTCTTGAGTTATTAGAGTATGATTACGTAGTAGAAACATCGCAAGGGTGCACTCCATCATGTGCCCGACGCGTTGTCGCGTATGTTCGAAAGAGAGAACGAAATCGCTGTAAATGTAAATGGACGTCGTAGATTGCGAGGACACGCGGGATGGGTGGTACCGAAAAAAATTGTGGGCAATATCACGCGTGGCCAATAATGACGTGGCCAATAATGACGCGTGGCCAATAATGACGTGGGCAATATCACGCGTGGCCAATATTGACGTGGTCAATAATGACGTGTCCAATCCACCCCGTGGTCAATCGGGATCGTGGCCAATAATGACGTGGCCAATATTGACGTGGGCAAACGGGACGCTCCCGTTCTGCTCGCAATGCGGGAAGGAAGGGGTGCTCACCCGGAACTGCCACGGCACGCCGGAAAACGTCAAACAGGCCGAGGAGAAAGAGGGGGCCTCCCGGTCTACCGCCAGCCCGGACACCGGCGCGTAAAAGCCCAGCTGCCGAGCATCAGCCCCTGAGATGAACAAACCGATCCAAGACCATGGGGGACCATAGAGATCGCTGGACAACACCACCGCGCGCTGCTAGACTGCGGCGCGATTCTGTCTTACGTGATCGAAGACACCGCCAAGCACATACGGCCTTATGCCAAGGTTCGCCGCATCACCGCCTCCGTACAACTAGCCAACGGCCGGACCGGCCGAATCTAAGAGGAAATGCGCATACAAATACGCATGGAACGCTATCGAGGACCACAGACTTTCCACGTGCTACCGGGATTGACTTCCACTGTAATCGCCGGCGTCCATCTCCTACGCAAAGCAGGTTTCCATTGGAGCCTCCCCGAGATAGCTACAATGGAAGGCGCCGGTGTGGACATAAGCCGCCCAATTGACCGCCGAACTCACCGCCGGACTCACCGCCTGCTCCGATGGGCAACGAGAGAAGCTGCAGGAACTGCTGGACAAGTTCCTACCGAAGATCGCTCAGCTACGGGGCACCACCCCACTCGCCAAACACCACATTTGATTAAAGGGCCGACCAGGAGCCGATACAACAACGGTACCGGACGTTCAACCCCGCCCTGCAGAAAATCATCGACAAGGAGGAGATCGACGACATGCTCCGCGAAGGTCACATTGAACCTACCAGCAGCCGTGGAATTCTGGCGTAGTCCTAGCGAAAAAGAAAGACGGACGGTACCGCTTTTGCATCGACTTCCGCAAGGTCAATGAGGTCACCGAACGAGACGCGTACCCGCTACCACCGGTACAACATATCCTTGATCAATTGCGAGAAGCCCGCTTTCTGTCGACCATCGACCTCAAGATCGGCTACTGGCAGGTCGCCCTGCATCCGGACAGCCAACCGATGACCGCTTTCGCCATACAGAGACGAGGACAATTCTGCTTCACTGTAATGCCCTTCGGGCTACATGCCGCACCGGCCACGTTCCAGCGGTTGCTGGATCGCGTCATCGGGCCAGACATGGAGCCGCGAGCATTCACCTACCAGGACGACATCGTGGTTTTCGGGAGGATATTTGACGAACACCTGCACAATTTCCGCAAGGTACTGCAACGAGAACTAGACGCGAACCTCACGATTAATCCGGACAAATGTCACTTCGCACGGCCTAGTCTGAAATACCTCGGACACGTCGTCGACCAGGAGGGGCTGAGGACCGACCCGGACAAAGTCAGGGCCATCATGGAGATCCCGCCACCTGCCTCCCAACCGGTCCTCCGACGATTTCTAGGAATGACGTCCTGGTACCGCCGATTTATACCCGGGATAGCAACACTGGTCGCACCGCTAAACGACCTCCTCTGGAAAAATAAGCAATGGGAGTGGACCACCAGCTAGCAACGGGCCTTCGAAAACATCCGGAACAGCCTCGCCTCCGCACCAGTATTACACTGTCCGGACTTTTCGGCCACCTTCGTCCTGCAGACGGATGCCAGTGACGCCGGACTGGGGGCCGTCCTAACTCAGACGATCGAAGGACAAGAACGCGTGATCGCGTACGCAAGCAGAGCGCTACGGCAGCCCGAAAAGTATTATTCCGCGACTGAAAAGGAGTGCCTCGCGGTCATATGAAGCATAGAAAAGATGCGGCCATACCTGGAGGGATACCAGTTCCGTGTCATCACCGACCATTTCTCTCTCCGCTGGCTCCGCTCCCTAAAAAACCCAACCGGTCGTCTAGCGCGATGGGCAGTTGCACTACAACATCACGACTTTGAGGTGGAGTACCGAAAAGGCGCCTTAAACTACGTGCCCGACGCCTTATCGCGCCAGCCCCTAGAGGAGGGGGAGAATGAAGAGGATGACGACAGCACGGGACAAGCACTAGCGGCCATTACACCGACATGCAAGTGGCACCAGCGTACGATGCAGACTATCCGAGAAAACCCGAATAAGCTACCGGACTACACGATACAGAATGGCAATCTATACCACCATTTCCACGAGCGCCATTCCACCGATGACAACGATGAGTCGTCCGCATGGAAGCTGTGCGTGCCACAACAGCAGAGGCAGGAAGTCTTAAAGAAGTGCTACGACGCCCCTACTGCCGGCCACCTAGGGATCGCGAAGACATTGGCCCGACTGGCACAAAAATATTATTGGCCAGGAATGTTCTGACAGGCAACAAAATACGTCCGCCGCTGCACGAACTGCCGGGAGCATAAGCCGTCGCAACGACAAACGGCCGGACTCATGCATCACGCCAGTGTGGACCTAATATGGTCGTAGCGATCGACCTCATAGGGCCGAAACCAAGATCTTCCGAAGGACATACCTGGATCCTGGTATGTCAAGACGTTTTCACAAAGTGGCTGACAACAAAGCCATTGCGACAAGCCACCGCCGCCGCTGTGACAAGGGCAGTCGAGGAAAAGGTCATCCTACAGCACGGATGCCTTCGCCGGATCATCACCGACAACGGCCGCCAGTTCATCAGTCGCGAATTTACCGATTTACTCACGCAAGCCGGCATCTGTCATCGAAAAACGCCGCCGTACTCGCCGCAGTGCAATCCAGTCAAGCGAGCCAATAGGACGCTTAAGACTATGGTCGCGCAATTCGTCGACCAAAACCACCGCCACTGGGACCGCCATCTACCGCAACTGACGTTTGCCACCAACACCGCCGTTCACGAAAGTACCAGGTACACACCGGCGATGCTCACATACCGCTACGAACTCACCGCACCCGGCACGCTGCGGGAGTGTCCCGTTTGCCCACGTCAATATTGGAAACGGTCTCGATTGGCCACGTCATTATTGGCCACGCGTCAATATTGCCCACGTCAATATTAATCAAATTTTTTTTGTTTAGCGTAGATAGTCGCAAACCCATGTGATGCAGAGAAATGCTTTACGCGCGCACACACGCACACACACACACACACACACACACACACACACACACACACACCGGGGGGGATGCAAGGGGGGCCTTCGGCCTCCCCTCCCGCACCCACCCCGTCCAAGTCGCAAACCCATATACAGCAATGACGTGGCCAATAGTGACGCGTGGGCAATAATGACGCGTGGACAATAGTGACGCGTGGGCAATAGTGACGCGTGGGCAATAATGAAGCGTGGGCAATATTGACGCGTGGCCAATATTGACGCGTGGGCAATAATGACGTGGTCAATATTGACGCGTGGCCAATATTGACGTGGCCATTATTGACGTGGGCAATATCACGCGTGGCCAATATTGACGTGGTCAATATTGACGCGTGGCCAATAATGACGTAGCCAATAATGACGCGTGGACAATATTGACGTGGCCAATATTGACGCGTGGCCAATAATGACGTGGCCAATAATGACGCGTGGCCATTATTGACGTGGGCAATATTGACGTGGCCAATTGGGACCGTGATCAATATTGACGTGGCCAAACGGGTGCCACTCCACGCTGCGAGCCAGAACCGAACAAACCCTGTAGAAAGACTTACCAGCCGGCCGACCTACCGCACGGGCGCAGCAAATTCGAAAACTACGCGAGCGATTTGAAATTGCCACGCGCCGCCAGGAAGAGGCAACCGCGAGGCAAGCGCCGTATTACGATCTACGAAGGCGCGATTGAAGGCCTGAGATCGGACAACGGGTCTACCGCCGCAAACATCCGCTTTCCAACGCGCAGGAGAACTTCGCGGGAAAACTCGCGCCCCGATACGGCGGGCCGTACGTAGTCGACCGCCACATATCGCCTGTCATTGTGCGACTCTGCGACAAACAACAACCGGATTATAGGAACCGCGCACGTGGACCTGAAGGAGAGTCCGGACACCGACTGAAAATAAAACCGGAGGGTATATAAGGCAGGATGGACCAACCGAAGATAAAAAGGGAGCAACGGAAACAGCAGCATGTCGAAGCAGAGAAGCACGCTCCACGAGAAACTCGCCCGCGCCATCGCCAGACCTCCTCGCATCCCGACGAGCAACCGGCCATTCGAGGCATCCCTCCGGCCGCCGGCACGCAACGAACGCCGCAACGACGGGCCGCCCAGCACCACCGCACCGGCTCCGGCGCCATCTCCGACACCACCATCCGGACCACGTCTGCCGGCAGTAGCGCGTGAGCGAACTATCTGCTCGCGCCAGGAACGGCTATACGCCGAGACGTCGCCCGCCGCCGACAACGGACAAAGCGTGCTGCTCGCCACGTTCGGGTTCACGCTATCGGACCTGAACGACGACGACAACGGTGAGTCAACCACCGCATCGGAGGAACGCCCGATGCCGGCACCGATGCCCGACATCGAGTCACTGTGCATTACGGAGCCCGCCACCGCAACTTCACCGGCGTCAAACGGGGGACCCGCGCCAACCGTACCACCACTAGCGACAACATCGGAGCCCGCGCCGCAGTTCTCCTTCGCCGAGGCGCCCCAGCAGGCCGCCGCATTGTCTCCGCCATCAGCCAGGCCACCGTCCGCCGCTGCCAAAGCAACACCAGCTGCGCCGCCACAGCCACCACTGCCGACACCTCCACCGACGCCACCCGCAACGCCCGGGTATTTTATTCAGCCGCAACCAATACCGACGCCGATATCTGCACCAACCGGGTACTTCACCCAGCCGCCGCACCACCGACGTCGCCGACTTCATCTCCCGCCGGGTAATCCGTCATCCCCGGAGACGTGCTCCAAACCATCCCCTGGAACCGGATCCGACCAGGGCAGCGCCACCAGGTCCGCGGATTCCGCGTCGTGGTAAAGCATCAGAACGATGGATCCTGGTATAAAAAATAAAGACATTTTTTTCTGTACATAAGGACAGAGTCTGTCGAGAGGGAGGTGTAACGAGCTGTTTTTCCGCCGCCGTTAAGGCATAAGATACGAGGCCGTTACCCTTCTATCTCGTGTAGTCCCCTCCGCTTATCTCGTTTTCCCCGCACATCTCCGCTTTTCTTGTTACCCAACGGGGATTATAAAAACCCTCCGCTGGTGATAAAAGAGCAGATCTCCCTGGTCTAGCGTATTGAGCCGACCGATCCTCTCAGTGAACTGAGCTGAGACTCCAGAGCACGCACTGAGTGCCGAACATAACCTAGAGCCCAGCTTCCTTGTCAGCGCGCACTGAGCGCTTCCTCGCGTCACATATTGAGTGGCAGATCACCGCCCCGCTCGTCACCCGGATCCCGGTACGCGCACTGAGCGACCGATCCCGACTCCGTACATGGGGATCCCGCAGTGAGGGGAAACCGGCGCCGCGGAAGATCATCCACGCGGGATGACTTCGTACACAACAGCTGATCACCGTGACAGCTGATCGCTACCGAGCCGAGCTCCGCGCCGCACCGCGCAGCCGCGCACCGCCGCAGCCAATGAGAGCGTCGCACCGACCGACTCAGCGAATAAGAGCGCCGCACCGTACCGTAGGACCGCAGCCAATCCGGCTACCGCCGCAACTGACACGAGCGCCGCCTCGCACCGCACAGCAGTAGCTGTACCGCCACGAGCGCCGCGATCACCGAGACCGGCCGCTACCGCTAATCGGCGTACCGATCACGGGCCGTACGCCCGCCGCAGCCAACCTGGTATCGAGATACCACGCTCACCTGCGCACCGCGACAAAGATCGCCAAGTCACGCTTACGCGCCTCGCACAGCGAAATATTAGATATAAGGAATGTATATATTAGTATAGGAACATTGTACATGTTCGCGTTTATACATCCGTGATTCCGTTCTCCTCTCCTCCGGCTGCGTTGCCTTTTCCAACAACCTGGCGAGCTGCGAGCTGGGCAGAGGGGGGAGAATTTTCGGCTATCGCGAGAAGCAGGGAACGCGAGCATGACGACTTCACGTACGCGCTTGCTACGAATAAGTCGAGTTGACACCGAATAACTGTATGGTCCTCCGGCAGTTACTTTGATCGCTTAATCTCTGTTACGCGTCAGTAATTTAATTGCATGTGCGCTTGCACGCTTACGGTTGATGCGCTGTGATTAACGTAATAAAGTGCTTTCTTTGTGTAACAATTGTGTAAGTTTCATACAGTCCACTCTACGTTCCTCGCGAAAGGACTCCAAGGCTCACAAAGGCGAGCTCGAGCTGAGTAACAAACATTTGGTTCTTTGAGCCGGATCTTAGACGACCCTGACAAAGAAGTCGCGCTTCGCGAGTGAAGTTATTAACTATACTTTTATTCTGCCACGAGGCGGAAGTGGCAAGCAGCTTGCGGCCATTTGGTGCGTCTTGCGAGTGAGTGCTGAGGGATTTCCTGAGCTTTTGAATCCATCGGAGCATCGGACTTGGAAGCTGACCCCTGGAACGCCGCGGAGCGCATTGATTCGTGCCCCCCTCCCCTCGCTTGGAGTGGTGGCTCTCTGAAGGGCTTCCGCGGTGGCTATCTCGAGGGTAACGCACTTTCTCTTCTTCTCTATCACGCTCCGTCTCGCGAATAAAGTCACGTCTAGAGCACGCGCTCAGCGTGGCTGCCAGCGTGCTCGATCCAAGCATCACGCCGTGCCCGGCTGCTCGAACAATTCGCCGCGCTCTGCGAGTGCCCGGGCAGTGTTACACGTTGTGTGGCGATTGCGGCACGTGGCGCTGCGGACACTAATCGTCCCAAGAATGTACATCCCGGTCTTTTTCCCTTGTCTTTTTAATAAAAGGGGGCTCTAGAAAGCCCTTGTGACCATGGAGGCTGTACTACACCAACAAAAACTGCTCTTGGTCTACATCTCGCGCATGTGGGCCAACCTCTTAAAGTTCGGACAAGCAAGGATTACGCCCACTGAGATCCGCAATCGCCTTTCTTTACTCGATGATTACTGGAAGCGTTTTCAGAACAATCACTTTAAATTGGCGGGAGTGGAAGGTTTGGTGGCGACGGAATATGCTAAAACTGACTTCTTTACAACGACGGAAGAGACCTTTTTCCAGATGCGAGCAAAACTCCAGAATGCCCTAATGGAACATGAGAGCAACGCCAGAGATGCTGAGGCGCCGCGAGGGAAGGAGGATCATGCTTCGCAGATCTTACCGCTCCTTTAACACTTGCAGCTTCCGAGGGTTGGCCTACCAAAGTTTTTAGGAGACCAGCTCGCTTGGGAAGGTTTCCGAGATTTATTTCGTTCGTTGGTTCATGATGTGGATCTTTCAGACGTACAAAAACTCCAATACTTGAAGAGTTGCCTCTCGGGAGAGGCGGCAGACGTGCTAACCAACGTTCCGATCTCCGAGGCAGCTTACCAGGGCGCGTGGGCGGATTTGATGAAGACCTACGATAATCCGCGCGTGCTGCTCTTTTCGCACATGCGAAACTTGCTGAAGTGCACGCCTATAACAAAGCCTCTGCCGACGGAGCTCAAAAGACTGCTGGGGTTCATGACTACTTCCATCAGGGCGTTCTTTTCGTTAGGGCGACCGGTCGAGCACTGGGACGACTGGTTTGTCCACCTGCTCGTTGGAAAGTTGGACTTTGTCACACGCCTTTTGTGGGAGACGTCGCTTAAGGACTCTCGCGCGTTTCCGACCTTTAAGGAGCTCCGGGCTTTCTTGGAGAATCGGATCCGAGCTTTGGAGGCGGCTGATCTGGAAGCGCTGCCGCCTTGTCCGGCCTCCGTTCCCAAGGCTGCAAAGAAGTCGCCGGTTTTGTCGCACGCGACCGGAACCGGAAGGACAACAAGAGGAAAATGCGCGCTGTGTGCTGGAGCGCATACTGTAACGGACCGTATTTCCCACGCGGGCTTAGTCTGCTAGGATCGGGTGTGAGAAGGTCCCTGAGACAATAGACGCAGTTTTATTACGAGTAGATCTATATTTCGATGCCTTTGCAATTATGTACAAGCTATTTACATTCGTTGGTGTGTTGGTGTGTATGAGGAGTCGTGTGGCGGAATATACTATTTACAAGTGTGGTGTGTGTGTGTGTGTATGTGCGTGTGTATGTGTGAGTTTTCGTGTCGCAGGTAAAACAGCTGTTTCGCTGTCGCGTGTGTGTTTCGCTTGGTGATGATCGCGGTGCGCGGTGACGGGCCGGCGGGCAATGCCCTGGCGCGCGAAGCGGTGCTTCGTGGCGCGGTGAAGCGAGCGGTGTGGCGGGCGGTAACCGTCGGTGCCTCGAGACCGGTGGTGCGCGGTGTGCGGCGTGAGGCGCGGGCTGTTTACGCTTTGCGATGATTTCTTTCGAGATTTTTGAGGAAAACACCTGGTCGATCTCGAGATCTCTCGAGGGAGGCGGAGAGCTCTCCACCCCCGTTGTGTTCGAGCCTGGTGATCGGGCGATTTAGGAAGGTCCGTAGCCGAGAACTCTCGGCGAAGGCGGAGTACGCTCTACCCTCTGCTACGGAGACGATTGGGATCTGGAGTGCGAGCGGTACCGAGAGCTCTCGGTTAAGGCGGAGAACACTCTACCCTATTTGCCGGTCGCAGGAAGCTTCTCAGGATCGTACTCTGGTTGGAATCGGGATCCAGCGTACGGTCGGAGCGAGAAGTGTCGCAGCCTCCACCGGAGCGGCTTTTTATACCCGCTCGGGTGGAGGATCGGGGATCCTCGCGGATCTTCGGGTTTCCCCGCACTTGCTCCCCCCCCGTGGAGGTTGGGAGCGTGCGGGGAAATACGCGGAGCGGAGACGATGTCTCGTCTCGACGCTTTTAATGCGGACGATTAGGACGGGCCGGTGCCCGTTTGTGCGGTCCGGCGGATGTTCGGCCGGGCCGCGCGCGGTCGGTGATGCCGGCGGACGGGAGGTTCGTTACATACAATATCTTATTGCGTCAAATTTAAGGCTATGTCCGTTCCACAACGGAGCGCCAAAGCAGGGGAACTCGGTGCATGCTTGAATTGTTTGCGCATTGGTCACGACGTGGGTGCCTGCCCGTCGGAGGGTCGTTGTTTGGTGTGCTCCGAAAAGCATTACACCCTTCTACACGAGACTCAGCGGATCCACGGAGAGCAAAGCGTGGCACCACAGAATAAACCTTCTACGTCAAGAGACACCTTCACGTCCGCCGCCATGAACGCCGGTATCCGGAATCATTTCTCCAACGCGAAGCCAATAGCGTTGCTGACTGCGCAGGTTGTATTGAGGGGAGGAGCAGGACAGAGCGTCAGGGTGCGAGCGCTCCTCAACTCTGGATCGGAGACCACCTTAGTCTCGGAGTGGGTGGCTCAGTCTCTGAATTTGCGAAGGACACCTGTGAACGTCGAGGTGTCTGGCCTACAAGGGACACGAACGGGCTTTGTGAAATCGTCCGCCCAAATCTTCATCACTTCCGACTTCACACCCGCACTGAAATTGGAGACACGCGCACTAATTCTCCCATCTCTTACAGGCTTGCTTCCTTCCAGCCCAACTCTATGCAAGTCATGATCGCATCTACGGGGTCTGACTCTCGCCGATCCCGACTTCGCGCGGCCGGCCAGGGTCGACGCTATTCTAGGAGCGGATGTCTACGCACGCGTCATGAGGCAGGGCGTTCGAGAGGGCGAACCGGGCGCTCTAACCGTTCTGTTGACTGTCTTCGGCTGGGTGCTGACCGGAGCCGTCAAGGCCGAGGTCACCCCGGCAAATTTGTTTCGGATCTCGGTCCTTCACACGCAGGGCATAGATGACATCGCTTAGGCCCTTCAGCGTTTTTGGGAGATTGAGGAGATCTCTTCAGGGCGGACTCTATCTCCGGCAGAGGAGGAAGCGGAAAGGCATTTCAGGGAGACTCATCGTCGGGATCGAACCGGGAGATATGTCGTGGGGCTCCCTCGTAACCCCTCGACCACCGCTGATTTGGGAGCTTCCTGACCAGCCGCTCTGTCAATGCTGCTCAGCTCAGAAAGACGCCTGGCCAGGCAGCCCGTACTTAAGAAAAAATATAATGATTTCATGACCGAGTATCTTGCGCTTGGTCAAATGAACCCGGTCCCGACTAAGGAGCGGGCTTTGCGGGGCTCTTATTATCTGCCTCATCATGCGGTCTTTAAGAAGGGAGATCCTGGCGGGAAGATTCGCGTTGTTTTCAATGCGTCCTTCCGAACGTCCTTAACGGCAATCCCGGTACTCCCTCAACGACATTCTGTTGCCAGGTCTAAGACTGCAAGCTAATCTATGGCTCATTCTAACGAGGTGGCGTCTCTTCAGAGTGGGCTTCTCTGCGGACATCGTAAAAATGTGCCGTCAGATACGAGTCCGTCCTGAGGATACCGATTTGCAGCGTATACTATGGCGGGCTGCTCCCGATCGAGAGGCGACGAACTTCCGGCTCATGACAATCACTTACGGGACGGCTTCGGCCCCCCGTTCCTGACCCTGAGGACTCTTCAGCAGCTCGCTGCGGACGAAGCCGCGCAGTATCCGTTGGGAGCCGCGGCGTTGTCGCGCCACGCTTACGTGGACATCTTGGCGGGCGCGGACACTGTGAGCGTGGCTCGCGAGGTGCAGGCTTAGCTCGTGCAGCTATTACGTTCTGGCGGATTTGCGCTCTCCAAGTGGGCGGCGAGCGACTCGACAATCTGCCCCGCAGTCGAGGGCAAAAGGCCTCTCCCGAAGGAGGACCCGATCGGCGCGTTGGATCTCGCATGGCATCCAGCTTCGGACACCTTTTCTGTGCGTGCAGCTGTGTCTCCGGGAGTCCCGGCGACAACGAAAAGAGCGGTTCTGTCGTGCGCGGCACGCTTGTTTGACCCCCTCGGTTGGATGGCTCCATGCTTGATCTTTGCAAAAATATTCCTGCAGGATCTTTGGCTGACAGGCTGCGACTGGGACGAGGTGCTCTCTCCCGACCGGGTGCAGCGATGGACGCGCTTTGTCGAGTCACTCCGGTCTCTCGACGCTATTCGGGTGCTCCGCTGGACGGGTTGGAGCGCTCGGAGCAAACGGGTGGAGTTGCACGGCTTCTCGGACGCTTTGAAGAGGGCTTACGCCGCTGCGGTCTACTTACGGTTGGCGGATGGGACCGAGCTCGCCCAACCTAGGCTTCTGGTCGCGCGCACCAAGGTCGCGCCCGTGCGGAACTAAAGCGTGCCCAGGCTGGAGTTGTGTGGGGCTCTTCTCCTCGCGCGTCTCCTTGACCGAATCGCGCGAGGTCTCGATCTGGAGTCGCCGTCAATCTTTGCGTGGACCGACTCTCGGGTGGTCCTGAGCTGGATACGCTCTTATGCATTCCGGTGGACACCCTTTGTGGCTAACCGTGTGGCGGCTGTTCAAGATCTTTTCCCAGCCGGTCGCTGGGCTCACTGGGGTCAAAACAGCTTTCAATCCGGCGGATCTCGCGACTCGTGGCATAACTCCGGAGCAGCTGGCGGGGTCCGAGTTGTGGTGGTCGGGGCCGCCCTGGTTTGGCGAGAGCAGCTTCGAGTGGACCGCGGAGCCGGCGGGGGAGACGGATGAGGAGAGAAAGGTTTTACATCATGGAGCAGCAACTCCTCTCGACAGCGAGCTGTTGCTGCGCTTCTCCTCCTTCACGCGTTTGATTCGCGTTACAGCCCTCTGTTGCAGGTTTTGTCAGAACGCTCGCGCGGGTCGGCTTCGTCGTGTCGGATTCGTCTCCGCCGAGGAGCTTACTGAGGCCACGACGCGATGGATCCGGGTGGTGCAGCGGCGAGTCTTTGCTATGGAGATTGCACGGTTGGAGGAGAACAGACCCGCTCATGCACGATCTCCTCTCAGGGGCCTCTTCCCGTTCTTGGACGGGCGGGGAGTCCTCAGGGTTGGGGGTCGGCTACTGGCGGCGCCACTGGACTACGGCGGGCGGCATCCCGCGGTCTTACCGCATACGTCGCATTTGACCAGACTGTTGATCCGATACGCTCATGCGGCTACCCTGCATGGAGGGCCCCGTCTGATGCAGAGCTTTGTGCGGCGCCGTTACTGGATCTTCAGGGACGGATCTCTGATCCGCGGGGAGATTCACGGTTGTGTGCGCTGCACCCGATTCCGGGCGGAAGTCGGTCGCCAACAGATGGGGCAGCTGCCGCCGGAGAGGCTGCTGCCAAAGCGGCCTTTTATATCCTCGGGCGTGGACTACGCGGTACCTGTCCGACTCCGGCTTGTGCGGGGTCGCGGGCAAAAGACGCACAAGGGTTACATCTGCTTGAAAAATATGAAAATATATTATTTAAATTATTTTTGCAATAAAAAATTAATAATCAATAAAAGCAAAGGCTGTTACATTTAATAATTTATTTAACTGATGCAACACACAGATACGATAAATTGATGAATTATTTTAAAACAAAATAATTTACTAAAAAGAGAAATTCTTTAATTAATTCTTTTTAAATATTTATTTAAAAAGAATTAATTAAAGAATTTCTCTTTTTAGTAAATTATTTTGTTTTAAAATAATTGACTAATAATTTATTAATTAAAAAAAAATAATTTATTTACTTATATTATTGAATTCTCATATTACAAAAACTTGTTTATATTTATTTTGCGATATATAAATTAAATACTAAAAGTTATTGTTTAATTAAATTTTGGGTAAAAATGCCGAATAGGAGCCCAGCCCTAATGACCTTGATCTTGACATATGTTGTTAAGGTCATCCTCCTGAGTGACGTTCAAAAGATTTTAGCCGTCGCTCATGATTCGTTAAAAAGTTATTAACAAAAAAAGTTTTATAAATACTTTTGTTTAAAACAGATAATATTTTGCATCGAACTATTTGTGTTTTTGATTAAAAGAATGAATATATTCTCAGAAAACGCGTGGGCGGGGGAGGGGTTCCACCCGTCCCCCTGCACACCCTCCCTTTTACAGTAATTTTTCCTAACTCTAACCCACCAATTTTATGTTGCTATTTGGTTAATATTGTAACCGTGAACAAAATTAAAAATTTCCATTGCTTGACACAAGCGAGGAACATGGCTAAAAGGAACATCCCATTTATTATATCGAGGTGGCATTTTGTGCGACCATTCGAGAACTTGTTACATAAATGGAACCATCATTCGGCTTATTCCTTTCCTTTGATTACTCGTGTTTAGGAGTTCGACGTCGACTACGATTCGGGTCCCTTGGCTTTACGGTGCGATAACGTCAATAACGCCTTTATTAACTTGATTAATTTTAGGAGTGGCATGGATAGTGAGGTGATAATCTTTATCGATGGATCTAGAACAGTCCTTGATGGCAAAGGCTGCTTGGTGGGCTGTGCGATATTTATCCAGCTTCTTGGTCGGTCATACAAATACAAACTGAATGATCATACGAGCTCCTCTACTGCGGAATCATATGCCATTCTTAAGGCAGTGGAAATTGTTATCAATTTCAAATGGTCTACTAAAGCCAACATATGTTCTGATTCTAAAAGCAACTTAGAAATTCTTAAATCCTCTTCGGACGTATACAAAAACTCCTGTAAAAAATTCAGCCCGTATCTAGAAAACATAAGATTTTTATTGAATGATGCGGAACGACAGGGTAGTAACATTCGATTTACGTGGTGTCCTGCACATAAGGGTATTGAAGGAAATGAGATGGTGGATATGGCAGCCAAGGACACTGCACTAATTGGGGATCTGGTCACCAATGGTATCGGTTTCGTGGAGGCTATTTTGCCACTAAAAAAAGGTATACGAATCGTGCGATGAGATTTTTCTGAATAGAATCAACTATGGGACTGAAGTCTATTATATGAAGAGTACGTCTAACTCTAAGGTAAACCAAATATCTAAATTAAATTAGTCAAGAAATTATTCCTGTATTATGTCTAGAATTATTATTGGATATCCCTATACAAATGTAGTTAAATATAAATTTGGTGTATGTGCTTCCGCTTCTTGCGAATGTGGTCATCCCACTCAAAACTTAAACCATATTTACTGGGCTTGCCCATTGTATATTAAACCCAGAAGATACTTGTTTAAACATTTGAACCAATAGTCTAGTAGAATTAACTTCAAAAAGGGCCGTTTTGGGAAAAAATTGGTAACTCAGATTTGACTGTGCGTAAAGCACAATTAATATGTGTAAATTAAGATAGGTACATTTGCCACTCGCAAAAAGCTGGGGGTTATTGTAAAATTACGGGTTGAAGTGAAGAAAAAGTAGTTTTTTGCTTGCGCCTCATAAATTAAAAGTGGAATCAAAAAAAGTTTCCAATAAAAGTTGTAAATATTAAATAAAACTACAATAATAAATTTGGTTCATTAAGATCGGTCGATTAGTTTGGTTGTAAAGTAGAAAAAACTATGAAAAATGGCCATTTCTTAAATTGTTAATAACTTTCTTAAAAATTAATTCAAGCATTTGAAATTATAGGAAAATATGACGATAAAAAAGTGTACCAAATTTCATAAAAAAATATTAACAACTTTCCGAGTAATGTCTATTGTTTATCCAAAACGAACTTCACTAAAATTTAATTTCTACATTTTCGAGACCATATACGAACTCGAACCAAAGTTTTTTCTCCTTTCAAAAAATTGCAGTATTATATACCGGTATTGCGAAATGTATGTAATGCAATTAAGTGCCTCAAATAAACGTGTAAAAAATAAGCCTAATTAACAATTAAATAACTTTTAAAATATTAACCCTATCAAAATGGGGTAAAATGCATTTGAAAGGTGGAATTTTTCTTTAAATTAAAAAAAAAGAACATTTCTTTAAAAAAAAAAATTGTCCTAAGTTGCTCAGAAGCCGAGATAATTTTTTTTTTAAATCATTGTTGCTACAGTTATGAATATTAAGAACTAAAATTTTGACTGCATCTTATTAAATAGTTAAAGTAGCCTTTCCCAAAAGTTCGAAGCGATTCATGAAGATTAACCACTGTAAATGTGTTGATAAAAGCAGTATCACTCGAGAGCGGCGACCGGCGGCGCGCGCGCGCGCGCACATTGTTTGCTAGCGCATGGCCAGGCGAGCGCGTACAAAATTGATCTGGCGCGTTCAAATTACTTTTTTTAATTATTTATTTTACGCGTTAAATACATATAAACAATTTATATATTTATGCGGCGTGTGCATATGCCCTATGTTATTATAATTTAATTTTTCAATTATTTTTATTGCAAGGAATGTGTACGTTTTATTTTTTTTTTTTTGCATAATTTAGTTCAATTTTTGCATTAATGTTATAATTAAATTAACTTTAACCTACAATTAAATATTAGTAATATAACATTAATTTTTTAAAACATAAATGTTCGTTAATTGTACTAAATTATGCAAAAAAAAAATAAAAAATAAAAAACGTACACATTCTTTGCAATTAAAGTAATTTAAAAATTAAATTATAATAACATAGGGCATATGCACACGCCGCATAGATATATAAATTGTTTATACGTATTTAACGCGTGAAATAAATAATTAAAAAAAGAAAAAATTAATTAGAATGTTTATTTGAGGAGATATAAAAAAATAGTTTAGCTCATTAACCTTGTCTCATCGAGATAGCCCAGTTAAAAAAAAATTATCTTTCTAGGACGCTTACCCTACCGTAAATTCGATATATAACTCATATGTTAATAGTATATGAAAGACATACGAATCATATCTGATCGTCTGCGAAGTATGCAATTCTTATATGAATCGTATGCGATCATATGTCAATTGTGATATTAGACATATGAACGTATATGACCGCATACGAATTACATATCACCTCCCAAAATTTATGTCGGAATCATATGTGACATGTTTGACATACGAATCAAATCGTATAAGAAATGCGTACAGTACATGCGATTCTTATACGGCTCGTATGCGATCACATGGCAATAGCATTATTAGACATACGATCGTATACGATCGCATACGAATTACATATGACAGCCGGAAATTGGTAACAGAATCACATATATGACATATGTCATGCATGTTTGATTTGCGTATTTATCGTGTAAGAATCATATATAATCCTGTACAAAGAACATTCATTATGCACGATCTATGATACGCGCACGCGTGTGTACACACAAAATTAATAATTTTGTCATATATGACTGATATATGAATCGTATATCAGGCGTATACGATCGTAACCCAAAAACACATATGCCATTATCGTATACGATCACATACGATTTTGTCATATACGACTTTTACGGTAGAGATATCTTTATTTTCGCGACAAAATAGCATATAATTTTAGTTTATAATTGAAAAGATAACAAATAGTATAATAATTACATAACATAACCAAGGTTGATTAATAATTAGAAAAAAAAATTAAAAGAATGGATAATAAAAATAAAAAAAATAAAAATTAAGAACTTTTAATTATTAATTTTTTTCTAAAATTGAAAATATTCCTAAAATTAGTAAAAAAAATATTTATATTTGATCTAAACTGTAAGGTTTTAACTAAGCTACAAGCTTTAACTCAATTTAACGAGATATAATAGTAGCATACATTCAATCTTTATAAGCTTAATAAAATCTTGGTTTAATAAGATTCTATAATCTCAGTAATCGTTTTACTTCATTTTATTATTGTGACAAAACAAAATATCCCGTTTAGAAATTTCGCGTGACAAGTCGAATGAATTATAAATACAATAATTGACCATGCTGTAATTGTCTTTTCTTCATATATAAATCAAAGTTAAATTACAAAACGAAGTAGAATAATAACCAAGAAATTACAATATGACTTAAGCGAATCAGACATTAAGGAATACAGGAATTTATATTTAAAAAACCTTTTTTTTCTATGAATATTTTCATCGATATTAAAGTTGTAAACATGTATTAATAATTTTATATCTTCATTGTTTTATATTAAACATTAATTTAAGGTTTAAATGTACACTGCATATTTGTGTAAAATATAATGTTTCGAAAACTTACTACTTAACATTGTTCCATAATGCCAAAATAAGGTAATTTTAGAATTTAAATGTTACTATAAGACAAATTAATCATTGTGTTTCAGAAGTTTTTCCTTTTCTAAAAAAAAAATATATATATAAATAAACAATAAATGCTTAGACGAAAGAATAAGTTAGAATTAATTATTTAAATAATAATAATTTAAATAGATTACCTGAGTGTCTAAAAACAAATCTGGCAAAACGCCATTTTACTCTTAAAAATTTAAAGCGAAGAATGAAACCTCGCTAATCGATTATTTGATCCAATTCCGGCACTTGATGCCGCTTAGATGTGTTGCTTTGTTTAGAGAACTCATCATCTGCAAAATCATAATTACTCTGTCCCTGCGCGAAGATATCGGCAGAATGAATTGATTACTTGTCGCCCTCCTGAGATTAATAAAAAAGAATTTTATTTGAAGCAATATAAAAGGCATGGTGTAAAAAGATAAGGTGTTTCATTGCGCATAATGGCGGGTCAAATATTGAGTAGCCAAAAGTGTTGCCCAAAATGTAGCGTCACTTCGATTGATACTATTGGGAGATGGCTGGAAGACATATTACTTTTTACATTTTGGGCAACTCTCTGATTGGTCAATACTGCGCATCTCGGGAATGAAACACCTTATCTTCCATTACACCATGATAAAAGGTATAACAGTGGTAAAACTGGCGACACAACTATATCAACAAATGTTGATATGCCTGTGGAATACAATGCACATGATCGAGATTTACTTAATCGTCTTTGAACAAAACCCGTTCTTAATGAAAAGAAAACGAGGAAAAAAGGAAAATAAGAGTTCTAATTGACATTCACGTAATTCTAAAGTATTTTTTAGAATAAAAGGAGGAAAGAAAAAAAAAATATAACGGTAATAATAATTTTAGAAAAAAAAGGGAAAAGCTTCAAAATATATTTAATACAAAATTTTTATTAACTTAAGAAAAATTATAAAGTAAAGCGTGTATACATGTGTAAAACAACTCATTAAGCAAATTATAATCATTATCTACTGCGTAAAAATGTGCGTACATACGAATAGTCTAATTTAGAAATAAAAATAAAACATACACGTGTAAAGAAAGATGAAAGAACAAGAAGGGATTTTAAAGGTCGCCTTTCCCTTCCTCTTTCTTAAAAGACAAGCGTCGATATAGATAAATATCTAAGCAAAAGATAGGATACTAATGCGATACAAAATAGGTATAATAATCCATGAAAAAGAGAAATCGTTGCTCAGCTTATTAAACTCTGCAAATGTTGTGTTCATACGCCCCCAACATTTGTCTAAGGCGGGGGGTGTTACGTCCGGCAGACTCCACGATTTCCCTTCTTCGGAAAAACAAATAAGATTACAAAAAAAAATTCCATTCCAACGGTCTCCGATAATTTTTTATGCGTCTAGGATTAGTCCGTTAGAAACGTGACGACAAACATGGATGGACGAAATAACCAAGTTGATAATTTCAACTTTTTTTGAATATCGAGTCAACAAACAATAAATTTTGAATGTAGAAATACAAAAACAAACTCGGGATCGAAGCAAAGTTTCACGTTTCCTCACAAAAAATGAGTAATAAAGAATCCAAACATTAGCAAGAAATAAATAACCGTTTCCTCCATCTGTAAACAATACCGTCATACGTCGAGCACGATAAAGAATTATTTATCTTTTAAACCCAAAAAGAAGATAACCTACGCGATAGGTAGGATCTCTTCGATAAAATTAAAGGAATGTGGGAGAAAACAGAGAAACTTTCAACAGATTACTTAACGTATTGGTCAAAAGGGAAACTATTTCTCCAATAAGAAAGAATTCACCCACCACACAATCCTGAAAAAGAGTCCTACCAATTAGAATATTTGAATCACCTACATCTGGATCCTCCCTCTATAGAACTTTGTATATATAATACCAAATCTTGAAAAGAACGAATTAGTAACGAGTAGCGAGTTAGTTAATAGTCAGTTGTTAGTCATTATTCAGTAATCAGTAATGAGTAAAAGCAGTTTTTCACCCGAGTAATCAGTAATCGGTAACGAGAAAAGGTAGTTAGTGAAAGAAATAATCATGTATAGTCAATGCGCGAACAAACGTTAGTGCCGTTCCATCCGGTCAAGAAATCTATTCGATTCCGACAGATTTCTTCGAGAACCAGTAATGAGTAAGTCCCACAATTATAATTTCTTTTGTTTCTACGTTACTCATCTGCTCCCTTCCGTTTTAATTCTTTAAGACACGCTTCTATTTATAAATAATTCCCTCACACTCACACGAACTTGAGGATCCCGCAAGCGATTTTCGAGTTCCCTTACACTTACACGAACCTGAGGCTCCCGTGTGCGAATCTCAAATTCCCACCACTTACACGAACCTGAGGCTCCCGTGTGCGAATTTCAAGTTCCCGACACCATCTCACAACCTTGAGGAACCTTCGTGCGATCCTCGAGATATCTTGACAGCATATTACAATTTTAAGGAACCCTTGTGCGATCCTCAAGTTATCCCTACGCTATCTCACAATTTCGAGGAACCCCCGTGTGATCTTTGAAACATCCCCGCTCCTCCTGCTTCTCCTATTTATCCTCGATCAGTTCCTCAAAACCCGAAAATGTTCCACCTCTACTCTCTCCCGCGTTATTTTTTATCCTCTTATAACTTCAAGCATTTCTGTTTTTCTGATGTAACCATTTAGTAAACCCTTCGACTATTTCTTTGCTCCGCATTTACCGTCATAACTATATAGAATTTAAAAACAAAAATCTTTGTTTCCCTTTCTCCGCCCACCACATACTTATTTAATATTTGTACAACTATATTCATACTCACTATGCGTCTTAAATTCGATTATACCGTTATTACAAAATTGTCAAACCACGACTTCAGCGTTTATTTATATTTTTTTTATTTTCATTTTTATTTGTTATTAGAATATATTGTGACGTGACGTTTTTCGTCAGTCACAAGGGCCGGATGGCCCGGCCGGGAAAAGGTCATTTGGGGCCGCTCATTACCCCGAGCGGGAAGGAGCGGCCTCTCCTTTTCTCAATAAGATTTTGTTAGTTCTTAAGACACGTAGGTATCCGCCTAGCGGAAGTCGCGATCCGCGGGAGAGGTGGTGCGCCAAGATGACCTTTTGTGATTAACGGAGCAGCCGTCGAGGGAAGATGAATTAGAAGCATAGACGGCCGAGCGGCGGGGCCCCGGACAGCCGGAGGACAGCGAGCAAAGGCAAGTAATTGCGTACAGTACTGAGGTACATCGGGAAAAGTCAGGGGACAGACACTGCCGTTATACTGTATTGTAGAGAAAGGAGCAGCAGTCCGGTGCAGCCGGAGGCGACGCCGGGGAGGAAGCATGCGCCCCTACATCCGACAACCCGGATGGAGGAAGCCCCAGCCGGCGCGGTAGCCACGGCCCCGAGGAGTAGGCCGGACGGGGCCTGATCAACCCCGAGCCGGCTCAGCGGCAGCCGAAACAGCCAAGGACATCGTGGCGTGCAATCCGCGGCCTTCAAATTACGAGGCGTCATGACCAGAGGCGCCCTCGGACGCTGAGATCCTGCAGGACGGGCGTAGGACCCCCCCATCGACTAGTGATCGGTGTGCGCAAATCGAAGCGCGATCGATGCGCGGGCCGCTGCCGGCGTCCGCGGCGCCCCCGACCGCTCACGATTCGTCACTGTTCGGCGAGATAGCAACAAGAGCGGTTCCACGGCCATCGACGACGCTACCCTGCTTGTAAGGCCACCACTTCGACCACGCGGTAAGAGCGAAGACGGCCGGCCCGGCCTTTAGTGAGAAATAATTACCCTACCGAGCGTTCGGTAGGCGGATTTATTATTCTCGAGATACCGAGAGTCGAGTCACCGCGTAGCAGGGCCGTGTCGATCTTCGCTTCGTATAGAGTAGTTATTGCGCCTAGTGTCTCCTCCCTCAGGGAATATGCCGAGCCGACAGTCGATCTTTGTAATTGCGTAAGAAGTAAAGTCTCGCGACGGGATAGCGCGTACAGTAATATCCGCCGGGATTCATCGGCCGCATACCGAGAGAGTAAGCCGGTTGTGCAATACCGAGGCGGGCTTCCGCAGATGATTTCTGCACGGGATGCGCAAGTTACGTAGCGGCCTATCCCGTTTATCGTCTATTAAGTATTGTTAACGTCGTGTGTCGTCATATTGAAGTAGATTGTATTCTGTGTAGAGTAAGCTTTGTGCTATTGTAAATGTTGAGTTAAGTACGCTATAGCCGTACCGGCCAGTGCGTTATAATGATTAGATTGTAATCGATGGCAACGCAGTTGCCATTCTAACTTCAATACAGGCTTATTATAATTACTCAGTCGATCTAGTTATTCACGCGAGACCTCTCCTCTCCTATTCCGCGTGCCGAGAAAGAACCTCGCCCCTCTGCCATTTCGTGTGGAGGCGGACTAGCCGGCAATTGGCCGTCGTGCGAAGTACCGAGAGTATCGCGAGTTTTGTGCGGCGCGAATTACGCGCCTGGCGCCCAACCTTTTGTTGAGAAGCACGGCGAAGTTGCAGACGTGAAGAAAGTAACGTTGCAATATACTTTTGTTAATTTTATGTAAAACTTCATCATTCATTCAAGTTTCAATGACCTCGCCCCTCTCGAACAGAGATAGCATTTGGTCCGATCCCGAGTTAAAGCGATTCAATTCGTTGACTCAAAACTTGGACCGACGGACGCACGACTTGAAATGGGTTATAGCGGGCCTATCGACACGTTGACTTATATTTTTAAGTCACAACAAGTGCGTTTGACCCGAGGCACCTACCCTCTCTTAATTTGTGTGCCTACGGAAATTCTACGTTTTGTTACGTCCTTCCCTGCCTTACCTGTTCTCCGTGAAATATTCTTTCTACCAAATAAATAGATTTAAGTCCTATAAGGCTAGACGTAACACATTGAAACTCGAAAAAAACATCCAAAAAGGTTTTCGTCAACAATTGGGACTTTTGGTTGATCAGCCGAAACAGGGATATAAAAGTACAAATGACAGAAATACTGCGCGTCGTTTCTTTGAAAATTTAACGATTTCTGCATCAATAACAAGAGTAGACGAAAATTTGATTAAAAAATTTCATGTTATATACAAGTAGTTACTTACGGTTTTGAGATCAATGTTCCTAAATATGAAAAATATTGCTTAGAAACAGCCCGTCTATTTATACATTTATATCCGTGATTTTATATACCAACTATGGTACATAAATTGTTAATTTACAGCGCAAAAATGATTCAAACATCGCTTTTGCCAATTGGGCAAATGTCTGAAGAAGCCCAAGAGTCATGCAATAAATTTATAAGAAGGAACGACAAGACTTTGCGCAAAAAACTAATCGCGTTAAAAATATGGAAGACGTTTTTTCGACACTTTTGATATCGTCAGATCCGCTAATATTAAGTCTACGGAAATTGCCGTTAAAAAAAATGAAATTGTTAGAAACCGAGACAATTGAATTGCTAAAAGCGCTCACTTGTGAAAATTTTTTGTACATTTTACCATTGCAAAGTAGTGAAGACGTATCTGAACATTCTTCTGATAAAGAATATTAATATTATTTATAATCGATATCGTCATTGAAAAATATTCAATAAAAAATTGTAATAAAATTATTTTGTCATTAATTTATTTAAAATTCGAAATTAGCAACCTCGAAAACCCCCCAATTTTTATTGAAATCAAATTATTTTTTATTTTAAGTCCGCCATATTGAATCCGCCATTTTGTTTTTTCAAAAAATAATATTACATTTGAAATTAGCAACCTCAAAAACCTCGATGTATTGATTTTAAGAAAGATTAAATTACGTTTTCGACTTTTGGCCACTTTTTGGCAATTGGGACCACTATGCATCGGTAAGAGTGCCCTGGAAAGCCACAAACCCATGTGGTAAGTCTGTTACTGCGTCCGTTTCGCACTGTGTCCGCTTGTTACTGTGTCCGTTTCGCACTGTGTCCGTTTTATACTGTGTCCGTTTTGCACTGTGTCCGTTTCGCAATGTGTCCGTTTGTTACTTTGTCCGTTTCACTCACAATCAGTCTGCTGTGTCCGTTTATTACTGTGCGCATCTGGAACGCTCCATCTCTTTCGTCTTCATTCATTTTGGTGACAAAATTGTCGTTTCTCAACATTTTACGTATTTGAGGTCCATCGAAAATTCCTTCCTGCAATTTCGCATTAGATGTTGGTAAATTTTTTTTGTAAATACTGATAGCATTCACCTTTTTTATTCAGAGCTTTCACCCATTGTTTCATGAGTCCTAATTTGATATGAAGAGGTGAAAGAAGAACTTTTGGAGGGTCAACTAACGGTTGTAACGGTGGCGCGTCCGGCCGCGCTCGTCATAAGGGCGTAAGTCCAACCGAGGGGGTCGGTTTGGGGCTCCTCCTCGCCGTGCCGAGGGGGGACGCGACTTTGTTTTACTTATTTTCTTTTTTTTTGTTTTTGTGGTACCGTATTAGGATATTTAGGATTTGAGGCGCCGAGTGAGGGCTCATTTTTTATTGTACAAAGAACGAAGGAGGAGCAGCTGTCGGGGGAATAATATCGCGAGCAGTCGACAGTAGGCGAGGTGCCCCGCAAAGAGTTTCCCCGCCGAGCCGTGCGTCGGGCCCCGCTGCTTGTTACCGCCCTGAGCCGCAAGGATACCGTGGGAGAACGGATACCGCATGGCGACATAAAAGATTCTTGGGGAGAGCGACCGTCAAAGTGTCAACCGCCACCCAGATCGGTTCGGTCACGGCCTGGCCAGCTGGACCAACCAAAAACGGCGGAACCAGAGCGTTCTCATCGGCGGAAGTCGTCACGCGCGGACCACGAGGCATTTGGAGAGGTGGCGCGGCATGGGATCGAGGCGTGCAGATCGACCGAAAATCGAAGCACGCGCATGTGCGGCGGCTTGAGCCGGCCGGCGCGGGACCGGGGCTCTTCACTGTTCGGCAGGCCGTGTCAGGATACGTTTTGGTTAAGACGAGCCCCGAGTTACCGCCATAGTTATTGCTACGGACTTCGGAGATCAGGACACCGTTCACTTTGTAAGGCCATCACTTGGCAGCTATCGATAAGTAAGGTTCGGATAAGGCGGTCAACCCTCGTGCGGAACCGGATACCGGATACCGTTCTAGTTGTGAAATCGGTCATCCGAAATCCGATACCGTTAGTGCTATTGTTGTGTAAAGTAACTCGAAACTGAAAGTAGAGTTTTGTGGCCGCACGAGGGCTCGGACAGACCGGCCCCGAATATTTGATAACGTGAGTACGTCCCTCTCGGACTACGGCCGGTGCCGACAGTCATAGTTATATTAGAATCATTGTTACTGCGAATTGTTTCCGCAATTAGTAATTTTGTCTCTGTTCGAGCGGAGAGCCTCGCCGGCCTCCCGCCTCGTATTATCAATTCTATAGTTTCCGCATTTTTTGTGTCTATAATTCGTTTCCGTCTCTATCAAAGTTATATCCGTGAATTAATTGTGAAGACTCTTTGAGTAAAGCTCATTGTTGCATTGTTACCGTTCTCACTATCACTACAGAAATACAACATAATTCTTTAATTGTTTAACAAGTTGAGTACCGAATCTTTCTACGACATCTCGATCCGACATCTCCACACTTTCCGTCTCAATAAGAACCACGCCACTCTACCGTCTAGAGTAAAAGAGCTACCGGCACTTGTAACGCTTTCTAGTTGGTTACCGCATTATCGTTAATTATTGTGTGGCGCGAGAAGTCGCGCCTGGCGCCCTAAAATTTAGAGTATTGGGAAGTTACCGTTTCTGCACGTTACCGCTATCGTGTCGAGAGCAATTTCGCCCGATATTTGGGGGATACCGTATACAAGTTACCGCTATCGTATCGAGAGCAATCTCGGTCGATAGATTGGGGGATACCGTATGCAAGTTACCGTTATCGCTTTGAGAGCAATTTTGATCGATATTGGGGGATACCGTATGTAAGTTACCGATACCGTATCGAGAGCATTCTCGAGGAATATTGAGGATACCGTTCTCGTAAATTATCGCATCCAACTAAGAAAGCGTTACGCATTAACGTCTATAAAGATTCTCGTTTAATTGGGCGTAGCCCCCTCGGACCTGGCGGTTCCCGGGGGAAAGCAACGTCGCACGGTTCATTTATGATGTTTTTAGACCCAAGTTGCAAAGACGTCCTTGTCGGCCATTCTTTTCTTATGTAATGGTTCGTTCGATCTCTTCTATCCCATTCACATAGAAAGCACGGATTTTTTGTGTAATCTGATTGTTGACTCAATAATATGATGAGAATTTTCAGATCTCCACAAATTTGCCATCTATATTCTGTGTATTTAATTTTTGCAAGAACTATTTTCAGGTTTATGTATCTCTTCTTTTATCACTATCAAGTGCGCTACAAGGATGGAGGCATATACATTAGTATTGTGCAGCACTGCTTTCAAGCTTTTCTTAGAAGAATTAATGAATAGTCTCTAGATTATACATTTGTGACCCAAACTGCTTTCACAAGATGATTTTTTGAGGTTAGGAAAAAATGAGCCAATTCAGCAATTCTCACTTTGGATTCGGATTCAGCGAGTCAAAATATAAGGATTGATTAGTCTGGTCTGCCGGACCAACATTAAAAAAAAATTTTTTTGAGGTTAAAAAAATCAGCTATCTTTGCAATTCTGATCTTGGATTCAAGAGTCAGATTCACCGGGTCAAAATACATAAGGATTAACCAGGCTGGTCCGCCGGACCAGTCACTTTTTTGTGTGCTCAATATTCGCTTTTTTTGTGTAATCAATATTCGCTTTTTATTGGGAAATCTTAACCAATACATTTTTCATATAAATACAATACCGTATAATTATTCGAACATAATATTGGAAGTATGTTAGTATTTATTCTACATTCAATATTGAAATTATATTAGGAAATCTTGACCAATACTGTTTCAACATAAACTCAATATTAAAATGCAATTATTGTACAATATTGGCAGTATATTTGTATTTAACAAATTTATTGTAATATTAGTGCTACATTGAGAAAAGATTGGTCAATGCATTTCCAAGAAAATCAATATTTAACCAATATTTGTCAATATTCCACTAATATATTTTGCTACTAGGGAAAGGGGATAAGTGAGCGTTCAGTAATTTTTTAATTTTTGGTTTTTGCCTTTAGATTTTCATTGTATCTAAAAGTAGAAACTAATCATAAAGAATTACGAAGCGCTTATTGACCTGCTTTATTTGATGAACAAGTCCACAATAATACTAGATATTATAAGAGTTCCACGAAATTTAAATTATATAACATCCATGTAACACAAAGATGACAATTGTTATGTGACATGCAACGTTACAGTTATACTGTTTGTTTATTGCAACATATAAATAACAGAATAATATCATTTATGACTAAGTAATATTGTATATATGAAATAAAGTTTTTAACTATAAATATAAGAGTATAACATTTGTTATACATGTTACTCCCATGTTATATTGCATTTATATTTGGAGTTTGATAGTAAATTTGTTATAACCTTGTTCTTATTTCAATGTAAATGGTTTAACAATAACTTCGTTAGCTTTTCGCTGGTGCATTTGTCCATCTCCAACAGCTGGTGCTGCCATTGCTTCTTGACCACAGTATTTTAACTGAAAGTTATATAATT